>NC_091488.1:35067271-35372692 GCF_947461875.1 Haliaeetus albicilla
GCAGTTGGGGTTAAAATTATCTGCTCTTAAATCCTGTCTAAATCACATAGTTCTAAATGGTCTGTCCTTTTTGTTGTTGCTTCTGAAAGCTTAGCTTTCAGACATTTTGAATTAAAAATAACTCTTTATGTGAGGAAAAACTGCTACAGACTTGCCACCTGCTGTAGGGACCTGCATCAATGAGTTAACCTGCAGGAACACTCGATTATGAAGCCAGGAATACACTTCCTTGCCAGACCATCACGATACTTCTAACTATGCAAAAACACTAGAGATTTTGGACACTTAGAAGCATCACCTCAGCCATTGGACGAGTGCCCTCCCGGAGAAGAAATCTAGAGTTGTTCAAGTTACTGCATGAAGAATAGTGACTGTAATGATAGATTGGCATATTGACGAGCGGTGCCTTGGCTCCTTCCACCCAGATTTCAATCCATTTCAGAAGCACAGTTAAACCAGTCTGACTTTGGAAGGGGAGAGACAGCCAGTAAACACAAGAGTTGCAGAACTGGACCTAAATGGGCAAAACAAAGATGGGGAAGAGGGCACAGTACACAACTCCACCTTACAGAAAGGAAATTAAATAAGAGTACAGACCATTTAAGAGACTTGCCCCATTATCAGAATTTGTCTGTGAATGAGATGTGAATTAAAACAACATCCAATCCTGTAAACCACAAGCCATCTGCTTATTAAGCCAGCCATAAGCACATCCTTCCTCTTGAGGGGAATGATGGATTTTCTGAACAGAAGCATAACTCAGGCATTTATATGGATTAGTCATTTCTGATCACTAGAGTCATATGAATATGTTCTCACAAATGAGAATTTAACTGTTCAGAAAAGCAAAATAAGTTTTCTAGAAAGGTATTGAATTAGTATTCAAAGCACATACATCAAAAGAATGTTTTAGGCATCTAAAGCTTTAAGTCTAAATAACTATTATGGTCTCTTTTATTAGATCAACAGGTCCTACTTTATTGTGGCTGTGTTACAGAGAAAGATAAATCATTTGACATAACAGAAGTCAAGTAACCACAATAGAATATTGTCACTAAATCAGTCTCTCCACACGAAAATTAGTTTCTCATCTTTGGCTTTGCCTTCCTTTTATTTTTAGCAAGTGTCTGTGACACCTCTATCCAGCTGGACAAAGTCACTAATCTGTAAGTTTACTTGATTCTGTGCATTTGAACTGATCAACAAATGTTTACCATGATTTATTTTTGAGACAGTATGCCATAAAACTTAAATAAATTTGTTATTATTTAAACAAACACATTATTTAAGAAAGAGAGCATTGTTATCATTTTGTATCTCATACAAATCTTAGTGATATTTACTTTTTTCAGTTTTATCACATAACTCCACAATTAATAGAGAAGACCTTAATAAGGTTTTCATATGAACTAGTAAGGAGAAATAAACTCTTCAGTGGAATTTAACAGGAATCCAACAGAATCCAATTTTAAGCATTAACTTGGCCAATGCGTCATATAAACTTTAAATTAATTGATACCAAGTTACATATTACTATATAATTCTAGCTTGATGGCCTCCAGGGATGTCTCAGAATCTTGCTGTGCTTCGATGCTCATATACTGATATCAGGTATCAGTGAATATAATCAGAATGACCATATAGACTTGAAATAGCAAAGCTGTTGCACGGTAGACAAACTGGAGTTGTTATAGACAGTTTGTACCAATTAAAAAAGTTCAGCCAGTTAACCAAACACCTGAGGCTATCTTTCAGCCCTTAAAGTTGGAGAAAGGTCTATTTCAGCACCAAACAGTAATTATATCCAGCTTAGTGACTGGCAGTTGAGTTTACAAAAAGGTTAAGAAAGCCCTATAGGTCAGCATAGCCAAATAACGTTGAGGTAACTGCACTGAGATGGCTTAGAAGAAAACAGTAATTGAGGAACAGAAATGTCAATACTTAATCACAGTCCTTACAATTTTTACTAGGTGGAAAGAAAACATTTGATGCCAAGCTACCAAACAGCCTTTGCAAACCAATATCAGCTGCACTTGGAAGTGATCTAGTTATGTTTTCCTAGGGACATTGTTTTTTTCCTGCATTCTGACTACAGCAGTTACAGAATGTGCTCGTAGAGCAAATAGCACAAATTACTAAGCGTGGAAGACTTCTGCAGCAAAGAGTTACGTCCCCGAATTATGTTAAGTTCATTAAGCTTTCCTAACAGCCAAAAGCATTCCCTGAAAGATCTTAAGAAAATCTTGGACAGCTTAAGAAAAACATGGCTTGAGGCCATATGAACACTATTTATTGCTTAAGAGTAATCCAATCGCCTTAGACATTCTCATAGCATTGTCCCCTTGCTGTTTTATACTAAAGGAAAAGACCACGCACCCCTAGGTTATCGTAAGATTTCAGAAAGAAGAGGCTACCCATTGAGTAGATGATGCAACCACAATTCCAGCCCCAGGATGTTATAGCCATCCCATCATACAGAAAGCAGTGACTGGAGAGGAAAGGCAGTCACAGCAACTTAGACAACATATGTCGTCCTAGCGCTGCTCAATAGGTGAATCACAGCATGAAATATCCCCTTTTCCCTCTCATTACTTCTGTGTTCACAAAGGGGCACAACTCCTGCTAGATATCCCTGCTGTCCCACATGGGGCAAAGGAGAAGGGTGGAGTGACTTAACAAAATTACCAATGATACTTGCAAAACACTGCTTGCAGCATCAAGAAAATGAAAAATTAGCCTCTTTTTGGCTTGGACAGCAGAAATTATTCTGAAACCTCTTAAACATGCTATCTGCACCAAGACGGCCACAGTATCAGAACAGGTATTGCTTTCTTATCACTGAGCTCGTGTGATACTTTCAGCCTCAGAAAAAAAACAAACAGGAAAGGAAAATGTCACCACATAATTCTGAGAATCTAGGGACTCCATAGCATTGCCTTGAATAGTGAGCTCAACTGATTTACTGCGCTTAAAGCAGGCAGGGGAGAAGGCACCCTCACGCTAGATGAATAAATTAAGTGAGGAAATTACTGTTACAGGAGCAACTTAATTTTCATTGATCTAATTCCTGACAGACGTACCAGCAGTGACGAGTTTACAAACTGTGGGTTCCTCCTTCCTCTGCTATCCCTCCCTCACATTTGTACTGCCGAAGCAGAACAGTAGAAGCAAAGAATGGAGGAAATACTTAACATTTCTCTCAAATTGCCAATTAGTACTCCTCTTGCGTAAAAGTTGTCTCATGCTGTTTAGCCTTTATAAATATTTCATTTGCTGAATACCAGTCCAAGGATGGCATCATAATACAGAAATGCCACTGGACCAAATTCTTTTGGTAAAATATTGCATTTCTTTCTCTTTTATTTGTTGGCCCTCTTAAAGCTTTTTGAGGGTAGCCCAATCAGTTTTACCTGAACAGTTAACTGCAAAAGTAGACAGTAACTGATAATATTAAGCCTTCATGATCTCTACCACTTATTACCTAAAGAATATTTTTTTAATCACCTTGTTGCTCAAGTGACAGCAATAGTTCTTTTCTGGCTGTACATCCAGCGGCACAAAACTGGTATTGGGGCAAAAATCAATACCTTTATTTAACAGACATAAAATTCATATGTCATATCCTGGACAAAAATAGGGTTTATGTGCAAAATAGATCTATTTAATCAAAATGGCACAAGACTGTTAGACACTGTCCCCAATAAGCTGGTGTGCTCTAATAACATTAAACACATCTGTTTACAGCTTAGCTTTTAAACACAGTAGTCAACATGGCATGCATGACGTGTATGGAGAAAACAAAGTTTGAATGCACTAATGTATTTTCCACCTTGCATATTTTAAGCCCTAAAAGTTCAAGTGAAGCCAACAGAAAACATCACCATCACTGTTATTTCCAAATAGGGGATCAGGTTTCCAGGTAGATGTGTATACCATATTTTGACCTGTGCATAGCAACATCTGCATGAAAGATTCAGCTCTCCTAGTCAGAAACAGCGCCTTCAAATATAGCAGAAAGTCACCATACATAAGCAAAAGAAATATATTCACTTTTTGGTTCTATATCCATTGCTGCTGACACATGACATCAGCACAAAGGTTTTCTAAAATTCCCAGCTCTTGGGAGAAGAAAAAAAAAATGAGTTGATGGGTTCACTTATTTATTACATTTTTAGCTACCCTTGTTTAAAAGAAAAGCTTCAAAATCTAAACTCGGGTACAACTTCAATATTAAGACACTAAAGGTAAATAAAAAGAGATCATAGATTCTACCTATTTAATATCACCATTTTTGAATGATCATTCTTTCAGTGGAGGCACAGGGCTGGATTATGGTTGAAATTTTGGTCTTGGTGAGCTAGTGGTCCACTAGGCACCATTGTAACAGTGGTCAAAGTAACGGTGCAAAGCTTTAGCAGCTGTGTCAGCCACTCTCTTGCCATGACCTGCTCACAGACGATGCAAGGGTCCAGCACCCTTTCTATATTGGCAGTTCTACTGCTACTAGTGAAACTGGATTGCTGGGAAACTTCATAAAATAATGAGAGGCTATATCCAGTGTAGAAAAATACATGCATCATGTAAGTAATACCTATGAGTTCACTGATGTTGGTAAAATTTGGGAAAGACTGTGCCTAAAGAATTTAGGTTGTTTACAAAACGAAGCAGTGTGCTCCCAGAGCACAAAAAGACTTTTGAGGCTCTAGTTACTACCACAGTTTACATCTGCATGCTCATAGGTCAACTAAAGGGAGCCCTTTACCACAGTTGCAAATATAAATAGAGATTAGACACTGAAAAGAATTAAAATACATGACCAATGTGGTAGTTTCCTACCCATAAGGAATAAACAATTATTTTCTAATTTATCCAGATAATACAAAGGTTAGTTTTAAAAGTTCATCCTTCTTCCTCACAGCACATGAAGCTGACAATAAGTTCTTCATGCTATTTTGAACATAAGTGTGCAAGAAATTTTAAATAGTGTTAGATCATTTCTTTCTATTCCCAATATTAGATAAATTCATGACAATTATGGTGCTACCTTCCTAGCTGTGGCATTTAAAACAAATAAGGAGCTCAAGAAAAAATATAATAAAGTCCCTTTTATAAAAGTGTCTGATGGTAACAAATTCTTTACTTGGCCATTCCCACTGTACATATCTGTGTTGTCATACCACAGTAGTTTTCTTCAGCTGTAAATTGTGCCTGAAGCCTGATGGCCACTGCACTGTAATATCACTGTTCACTGGAAAAGGGGGAAGTGGGCAATGAAGAACTAGTTAGCATAAAAATGGCATCACAGGGCCCTACAGAGAAACAGAAACAGGCAAGGAATTGAAAAATAAATGCAGTTTCCTTAGCCTTGTGAAAATACCTTCCTGTAGGGTGGCAGACCCTCATCATGGGGTTTATAAAGAAGTCCTACATGGTTCGGAACAGCAGTCTGACATACCTGGATGGCAGAGAACAACCTTAAAGAATGATTTCTGGGATTCCCCTCCCAACACTATTGTTTGGAAATTACCCACATGCTGAAAGACTGAAACACCCGGCAGGTTTTCACTGTCATGCCAGACATTTTTTTCCAGCTCCAGCTGGTTAGATTTAACAAAAACCTAAAAACATTTCAGTATAGCATCAACACTGGGACCTAAGTAAATGCCTGGTATAGTTAAAAGGCAAGCTGTTACAAAGCTAAATAACATCTCCTTTCTGCCATGCCTTCACCTTATTGATCAGCATTCTCCTGCACATCATTCGCTCAGCTTCAGACCTCAGCCAGCAAAACCAGACATCAGTAACTGTACTGCCTCAAGCAGCATCACTGAAGTCAAGGAGACCACCAACATCAGGCAGACCAAAGGGATGACTTAAGCCTCTCATTGCAATACTGGGGATATTTATTTTCATGCCTGTTTAAGGGAAGTAAAGCCTACAGTTGCACTGTTAATTGATCAATTCCATAAAAAGACCTCGAGTTTTACATACAAGTAGGGAAGTCCCTCTCTGGATTAATTCTCTATTAAGCAGCAGGTCCAAGTCAGCCAACCACAGAACAAGAGTGAATCTTGCAACAGAGCTCCCTTCTCATTAACTGCTAATCATTGCAAATACCAACTTGCAGTACATGATGGGAAACAGAGGCATTCCCTTCAGAGCACCCTTACACCAAGAATTTCAGGCAGTATGAAACCATATTTGGGGGAAAATAAGTTTTGCAAAGCTGTACGCTTTTAAAAAAAACAAAAAAAGAAATCATGTCATGGACTTCATAGCACTTTGTCTCCATATATCACACTATTTCTAAGGTAAATGTGAGCCTTCATGAGGTTGATGACAACTGCAGGAAAACAGGATAAAAAGAATGACCTTGTCAGATCTAGAGGAAAAACAAGAGGGTGTTTTGGGGGCTAAAGAAGTTGGTTATCCTTTTTTAATTTAAGTGGGACTGTTAAAGAGCTATCTCACTGCTTTTCCTTGCGTTTACTTCAGGTACCAAGGCAATGCTTGAAGTGACTCATACAAAATTTGTGGGGTTTGTTAGTTTGTATGGAAGCATGGGGCTGTATTTGCAATTCTATCACTGACACTCTACATGAACTTCAAAAATAAACCACACTTCTCCACGACCAAGTATTCTGTACGTGAGAACCTGTTGAAATTCCACACATTTTCTCCTATATTATTTTAAAAACTACAGCTTTCCCTTATGAACATTCTGAAAGCAACTTGCTCTCTAGCAAAATAATTAGTGGAAATCCAAGTCTCAAACAAGGGTGGGAAGATGTTCACAGGAGTTCATTATTTGAAAATCTTCTCAAGGCTGCTCCACATTTTCACCTTTCTAATAACAGCAAACTAAGAATGCTCAACTGGTCAGAAGGAAATCATGCATACTAGATTATCACCTACTCGCACATCACATGGTATAGTAACGAAACAAATTCTGGTTTGTAAACCTAAGGCTCCTGTGAGCACAATAACCAACTCAAAAAATAACGTCATTGGGTATTAACTGGGATTCCATCCTTGCAACAGTGGTTTCATCCAGAAAACACACATATACTTGAAAAATGTCTTATTTCAGTTCTGAGAACCCTTCATGCCAAGGTATATGGAGTCGGCTAAAATGGCTACATCCATCTTTACTGTGAAATACATGGGGGAATTACTTTAGTGCTTTAACTCATCTTAAAACACAGAAAGAAAAAAAAAGTAAAAATAATAGGCATGCCATGTAGCAGATTAACTTGAACATTAACTGCAGAGCATTGAGAAGAGAATGAGTAATTATAGTTAACTCACTGGTGGTGGCTCTGGTCTCTAGTTCCCCATTGCCCTCAATCAAGAGCAATTCTGTTCAAGTTAGTCAAATTGACTGAGGTGAAATTGGTGTGAGATCAATATCCAGTTTGAGAACTAATGAAACCTAACAGACAGGTTTTGTAGGGTCTTTTGTTTTTAAGAAAGAAGGTCAGTAGGGGAAAAGGTAGTGGTTTATTGTAGATATTTAAAACTTGGCTCAAGTTCAGTCTTTCTTTCCATGTTGTTTTCAGGATTCTTGCTGAAAATTTTTATTGCTGTTTGCGGGGGATGGGGAAGATGAAATGGTTGTGCTGGTTTTTTTAATAGAAACTCCATCATTTCAGGACATTTTAGAATGGAAAAAGCACGTGAAGAAAATGCAGTCTAGTCTGAGGATTTAAATACAGTTATTGAAAAAGCTTTTATGGCTTAGCATTGGAAAAATACCATATGTTACACTCTAGGCATGATATCTCGTCTTTGTAATTTCATGTATTTATTTATTGGAACAGTTTAATGCACTTCTGAGGCTGGAAACAGAAAATGGGGTCACTTAACAAGCTGAGTGCCTTCCCTGTGCTGCGCTGCTGGACTGCGCCTGCCCACCCACCACTACCGCAGACAAACCCCTCGTTGGAGAGAGCCACCCGCCCTCCCGGCAGCGTTGCTTCACAGACATGGCAGTGCACCTACAAACAGCCAGGATCTGGCCCTTGCCAAGGGCAACTCGGCACGGGCAGGACCCTTTCTGCGGTTCAAGTACCCAGGCAGGTCAGGAAGGCCAACTCGGGCCATGACTTTTGAATGCAAAACTCTGGACTAAATACCAGCTTAAAGCCTGTACCCTCCCAACATGTGCGCTCCCTTCCCAGTAGCTGTACAAAATGCTTGCAAAGGCTGTTCCATGAGCCAGACCACACATCTGATCCAGCTTTAAAACCAAAACAGAACCCCGAAATAAGGAAATCCTTTCTTTCTTTTCCAAGACACTCAAGCTCTTGGCACATCAGGGGGATGTACCGGTAGCGATGCGGGGGGGAGGTGAGGGTGAGGCTGAGCATCCCTGGGCACAGACACCACAAGTGAGAGCAGCTACTGAACACGTGGGACCCCGCAATGGGAGATGTTCGGCCTGGAAATGTCACTTCCCACTTCACATTTAATTATGAAAGAAGCATTCCCTCCTTGCCTCCCCACGACTTCCCCAACTGTCCCTTTTCACATCATGCTTTCTAGGAACGCTGGTTGACGTCGTTCAGCAAGTACACACCTAGTTGTATACCCAGGAGGATTCCCACTGGCCTTTTAGGGCTACAAGTTTACAGTTGTATACATTAAGAGGTAACTTACAACCAGGCTTAGAAAGCTTTGGTAGGAAGTCAGTTAACTGATCCATCGTCCAAAGTACAGTTAAAAACCAAAATTGGTCTCATATCCTGTAATTTTCCCAGAAGGCTGAAAGAGACACAGAAAATTACTGTTCCTTCTTTCACCAGCTCTAGGCTTGTGCTTCATGCTTACATTGACACAACCAAGAGCACAGGATTTAAAAGTTGTTGGGGGGGGGGGGGGTGTGTTTGGTAGAGATGGGGGGTTTTGCTGGGGGATTTTTTGGTAGGTTTTTTTTGTTTGGTTGGTTTGGGGTTTGTTACTTTTTGTTTGTTTAAGTTAATATGTTGCCGCAAGAGATACTTGAATTTTTAAACACTACATGAGCATACATTTTGTCCACAAAATCATGACACGTACTAACAAATTTTCAGAATGACACTTTCAGAGGTAATGCTTTTGTATGTTAAAGCTGGCCCTTAGAAGAACCCAAAATTTTAAATATGCTATTAAGTTTTTGTTTATTTTTTAACTGAAATTCATTTTGGTAAAATACATTCCTACTCATCATGGAGATAACATACAAATTTTAGCCTTTGCCTACAAGCATTAGGCTCTACATCTATATGTAAGTGTAACATAGTGTACAAATTTTGCACTTATGCTATTTATCAGGCTCATAAAAGAACTACCAGCTGACTCTACAATCTTCTTAGTTTGCACCTACCCTGGTCGTCTCTCCCTCACTCCTCTGCCACCAGCCCACAGGGTTTTCAGGATACATACACCTCAGCAGAGGTGAGCTGACTTGCACCGCAGACAGTTCAAGCGACGCCAACAGCATAAGCCAACCTGAATTTTTCTACAGGTAAGAGGCTGTACAGGGCAGAGGTAACTACACAGGAAAACAAAAGTGCAGGAAAATAAAGGGTCAGAGGTTGAACAAAAGGGAGAAGAGGCCACAAAGAGCCCAGAGAGCTATCACCCGCAGAGCATCTGGAGGGCCACAACTAGCCCCTCCATTGCCACCAGCAAAATAGCAGCCACAGCTTTTTTTCTGCCCTGTCCCAAAAGTCTCCTCACAGGCTTCTACTGCCAAAGGCAAGTCCCTGTTATTTGTGCACCTGGACTCAGCTCTGAGCAGTTTTCACTGTATCTGCACTACTGGAACAACCCTTACCTATAAGGTTCATTAGTTACAGATGAACACACTGGGGGCCACTCTCTGATACAAGCTTTCCCTACTTGACCTCAGAGAACAATTGTCGATAGGAATATATAAAATACTAACATTTAAGCCAAGTGTGTAGCGTAATCAGTACACTTGCATAATTATATACCGGTATAGACAATAAAAAGCAAATTAAAGATTTTTAGTTTTGTCTTTTAAAACACCCTTGAAAATATAGATGAAATCACACTCTGCCTGCAACCATCAAGTAACCAAACAGAAAACAAAACCTTCCAAAGGTGAACTCTGAGGCTTACTACTGGTATTAAACATGTGCTTAGTGTCATCTCACACCATGCAATCAAATACTCATTTACTGTACTCAAACACTACAAAACAAAAGCAAAAAAAAAAATTCTTACTCTGGAACTTGCACCCTTCCCCCCTTTCCCTTTGATTTATTTCAGTGATCAGAGAATCGAGCATCTCTGAGAGCACCCCACTCATTCTGGCTCACAGCTTTCCCTGCTACAGCCCTGCGTGCCTGGCAAGCACCAACGCCTGGCCAAGAGCAGCCGCAGAAGAAACATCTGAGCAAACAGACCTGAACAAAGTGCCTGAAGCAGTCAGGAGCAACCCATCATCAGTCTCTGAAGAAGTTACCAGACAATACAATTACAGGAGTTGAGTCAACTCAGTAGGGGGAGAAGGAAACAAAACAAAAAAAACCCCCAAAGTATCTAACAGCCCACCTGTCCAGGCGCCATTCCGCATTTACCAGTACATTAACACCTGCCTGTATGTCCATCCATTCACAGTAGATCACTTCATGATCACTACACACCTTTCTGAAAAAAGCTCACTTTTTTTTTCCACATCATATGCCTGCTGTTTCATTTTTCAACTTTGAAAGGAGATACATCTAAATGTTGAATTTGCTTTAGGAAAAAAACCAAACCAAAACAAAACAAACCCAAACAAACAAACAAAATCCCTCCCAAAAACCTTATATTAAACTGGGTGTGGGGAAGACAAATAATACCTCCATGCTAACTTGTATAAATAATCCTGGGAATATTCACATGTTTACGATCATATGTCCACTGAAGTGGCTTGACAAGCAGGCAATGCTTTCAGCATGGGAACTCTGATATGATTCTGCTTATACAGACAATTGCTGGCATGTGCAGAAATTCCTAACGTTTGCTAGGCACAGTCATGTTTTGCTTGCAGTGGGGTCTCTAGAATATCCAGAGATTAACAGAATAAACTGGCATTTATCCTCATAGAATTTTTATTTAATTCTGGTTTGCATCTCTTCCCCTTGCGCAGAGTGGGATGGACTTTTTGTACTTTCAGAAAACTTTCAGAAGGGGGACCATAAACCCATAATCTCTGAAACCTAATAATATCTTAAGCAAACACACAGATGCACACACCTTCTTTGTAGTGTGTATACGGCAGATCTGATCTTGCCAGGGAGCACTGGTTCCATCAGCAAGTGATGGACGTAAAGGAGACTTGAGGCATGGGAGACACTACCAGGCTGCATCCACGCAAGGGCAGCACGACAGCATCAGCCAAAGACTCTCCCCAAAGCCCTAGGTATGGGGATCCTCACAGCAGCACCGATCCTCACATGCTTGGTATGCAGATTGAGAGACATCAGCTATCTAGCAGCAAGATCCCACTCCAGCCTGTCTGCCATAAAAAAAACGCATTAAATCCTCACCTTCTGCCCAAAGTTTCTAATGTAGCAGCAGCAGGTGCCCAGTGAAATCCAAACACCCAGCGGCTCTCACCAGCCCTTGAGGACGACTTGCTCCATGACTGAGTGTATTTTTAAAGGGTGCGAGAGACAGGCAGTCAAGGTGGGCAAGAAGGCAACTCATCGAGCCAAACACAGAGCTGGTAACCTGGAAATAGGTGCTGAGGTGGAGACAGACTTCCTTGTCAGCCTTGGACAGGTTACTTCACCTTCTTATTACCGTCCTCACTGATAAAAACAACTGGGTCCCAGCCTGAACTATAGGTATCCTGGAACTCTCTCAAAAGATGAGAAAGGATAGATATAATTTTTTTCCCATTCATAAACACCATGTCTAAAAAGCCATTAAAATATTTGTTCTTGACTTTTCCATAGAAGAACACTGTACTCTTAACACCACAATCCCCCACATAGGAACCTGTGTTTACTAGGCTCATACTTCCCAGGCAACGGTGTCTGTACTAAGATATATTGTTCACAACTAAGACAACACTAGGGAAAGAAGGTGGAGAACAATAGTGCATGTCTATTGAACTATTACTGCATTCTTTCTTTTTGGTTTTCACAAGCTGTCATAATATTTTGACCCAAAGTATCTCAACAACCAGGTACGTAAAATATGATTTCGAAAAACCAATTCAAGTTACAGATTACTGTAATAACAAAAAAAGCACTCTGGATTTATTCAGCTATTCTGCTTTGTATGCCCACATAATTTATGACAGTCCTACAGTTAGTTTGTTTCGCTGGGATCCAGTATGCTATTTAAGCATGTCTAAGTAATTGCTCTACATTGTATGCCTTGCACTAACAATGTCATGCTAAAGACCAGGTGAGGATTTTAAGAACTTTTGACAGATTTTGACAATACTAAGACTAGGGAGGGCCCGGTTTTCATAAATGACTTCATAGCTATGGTTTATTGGGTTTTTAAATAGGAAGAGAAGCAGAAATTTTTTCTCCTACAATAGCGACAGGAGGTTTTACTTGTTGTTAATGAGAAACATTATTTTACCAGAGAGCTGAGTCTTCTTATTTTCATTTATATAGGAGATTGCTTAACACTTAGCTAATTGGCACAGGCAAATAGGGATTAGCTGAATTTGGATTTTTTGTTTGTTTGGGGTTTTTGTGGGGGTTTTTTTGTTGTTTTGTTTTTTTTTTTTTTAACAACTCAACTATAATTTAGATACTTATTTAGATTAAAATTTGCATTATTTTTGAAGGTAATCATCTGCCTGCTGTCAAAAATAAAACAGCAAAATATATTACTAATTGTATCTTACATATGTTTCAGAAAGTAGTTGATTAACTTTACTAAAAAAGCAAGCATAAAATAAGCAAAGCTTCACTTCACAGTACTGGAGTCAGGTCTCCTAATAAGAGAATAGAGAAGACACTTTTTCTGGTGAAGTAAGGTCAAAAAAACTACAGATAACTAGAGGTGCAATCACATCTGAAGCCATGAAATTTCCAGCAGAAAACATCTGTGATATAACTAGAAATAGGTAAGATGGCAGAGTGTCATTTGAAGCCCCACACTAAATGAAAGATATGCAGCATGATTTTTCTAGCGGTGATTTATAATAAGATCTCTAGAGTGTTTGGTTCCCCCCCCCCGCCCCTTTCCCTTTATTCCTGGTAAGGCATATTTCAGGGAGCAGCTTTGCTCTCTTCCTGCACTGTTACTGGAGGAGGGGAGGCTGGAGAGACTCATATAGATGTAAATAATTAGTTTTAATACTCACTGACTCACATAACCAAGGTAGCTAAAGTATGTACATGCTACTGAAAAGATTTAAACTATTAGCAGCTTCCAAGATCTATCCTATACCTATCGTACATATTAAACTATTTTAGTAGAGCTTTTCATTAGGTGGTCACGAAGCACCAGACAACAGACCAAAGCCAACTCCACCCAAGAGATTACAAGGCAGCGTTTAGGATTGAGAACAAGCAGGGTAAATCTACAATGACCAGTAGGGCAACAGATGTAAGCGTAAAATACAGCACAGATTACATTATTGGAATGCTTCTGTGAAATGTAGTTACTATCTTTCCAATTTTTCACAGGGCAGTTCCTACAGCAAGTTCAGCATGCTGCCTCGCCAAAACCTAATAAGTTGGTTGAGTCAGTTGAGTTTATCCACCAGACAGTGAGTGGTGACTGTAATGAAACAATCATGGGACTTGACTCAGTTTATTTACTTCACATTTAATTTAACCTTCAATTCCCTCCTGAAATCCTAGTAAGCGGCAGTAGAATATCCTCTAAAATTAATCTCCCCGGATTATCTTGTTGGCTAGCAGGATTCAGGCTCCAGAACCCTGCCATGGGCATGTTGGCCCTCACAAACATAGCTACTAAAATTGCATTCTCCACTTATCAGCGCAAGCACACACTGCACGTCATCTAACATGCCCTTCACCATACAAAGCAGAAACACCCTACTTTTTTCTGAAGGCAGGGTTAATTTCCCACCATCTCTGCTTCGAGATAGAAACTTCTCAGAAAACTAAGACGGAGAAAGCACTATCTGGATGCTCTCTGTGTGTTTGTCTACCTTGTCTGCTTTGTATCTTGTATTTATCTGGATATCTTGGTTATTTCTCTCTTTAATACGTAGCCATTTAGTGCAAGGGAAGGAAATGGATTACTGTTTCCTATCTCATTTGAAAGAGGCCATCCAGAGCTAGATGGTAAGTCTCTCTCCTTATTTCCTTTCCCTCTGAAAGCCCAGAAGGCATGTCATCAGGTTGGCTCCCTGCCTGGTTGCACTCTGACTACGAGGAATGTATGCAAGCAGATGCCTACAGCTCAGTCTGAGCTGTATCGAGGAAGAATTACCCTGGCCATAGCCACCCAGACTATATCGACCTCTTTCTCTGTAGGATACATTAGCCCATGCAGAGTTTCTGTTGCATACACTTTGCTTTTAATGCTCAAGCTATTAATATGCCATTAGGATACTCAAGGTACCTTTGTAACATCCTGCTAAAATCAAGCATAAAAAAGACAGTAGCAAGATAACCAACTTGAAGTTACTATTATGTCCAAGCACATCATTCACATCTCGAAATCTAACTTGGAAACAACAAAGCAAGAACACCTGATTGTACTTCCTGGAACATTTTCTGTATTCCCTCCAGAGCTGTATTTCTCTCCCAGAATTTAGCATGATCATTCCCTACTACACTATTCCAGCAGTTGAAGGGGACTGTAATCTTGTTACAGGATGAAAGTGTTATCTCCAAACAATAAAATATTGAAACCAGGGTACATGCTCTAGAGCAGGGACTACTGCTAGCAGTCAGAGTGGCTACATTAGATATTAGGTCAGCTCCCATGCAGAGCAACCCTTTAGTTTCAATTACTTTAAAATCCTTCTCTGTCAAGCTCAGAGTAAACCACACTTAAACCCCCCCATGGCATCTCTCCACCAAAGAAATGCTGTCCAGGATCAACACGCTGCTCCCCAGTCCATCTCTGGATGCTGTCAAGTGGCTCATTTTGGAAGCCAGTTGCTTTTGGATGACGGGCGTTACCTCTTATCAACCTCTGAAAAGCAACACAGGCAGACC
This sequence comes from Haliaeetus albicilla, assembly GCF_947461875.1. Taxonomy (NCBI): domain Eukaryota; kingdom Metazoa; phylum Chordata; class Aves; order Accipitriformes; family Accipitridae; genus Haliaeetus; species Haliaeetus albicilla. Next base: position 35,082,430 of record NC_091488.1, read on the forward strand.
AAATGATAGAGCAGAAGCAAGTGTGCAAATTGTGAGGACCAGTTACCTTGGCTTGTATCCTTTGGTGTGGTCACAGAGAAGCTGCATACATAGCTACATGCATGGTGTCCTACTGTATAAAACAGAGTTTATCACATGCTGAGTAGGAATAGGGGAAAAGGAAACATGCAGATGAGTGATATAAAGTCAGAGAAGTTCTCAGTCAATCTCCACACAGAATCAACAACTGCCTAAGTTCAACTTAAAATTTCTAAGTTACCAGTATAGAGGGCACATCACAATCTAGTAAGCTTCACACCAAATAACTTGAAAAGGTTGACAGGAATGCAGAAAAAGGTATGTGTATTGTCCATTAAAGTCTAAAATAATTTAAAGCTTTAACTAAAACATCAGCATGTATCAAGAAATATTAACTTATACAATACTCCAACATTTTGCTTCCCAGATAGTTAGTATGCCAAGTTTCTATAATGTTACTTCATGCTTTTCTAAGTGTTCTTACATGACTACAATAACTCAGCATTACTGAGACAGCAGTAAATTTTTTCTTGTTTAATTTTCACTTTCCATTTTATTCTGCAACTGCTATGAACTTGGATATATTTGGTTACAATACCAAACTATAATGACTTACGTTGAATGTTAAGAATGCTTGTTTTCATATATCTAGACTAAGCTAGTCTTTAAGGAGTTGAACACTTGAGCACTCGTTTAATCAAATATCTCATAAATCTATCCCGCTAACTTCATTATACATAATCTTCTATAAACCTTTGCATCACTATATGCCTTGAGAAATAAACATTGAATCAACCACCTTTTTGAGGATCCAACTCCATAAGGACCTCATTTTCACAAACACCTATTAGCACATCTAAGAGTTTTCAGAGGAGCCAACCCCAAGACCACATAACATTTTTGATGATTACTACAAGAATATTATGATAAATGAGTGTCCTTTCCTCCAGCATAAATACAAGATTGAGCCATCTGGACCTTAAAACCTGGCAAATAGCGGACAGAATTATATTAAGATTTAGAAAATATGTTCCATAATATAAAGTATTTATTTGTGAACTAGCTTTGATCCAGGCTAATAGAATACAACAAGGATATTTATTTGTTTTTCAAAAACCACAGAGGTGCCTGCAATTCTGTAACCTATATCAGACAGTATGTATGCCACACAGAATTATCCTACCCATTTGTGAACACCCACTGCATTTTTAGTTGCACTTCATATGCGCCTTGCAACGCCCGATTTGAAATCTTTCCCCATCTTGAAGAAAAGATGACTGTGAACTGGCAGAGTAGCAATGAAGACTAAAAGAAAGCTCTATCCTGGAAGGCAGAACTGGATAACCATAAATATCTGTGGTACAGACACCAGACTCCCAGTGGTTACCAGGATGATCACTTGATAAGTCATGCTCTTTAAACCTGGTCATAAATTATGTCTGTTTTTCTGGGAACCTGAATCCTGTGGCTGCATTTTCGCTCTCATTAACTGCTATAAATTAAATGAATAAATGGATAGTTAAATAACTTGCTAGAAGACCACTGGGGCCACTAACCAGATATCAGAGTTTGTAACCTTTCCTAAGCCACGGGGAATACAATATTAAATAATGTTTTTCTTATCTCTTGGTTGTTAGATATTTATTCAGCTTTAAAACAGTGGCATTCTAAAGGCCAACAACAAGCCAAAAAAGCACAACCAGAGCCAGCTGCATTCAATCCACATTTTAAAAATATACAGACTTAAATGTAATTGATTTTTCAAATATTTTTAATCTTCCTTCCAAAGTGTATCAGATAATTAAATTTTGCATATTTGTGTTTTAATAGGGAATACAGTACATGTGAACTGATAGCCTGATACAGAAATAAATATATCATTAGTTGAATTTTATTTTCACACTACCAACCAACAAGAAAAGACTAGAGATTAAGAAGGTAGAAATTCGTGTTGGCGGCATTTAATTACCGGTAGAAGTGAGGGCAAGAAATCAGGGCTAGCAATTTCAGAAATGGCTGTGGGTAGGTCCGTGCAGGCTGGTCCAAGCCTATGGCTGCATTCTGCCTCCGCCACTGGGAGCTGGAGGGACACGAGCTGCCTCCACCTGGAAAACCAATAACTGCACTGGCTGAGCATGCTCTCCATGGCACAGCCGCTATACTCATGGGATTCAAGGTTTGCTTACAGCCACCATAGAGGTCTTGAATTTACCAGGCAATGCGTGGGACTTGGACACATTTGGAAAGCCTATGACACTTCATGCAGAATATAGTTTCTGACTTAACCTGTTCAGCTCTCCCCTTTGGATGTAACTTTCATTCTGCAAGTAATTCCCATGGCTTCAATAAGATCACTCACAACAAAACACAACACAGCTCATAAATGAGAGGTTGCAGCAAGATCTAGGATTTTGGGGGGGAAGGTTCAACCTTGTCTACTTGAAGAAGTATGTAAATAACCATTAACTAGAAATGGCATGAAAGGGTGAAAAAGCCTAATGAAAACAGACATCTTATTTCATGCTGTTTTTTCCCCAGTGAAAAAAATACATTTGTGTTTGTACAGTTCTATGATTTTTCAGTTCAAAAAAGCAAAACGTTGTTGCATCAATATGCTTCAAATATCATTATTGCCTACTACACCTGTTTTTTTGATACATGCCTTAGTCATAGCAGTCTAACTCATTAGCTGTGTGTGTAGTCATAAATGATATACCATGACTTACCCTACACCAGTTAATCCTAGCAATTCAAGTCCCATCCCATAAACATTCATGACATCACCTGAAAGAGTGATAGTCCTCACCTGCACAACTAGCACATCTTCACCAATATGACTTCTCATTTTAAAGAGTACAACATTGGGTGAAAAGAAAAAAGCAATCGTCCAGAATGAAAATATCACTAAATATGAACAACTTCTAAAAAAACCACTCACCTAAAATATCAGATTTTTTGTTCTATACACATCATGCACTGTGAGTCAGTGACTGAATAGGTAAGTAGACCACAGTCTATTGGAAAAGCTGCTTAAAAACCTGAGCATGTTTTACAACCATATTTTTCAAATTTGCTCTGGCTGAAGATATCTGTACCAGATTTCAATTCAGAAGAATTTTCCAAAGCTGAGATATCATCTCATAAATAGGGAGGAACAACAGAAGGAAAAAACCACCCACCCACACAACTATGACAAATCTAATCTTTAATTTAAAACAACAACAAAAAAACCCACAACCCAACCCACCCATCCAGACAAAAACCTATTACCACATGGTCACACAAAGATTTACTGCTATCCCATAACCAGACATCACAGAAGACCAGAGAGGCTGAAGATCTGACTTCTCCTAAGACGCAAGAATACAGATTTCTCCCTGTGAGATTCGTGTGTGAGTTCCGAATTTGAAAGCCAGGCTGAATTCTCTTCACAGGAAATCCTGTGTTCAAATTACACTTTATCAGCCCTCTGTACCTTTTAGTGTTACTGTACAAGAAAAACTAAAATTTGTACTACCAGCAAAGCTGTAAGGAAAGCCCAGGAGGGAATCTGTCCACACACAGAAGTGAGGTGCCTGTGCTTAGAAGTCCTGGACTTGCAAACCCAGAATTAAACTTGAATTGTTTCCTCGTGACATATATTAAGGCAGAATCACAGGTCAAGTCTACCACTATTGGCATACCTGTATCAGAAATACAGGGCAACTCCATTGAGTCCAAGGAAGTTGTACAAACGTGACATGAACTTGGCCTGTTACCTACAAAAACATCTGCCCAGATGTAATTTTGATTTGTCTCTTAAAGATCTCCTTACTAAAAAGTGCCTTATAGCATTCTGTCACAAAGAAATAAGGAGATTCCAAGTCTTTTACTAGAACATGATCACAAGAAAGGGGAGATGTGAACATAAAATAAACTTTTCTAAGGAAAAAAATCACTTGGGGGAAAAAAGTGGACAAGTTTTCTTGTCAAAATCACTAATATAAGTCACAGCTACATCCCTTTCTGGAGAAAGCAGAAAGAAGGGGAACAAAGTGTTACTTTGTGACAGTGCAGCACATCAGCAAACTACTCTGGCTTTTGAACGTAGATTTGGATCTCGACACTATCACACTACCCACACACTTTGCGGGCCGCTCTGAATTCACGGCACTGAGGGAGGAGACTGAACTTCGAGACCTGTTGCCTTGATGTCTTGTCATGTTTCTACACAGCTCACCAACAGATGTGCTGTTGGTGTTTCTGCTTTTACTCTGAAAGTCAGCGACACCTTTTTTCACCTCCAGTCTGCTCTCCTCATTGTTATTCTCCAACACACAGAATGTTTCTTGCCCAGTGAAGGCATGTATCTATGCGTGAAATGATGTCTAGTATGCAGCAACAAGCTTATTACCTTAAGAAACCATTTAACATTGATTTTCAGGTTCCTCACTTCAGCTTCCCTACTGCTGTCAAACCCAAATGTTAATGAAGCATCAGGTAGACCTACCTGAAATCTTGGGCTCAATTGAAAATACGAATTTTTTTCTTTTTAATATCTCTTAGTTGTGTTCTTACAACAAAGCCTGAAAACTCTGATCTGGAACAGGGCTAAAAACCTACTTAAAGGAAAAACAGAAAGGTAAGAATCTCTTGTAGCTCCTGAACTCCAAACCCAGAATTGCTGTACCAGGTTAACGTACTTCTGCATGGTTACATATAGTCAGGATTTATTTCATTTTAAAATTTAATTCTGCCTCATTTTTTTGAGCATCCTAATGTAAACATTCCCCTAGAAAAAGTGAAGACTACAACTACAGCCTAGCAGAATACATATGTGAGACTATCTATAAGACAGCTGCAAAGCTGAGCAAGCGTGGCTTGTAAGAGCTGTTAAAAAGCCGGTTAATAAGGGAGACATTTGCAGTTCACAAGAGCAGCAGTTTGTTGAACTTGCATACTTAAAAGCTATGACACATTTTTCTGTGCCAGTAGATTTCCATACAAGACAGATGTGTGTATGTAAATAGTTAATAGATCATGTCCTTTCTATAAAGGCAGCTCATCTGACAATAATAAACAAAAACGCACGAACACAGCACATGAGAAAATGCCTGAAGATAGTCCAATTTACATTAAAGACAGATGTTCTGACCCTAACCATATTGCCTTCCTAAGGATCATTTTTTGGTTTATTCTTTCAAGCATACCTGTACATTTTACAGAAAGTAAAAAAACAAGCGAACAAATTTGGTAGTACTTCTTATATCTTGTGCATGGGACAGAAGGTGACGGTAAGGGACTCAACAACAGACTCTAGCTAGAGTTGGATGCTTCAAAAGGTGCCAGTTTGACAACACTACCACAAAAACGATTTTTACATGCTTATTGTAATGGGGAATTTTATTCTACTTATTTGTATTATCTTCTTCTTTCACCCAAATGAGGGCTTTGATTTGCAAAAACCCTCAAACTCCTGTCCCTGAAAAGAAAGGAAACTTTTCATTCCAGACATATTTGGGGAGTTGGAGGGCAGGAAATAGGTCACTGGTTTTGCAAGACATTTACATTTTAGCAAAATAACACGTTTGGTCAGGGGTTTTTTTTGGTCCAGCCAGTTCTACTAAACACTGTCATTTCCTATCCCCCCTGCCACTACACCGCGCAGAGGAGAGGCGAGCATTTGCACGTTCCCACGAAACACGGCTCGTGGGAAGCACTGAAACGGGGAGCGTGGCATATGCTGAATGCTGCCCCCTTCCCTCCCCTGGCAGGCATCCTCCCTCGCGAAAGCCGCGGAGCTGAAGCTGGAGCGGGACGAGCAGCTGTTCTCCGTGGCACCGTTCCCGGGTGGGAGCTTCTCCTTCTGCCCCCCCTCCGCTGACTTCCCTCGCTCACACACAGCAACCCACCCACCCCGCCTGGCTCCTGGGCAACCTGCTGCTGGAGCCCTCTCATCTATCCTTCTTCCTAGGAAGCCGGATTTCCTACAAAACTTCCCCTCCTGCTTTGCTTTAAGTCTCTTTCCGACTGCGGCTTCTCTCATCTTTTTTGTCCCCCTTTCCCACTCGCAGCACTCTGCCAGCAGTAGCTGCAAGCAAAACGTGCCTTCGCACAGCAAAACTAGTCTGTATTCACAGGCACTACCCTCCCCCCCAAAAAAAGTTCAGATAACTGTGTTTTCAGGCTACACAGCGGAAAACGTGTCGTTCCCCTCTGTACACAGGAACTACGCTTTGGGCTCCAGCACAATCAACGGTCAGAGGCATCTTGTCTGAAGATTTATTTTGAGGAAGAAAGAAGAGAAGGGTTTTTTATAGTTTTTTATAGTCCACGCCCCTGGAAGAGAGCCCCAAGGAAACTGATGGTCCCAAAAAGAGAGCCAGTGAATCCTATGGACACTAATCCTATTTTGCCCCCATCTACAGTAGGCTGACTGCATAGGAATTCAGCTGTGTTGTGCAGGGGATCTTTTATACATTATAATTTTATTTTCTGCATGTGTTACCAGATCAAGTTTCCTTCAAAGTTGGTTTTTTTTTCCTGCAGAAAGATGAAGAATGCTATAAAAAGTTTCAACTTTCAGTCCTTAAAACTGGTTAGCAGAAATTAATGTTATCTCGGTACTTTGTGTGATTAAGCCTCAAACATCTTTTCAGATAAAAGGAGTTTATCATTTCACACTTTAATAACAGCTGAGAGAGTGAGCCTAAAGCTAAAAAAGTTGTCATCATACCGACAAGAAAATGATCCAGAACCATCTTAGACAAATATCTTAATAAGTAAAACTTTTCCCCTCTCACTTTAGAAACAGAGATACTAAATTAGTCAGATCCTCATTAAAGATTTACTTGGGAGGAAGGAGGGAAAGAGAAGAGCTGAGGCAAACAGTTGCAGTAATTTTTCCAAAGAAACTTCCAGGCAGCTTAGAGCCTAAGAAACGTCGGTCTTCTCCCTTTTATAACACAGAAGTGCTAGTTCTGGGCTTGAGCATGGATTTCACCTTTGACAGCAAAGACCACACACAATTTCACAGGCATTGGCAGAAGTTCACACAAGCCCATACATTTCTGCTAGGGGACGAGAACTCGATATCTTGACCTAAACTAGGAGCAAGACTTAAATTTGCTGTAAATATGCAGAACAAATTTAGACATGTTAAGTACTTCTTTAAAAGTTCTGAAGATGGGGGAATCTGCAAATTAAAATAAAATAGGGGAAAAAAATCTGCTTTGCAAATGATGGTTGGTTGAAGTGCAAGAACATCAGAAAACTGTGGTAGCAAGAGTCTGCTTGGCCAGGAGTCTGTCAGTGGAGGGGAAGCAAAAATATTTCAGCTATTGCATTGTTGCTGGTAAACTTGTTTCCCTGAGCAGAACTTTAACAAGTCTGCTGCTCGTTTCAGCTGCAGAAACCCTCCTCTAAAACATCACTCCAACCCATTTTCAACTTTGTTTAATAAACCAGCCTTATAGACTGTATAGAAAGTATTCTTAATGTCACTCATGTTAAAGTCTTTTTTTTTTTTTTTTTTTTAAATCCCTGCTGAAGCCCTATGGCATATTTTGCCCAGGCCAAGGAGGAATCCATATGAAACATATGCAGTTACATAAATTGTGGTCAAAGACTTCCTGACATTGAGATCTACAAGGCTGCAGAATATTCTCCCAAAGGAAGTGGATGAGACTCCAACACGTGAGACTCTTAAAACGTGTACTAGCAGAAGAACGGCAGACATTAACTCTGTAGTAACTAAAGGACTATTGCTTATAGTAGCTACTCCCAGAATTTGAAGTTTGTCATGGTTATTCTCAATAGAAAGGCCAATTAAACACTGTAAAATCCAACAAAAGACCATATAAATCTATTTGCATGGTTTCCTCAATCTTTAATAGGTTTTTGCAGCACAGGAACCAGATGTACTTTTATTGAACTGGGACCTTAAATATCGTGTAATCCATATGGCCAAAATAACTAGGTAATAATAGTGAATTTACTAGGGGACCATAATAATTATAGGATATTTCTCTTTATGACATATAAGCAAAAGTTAACCACAAATGTAATTTACAAACTATTATTTTCATATATGAAATAAGCTACATAGTAAGTGGCAGTGGGACTGCACCGACTGAAAAAGAAAACTATGTTTCAGGAAGAAAAGACATTGAGTATTACCATAGCTGGATTCTGTTTATCTCCCAGCTGAATAGCAAGGAAGAGACCCCCCTCCAAGCGCAGATCCCCTTCCTGTCCAGAGGAAGGGAAAGTCATCCTCACCTCCCAGCATCATCTCTCCCTGAGGCTGGACCTTCAAGAACCACTGTATTATGTTGGAGATCTGCAGCCCAAATGCTTCCAGGTTTCAGCTGAAGAACGAGAAACTCCTGACTACATCCATTAAAGCCACACGTGGAGCTGCAGTCCTGGGCTGTTAATGGAGTCCTGAAAACTTACCCTCACACTCACATCGTCAGCACAGAGCAGAGCCTCTCAGGCTCAGTTCTTCATTCCTTCACATATTTAATAAAAACTATTCCCAGCCACATTTGCTTTGCTCCTTCCCCAGACTCTTTTCCTTACAGCTGCCCCAAATAGATGTTTCCAGAAAAGGGAAAAAAAAAGCCTCAACCCTGACCGCCAGCCACTACTCTCTAGGTTGTTATTATTCATTGCACAAAGGAACTGTTTGGGTAAATAATGCCTACGATTTTCTCGCTCGCTCCAGTTAACATGACTTTTCAAGAAAACTGTTCTAATACAAAGTTTCTCATCCAAAAGTAACAGGACAACATTTAAGTCTAATTGCACCATTCTTATCTTTTGATATAGACCAGAGCATAATGTAAGAGCAGTTTTTAGTACTAAACTAAGGGTAGCAAGTGCTGGGACATGCACAGAGTTGCAACATTTCAAAAATTTAACTTCTTCCTTCATAGGATATCCATATACTTAGCATGGATTTGTCACATGCTTCCCAGGATCTGATCCAATTCACAAAGGTTTCCAGTTTGCTTTTCAAATCACCACTAAATGCTTTTAGGGCTGGGGTTGTGTTGTTTTGTTGTTGTTTTGAGGTTTTTTCTATCTTTATTTTTCATGGAATTCAGCGGCAGGGCACGTGTTTTTATAATATCAGATTTGTCTATTCAAGTTACATTCACCGTTCTTATCTCAATCCACGAGTTTTACTTCTTTTCCCGATTTTCTCCCCCATCCCGCTGGGTGGGGGGGGAGTGAGTGAGCGGCTGCGTGGTGCTTAGTTGCTGGCTGGGGTTAAACCACAACAATAATGCATTTGGAAGAGGTAGGGAGGAGGACACAGCTCTTAATCAGCTCACTCACATCAGCTGACCTGAATGGGGGATGACAGCTCAGGTAGCCAAATAAGCCAAACAGCCACAGTAAGGCGAGCATAGTAAGACCCCATCTGTAACACTGTCTACTTTAACTTCCCGTGAGGTCTTTTATCTAAGCAGAAACTTTGTTTAAATTTCTTTTCTCTGATGCTTCCAGACTTACTGTTAGCATGAAATGTTTTCCTCTTTAAGGAGAGGAGCGTTCGCCGGAAACCAAGATTTTAAATTGTAGAGGGGAAAAGGAGGCAGGGGGCGGGGGGAAGTTTCTTATTACTTCACTTTAGTTTCATTAACTCAGATGATTGAATGAAGGATTTTGAGAGTCTTTTGCAGTATCTAACAACTTCTTAGATGGTCAGCTTCTAACAAGTCTTTTCCAGTAAATGAGCACCATTCCCTTCCGAAAACCTGAATTTAAAGCATATATAGTTCTCATGAAAGGGGATAAACTATGTTAACCCAACTCCTCTATTTAACCACAGAGCAGAGGAGATGGGCATAGTAACCAGTACGCAACTCTCTGCAAATGCACCTTGGTCTTGTTGTGGCAGAGACTGTGTCCAGCCCATTAGGTAAAGCTGAGCACCCACGCAGACTCAGTGTTGCAGTGACTCCCACTGCACACCATCATAATTTTTAAGATACGGCTACACATCCACCACGTACAAGCTGTGTTGGCTCTCAACCGGTCCATCAGCAACAACTTCGTCACCTCAACAACTTGTCTGGCTTCAGCATAAGAAAGTGCTTGCAGGTGAAAGGCTCTGTACTCCATCACCCATCACCCACCACCTGCTCCTGCCAACATCCATATATTAATTGCATAGCATTCACAAACAAGAGCTTGCTGCTTTGTCACCATTCAAAATCAATTCTGTGAAGAGCAACTAGACCTTATAAAGAACAGCTAATAATTAATTACACTCCAATGGTCTTCCATCTAGCTCCCATACATCATAGGCTGTTGGATGCTTTTAATCAGAGTGCTTCATTATCATACACCAATGTATCACTTTTTTTTTTTTTTTAAATAAAGGATGACATTTTTATAGCAGTAACCTTAAACTTTCCAGCCACACATCTTACGAGTTAAGACATGCCATGAACAACTACAGATATGATAGCAAACTATTCTTCCCTTTAGTTAGCGGCATTCACACACTTTGAGGGGGGGAAGAAAATAATGGGTATCGTATCACTTCGATAGGACAGTTATGTACATAAGCAACTTCAAGACAGTTTTTCTCCCTAGCCCCCATCTAGCCAGATTAGTTACCCACTCTGTCAGCAGGATGTGGCGCTACTGAATTCCCTGATGCAATGCTACAACCCATATGGTCTTCTCGGTGTTAAGCAATCTTGTTCACCATTGAAGAAACAATTTTGCAGTTGAATTGATGTGTACACTGGCAATGGTCATTTGTTCAGAGTTTATGAATATCCACAGCATAGACTGCTATTCTGACCAGCAGACACTGAGAAATCCTAGACGAATGGTCACAGTTTTCACATTCCTCCCAAGTACTTTCCTGAGGGGGCAGGGTAGGGGGGAGAATACAACACTGACACCACAACTTGGAAAATCTGGTTATGAGACAACCACCAGTCATGAGGTAAGAACCATATCCGTTCACCTATGTCATTTAGTTCTGCACTTTCTTCTGTCAAATAACCCAGAGTCCTTCCCACACATGTTCAATGTATAGTATCGACTACTCTCCAAAATGCATAATAAATGCTCTCTTGAATAAAGACAGTCCGTTCTAAACTATTCCCAGCAGTGGGCTTCCACCCTTCCCTGCCTTATCAAGGTTCACCCTCTCCACAAATGTCTCTTCTCAAAGAGTTGGCCTACAACTAAAAACTGTAGCTAATTTCCATGAGACTCTTAATAATGTGGAGGTTTTTTTACATTTGTTTCTGCCCTGCAGTTAATCTAAAGGAAGATGGTATATTTTTATGGGAATTTTTTTATATATTATGGAACCTTCATATGTTTTGAGACACAGTAATAGTCTGCTAACACTCCAGTGGAAAATTAATCACACAAGACCAAATACATCCAGCCTGTCTGTTCAAAAGGCCAGGATAAATGGCACACAAAATTCATATTCCAAGAGCACGTGGCCAGTTTTATGTTCATCACCCGCTTCCAAATCTGCTAGGGCTTCTGATGGAAAAAAACCTCTCACAACGAAAAAGTATGCTAAGTACAGCTTTACAGATCCCGAACAGCGTGGAAAGTAAAACAGGTTTCGGGCTAGACAGACATGATTTATTAAAATAAAGCAAGTGATACAGAAATCATTCACATTGTACCATACCTTTCCCATTTCTTTATTGTGGAGACAGAAGGCAGATACCATTTTACCTACACAGAACAACACGGGGCTTAAAAATTTTATCATGAAGGCCAGCTTTTACCAAGTTTATACACAGCTTCAACTTTTTCTAGAGCACGTGGGCTTTGTAGCATGCTGGATAACTGCTGCTGCAACCAGGGGTGCTCAGAGCTCCCACGGAGCAGGGAGGCAGTCAGCAGTACAGAGCTGCTGCAGCTATTTCCTAGATGTGAGCCATCATAAAAGCTCCAAAGAAAACATTACAGTTTGTCTTGTAAAGCTTTCTATAGAGCCATAAAGATATAAACCTTTGGCCCAATTCACTGCAATGGTTTTAGGGCTCGGCAAACATATCATCTGGAAACAGGTCTGCCTGTCTCTAACTGTGATTTTAAGTCCAGTACTGCTTTTCTTCATCATAACCCCTAAGGTCTCATCTTTCATGTTTTCTTAAAGAGCGTTCTGGACATATCGGGAGAAAGCACACCATACCAATATCAGACAGAAACTAAGAGGTAGGGTTATTAAATGGCTGAAAAGGAATACAAACCAGCTCAGGTTTTTCTGCTTGCTCTTTAACTACCTATGAGGCATAAGTACAACAGGGAAAATTTGATTCCCTTCTCACAGAAGGAGAAATATCAAGAAACAAAACTTCTTCCTAAATCCCTAAAGTCTCATCCATCTTGCTTTTCCAAAGAGCATCCCAGACATGCATGGAGAAAGCATACCATATCAATATCACCAGAAATTTGAAATATCATCCCTTTATCAGATCCCATAATTTCATATATGTTAGACCTAGTTAGATGTTAGAACAAACCAAGGAGAAACCCCTCCTCCAAATATGTGGATAGAAAATGATGGCTTCCTTCAATAAGCAATATTTCACAAGCAAAAACAAACAATTCTCAGCTCCAGAGTATTTTAAACAGTGTAAGCTAAGATCCCTTTCCACTGTCATGTAATGCACTTCTGGGACTGAAGAGGCAGATGATATAAGTTTGTGTAGCACCATACACCCTTGCTGGCACTTGGCCCCAATGCTTTGCTGCTTGTGGTATGAGAATGGTCATTTGCAGTGTTCAGGAGGGATCAAGATGTAACATAAATAGGAGAAGCATTTTAAGGAAGCTTTCTGGTCTCCTATGGCCACTGTGAAACAAATTTTAAATTGTCCCTTTAGCACACAGGTTATTTATACATACGTGGTAATAGAAAGATAAGGAAAAGACAGTCTAATGCTGAGACAGTGGAAATAAATTTAATGTACTGAAAACAAACACATGCTTTTACCTTTCATCCTAACCAAAAAAAATGTTATCCTAACAAAAAAAAAAAAATTATGTTATCATACAAGCCAATCTGGAAACCCTTAAAAGAGGTATTTTCAATTAGCTCAGTCATATTTCTAGTCTTACAAGTAATCTTCTTTTGGGTTCTTATGGCATTTTGTACTCAGACCTTCATTTCCAGAATTTTTTTAAAACTCAGCTTCCTGCAGCATTAAAGCAAAATGTAAGCAGCGCGGAAATATATTTTCCAACAATATATATTCAGGTAGGAATGAACAATTAAGCTTCAACTACCCAAGCTGCGGTGTCCAAGTATCTCCTCGAGTACAGGGCACGCAAAGTCTCGGTTCATTTGAATACACTAATTGCCTATGAGATGCATCATTTCCTAAGCTTATGTTTGTATAATTGCTTTTATACAAAGGTCTCATCACATTTCATTACAGCTGGTCAGTAAGCATCACCGGATCACATTTGTCCAACCACAGTCACTACTGCCAGCCCAACATACAGTGCTGTGGAAATGGAGACACAGCAGCAAGATGTGGTGCAGTTGGACTAGACGATCATTTTCTAACTGAAAATATTCTGTTCTATTCTAAAACAGCGTCCATATCCTCTGACGGCAGGCAGCCAGCCTGTTCCCAGGAGACAGCCAGGCTGGGCTCCAGGGAGTGCTGCCGACAGCCGCGGTCGCCTCCAGTAACCTCGGCTCTTGGGAAATCCTGGCAGCAGTTCCCTGTTTACCACGGCTAGGAAACCAGGGACGTGGGGAATAGCCTTTCCTTTGGCACACACTCTTCTCAGCCAGCATTTAAGCATTAAATTGTCTCATGAATTGCCATTTTCTCACCACGGTGACTCCAGCCGATGGTGTCAAGCTCAGCAAGGAGGTGAGGTGGTTCCCTTCTTCCTCCTACAGAAATTGGAAACAAACCCTTGACCTCTCACGCTGACTCCTAGACAGGCTGTCCCCCCTCTCTGTGCCAACACTGCAAGGACAGAAATGTCTGCTTTCCCCCACGAGTACAATTAGATGATAAAGCAGCTGGCAAAGGACGGCTCCTATGAAGGAGGGCTCTCATGACAGGCTAAACCCCCAAGCTTCGGTTGCTGGAAGCCACCTCCAGACGTACTTCACGTCGCTCAGCTCACACGACCGACGCCTGTCCCCGGATCCGCATATCGTGCCTGCGCGAGAGTCGTCAGACTTGGGATTTTAACTCCTTGTCACGGTCACTTGACTGACAGCCCTGGAAAACCTGGATGTCTGGCACCACTTAGCAACCCTTGAAACATCATAAGCACCTTCGGTTCCTGCTCATTACAAATATTTAAAAGTTCAAGAGTGCTGAGACGGTGTCCTAGGGCACGCTCACGCTGCGGTCACACCTCTGAAACGGGCTGCTCGGGCAACTGCGAGAGCGTGCACCGCAGCCCGCATTCTCTTACAGCCAGGATCCCTCAAACATTTCCACCCTAGGCAGAAGTGCGTCGGTGGGGTATAACTCAGCTCCTGAAGTTTGTCTTTCCTTCGCATACGATGTCTGCCAATGAGAGATGTCATTATTCAAAACAACAAGCTTAAAAAGGTGGAAGGGGGGGAAATAATTCTGAATCGGGAGTATGAAGTTACTGTCACAAATGAAAGGTCATTTCACCAATTATCTCCTGCACATATTTTGTGTTAAATTCTGCATTATTCATAGCTTCACTGGGCTTTCTTCTGATTGCTATATGGAGAACTGAATATTTACATAGAGCATAAGGTTAAATTACGAGTCATTGAAAAATTATGATGATGGATTTCAGTTTAATAAGCAGTGACATAGGGGAAAAAATATGTATGTATATATATAAAATAAATATACCACGCTTAATTGATTGAAAAAGCCTGCTTTCCTATGCTAAGTGCTCTCTCTCCTGTGCAAGAAAAGCAGCATTAAAGAGGGTTTCAAGTCAGAATAAGCACTATCCTCTTCAGTGATTAGGCATTCCGCATTAAGGCAGTTTAAAAGAGTTTAATTTCCTTTCTGACTTAAAGTTCTGATTGATAACTTTTTCCCAATTACATCATGCTAATATTAAACTATCTCCATTTACAAATTTTAATACTGAACAGAAGTCTCTGAAGCAATACTTAAAGCAAGTCAGGGTTTGGTTGTGGCGTTCCCCCCCGCCCCGCACTTCTTTCAAACCAGCCCACCACCGCTTCGCAGCAGTGGAGCTGGATGGTACCAGTCACCCGCTCACCTACGGCTGATGGTGGCTGGGGGGGGGCAGGCGCGAAGCCCAGGCGCGAAGCCCACGGGTTGGTAGTGACAGAGACAGATGCCTCTCGGAAACAAGCACGTAGCTGTACAGATGGCACCAGCAAGAGATCTTTGGCTTCTCTAACTATGGGATGTTATCCCACGAAGAAGTGTCTCTGAACAGAGATAAGAAGAGCAGGGTAGGAAGCATCAGCTTGCCTATCAAGTGGGAAAGATTTTAAGCCAGATTGAATAGCGGCAGATAACAAAATTCTAAAAGCAACGATCTGGCCCAGAGGGCTGAAATCTGGGGAAGTGATAAAAAACTGTAATAGAGTCTATCAGAAGAAGCAGCAGTGAGACACTTTGGGAAACTTACTTAGATGTCTATATAGTAACCCTATGAGCATGGACAAGAGAAAGGGAAGAATTAGAAGCTCTAATATTTGAGCAGGTACTAGAAGAAATATTCTTGGGCAAACTCTGTACAGCTGAGCATAACTTACTTTGTAGGAAGGCGGCAGGAATTTATTACATTAAATTTCAAGAGCATATATAAAAAATGAAATGAGGAAAAAGAAAAAAAAATGCAAGACTGATATCATTATAGGAGTCTTACCATGGCTAGATCAAAAGCACATCAGAAAAGCTGGCACCTATTCCCTGATGCATAGGGCAGAGAACTTCAGCTAGGTATGTTGGTAAAGCAGCCCAGCGCCACATTGACGAATTGGAATTCGATGGGATAACCTTCCCTCCCCCCGCAAAAAAAAAAAAAAAAAATATGCAGAGGAAGAACTAGAGGGGAGCTATTTCAGCTCCAGTCCTGACAGGAGAGTACCAGTTGAGAACTTGACATATGGGGCTAACAAATAACACTTTGGATTCAAGCAATCAAAAAAGTATGTGTATATACATACATAATTATCTTAAACAAAAGAGCTTTTCTTCTGTTATAGAGGAAGAGAACGTATAGCAAGACCATCGAGGCCGTGCCAGAAATTATTTAAGGCACTTGAAAACACAAAGAAACATAAATCATATGTCAAAAACAAGTATACATGACTGAGGAATACAAAAGAACCAACATCAATCAAAGTGCATTAAAGACAAGACACAAAACTAACTAGAAAGGGACGAAATGCATCAAGAACAACTTTGTTGGCATACAATAAGAGGAAACAAAGGAAAGCAAGACCTTCTTCCTAAAGAGAAGATGATGAAGCATTTACTCCCCTGTGCCACAGGCTTCACCGAAAGGGCAAGTGTCCTCAGCCTCGTGGGAGAGCAGACCGAGCGCTGGACAGGCGAGTTTCATGCACGCTGTCAGACATGGACAACATTCCCCTGGAAGACGTCAGAAGCTACAAGAAGTAATCTCCAAAGCGGGTGGGAGCTCCCTTACAAGCCAACAGGGCACAGAGAGACACCAGAGGGCTGGAGACAGGCAAACACAGCACCAACTTGTGCTGAGGAAAGAGCACCCACCGCTTGTATGGGGACAGTCCATCACCCAGCCTAATGCCACTGCGAGAACGGCCCTAGCTCTATCAAAACCTGAGACTCTTGGTACCTGGTGCCCGATGTGATCAAAGGGGTCGGGTTTCCACCGGCAGACAAACCTCTGGTCTGTTAGGGAGGCACCTCACTTGGACAAAACAGATTGACTCATTTGGTAGGGTCCAACCCTTGAAAAGCTGGGTAGCTTTGCAGAAATTACATTCCTAAATTAATTGCGACAATAGGATAAAAGTCTCATTTCCAGTCTTTGCTCCCTCTCTCCTCCTTTTCCTCCTATACAAGGCCTTTGAAAGGATAAATAGACAGGTACTTCTCTGCAGTTCTTCAGTGTCTACTTGATCTCCATGGGAAGTTCTCCATTGATATAGGATAATTAGGAAATTTCATGCTGCTTGGACCTGTAAGAGCACACATCTCTTTCTGTAGCGGTTAGGAAGTGGTAGGTTTGCGCCAATAAACCTAAATTAGGACAGCATTCCCCTATCATTATCTTCGACTTCTCTGGGAAACCAAATCACAGAGAGGAAACATTTAACTGCCATCTCTAATCCAGCTGTGTTTGCACAACTGAACAGGACCCAACGCAGTCTCCTGGCTGCACTCAGGACCGGAGCCCTGACCCTACTTGCCTCGTAAACACACAGTACATGCACATCTGGAAAACAAAGAAGAAAATTTTAAACAGCGTTGGGAGGTAAACTACCACCAGTAACAGATCTTTAAGAAAATTATAGTCATATGGGACACGTGAGAAAGCACATTTTGAGACAGTAGAAGCTGCTTTTAATGTTGAATCTCACTGATGCACAGTTATGTGTTATGTTAATGCATCGCACGCCTAGTGAACATTATGGAGGGATTTCTGAAAATGCTCCTTGAATTTTAAGCAAACACAAAACTCTGGCAAATTAAAATGATGGAGGATTTTGCAATATTTCTTGTTTGAAAACATTAGCTTAAATCAATTTTCATAGGAGAAATACACTTTCATGATAGTAGGTAGACAACATTGGACTGAGTTTATGCTTTAAGCACGCTTAATGTTCACTGCATGAGTAATGTCAGGAGTACATCAGAACTGGCATTTTAACCATTCACAGTTTAATAAATTTTACATTTTAAACTATTGTTATTGAAATGGTAACTGTAGTGTCTTTATACTTACTGTAATTTTCCATTTCTTAGAAAAAAAAATATTTCATTAAAGCTGTAGCTCACAAACACCAGCTCCAAAAGCTTACAATTGCAAAATGGCTTGATACCATCTGGTCACTAGTAGTTATGCAAGGAGAGGATCCCTCATCAGTATCACCTCAACAGCAGTAGAAGGCAGACCAAAGGATTTTGGTACAATGCAAGATGCAGTAGACCTCAGCCAGGTGATTTCTACCATGCTATAGGGTACGTGGTCTACACATTCAAGGGCAAGCTCTCATTTGCATCAAAAGACATACAAACTAGATCTTAGGTTAGAAACCAAGAAGCAGCTAAGGATCAGATCAATCAGACACCCATCAAGGATGACTTCAGTATACTTGATTGCACTCTGGTGGACTACTATTTTTTCAGGTTTCCTCCATCTTTTGTACTTCTATTAATCTACCTCAAGATCTTCTAGAAATCAAGCATGAGATGTAGCGGTTGCAAGCCACAATTAGGCATGAGAGTGGTGACATATGGGAATTGCTTGTCATTATTTGATCTCAAATGATTTTCAATAATGCTTTGCTGTCGCAATAATTTGCATTCTTATTAAGATGAATTAAGATCATCATGTATCATGACGCACCTCATTAATACAAAGCAGCTTTGTAACTTTATCAGTAATATGCATTTTCAAAAAGCCCAATGTCCTTGTCCTAAAAAATTTATACTGTTAAGTTAGCTATTCTATATTTTCTACACATGAGCATGACAAATCCTTTCTATGGCTTCTTTGTGTATTATAAAGTATTACATGTACACAGAGGCAACATTTTGCTTAATATATAGTGGAAGGACAAGTATTGCATTAATACTACCCTTGTACTGTTTCTGTCTTTCATACCCAGAGATAACGCAGTGCATTAACACACTCCAGTGGATTTAGGTTAACAGCTGAGTAATGAAAAGATAAGCTTTTATAAAACTTGATATGATATTGGATCCGTTTGGACCAAGACCAGGTATAGATGCCCCATGTGAAAGTAAGTGATGCAGAATAGGAGACATTCCCTCTACCCCTACACACTGTTTTATTTTGACTTGGGAACATGACATAATCTGAAATACACACTCTCCAAGCAGCATAATGGAGAAATTTCCTCTCTAAAAAGCAGGAAGCTATTTTTCAAATGCTACCTTTTAATTTTGAAAAAGGCCTCATTCAAGCTAGAAGATCAGCTACCAATATTTTGTAAGTGATCTGAAGCATGACAAGCTTAGCTAGCAATAGAAAACCCATACAATCTATCCTCTGTTGTCTGAGGGTTAATATAGTTATACGAAGCCTATTACTTCTGAGCCTCCTAATGAAAAATGTTCTATTTAACAAAGTGAACATCAACATCCTGAAGAGGTTCCTCTGCTATCTGTCTTCCACCTTTAATTTTAATTAAGAAAACAAATGGACAGTAAATTTGAAGCAAAGAATCAACATTAATCTCTAAATCAAAAGGATTTATATTGAGATTACAATTAATCACATGCATGAAATATCTTATTTAATAGGGTGATGCCCTCAGTTACTTTGTTTAATCACTAAAACAATTCAATTTCCAAAATTAGAATTTGGAACCATTCCAAACATATCCCATTAAGATTATCAATCCAGCAAGAACAGTGACACTAAACCTCTGAAAAATAAACTCTTCAAAACTTTTTTATTCCTACACTGAAGGATGTAAAGTATGCCCAGACAGAGAGACCCTCAATTAAAAATAGGGAGGGATAATGCAGCATCTAATCAAGGAGGCAACCCCAGGACATTTGCACCGAAGTTTGTTGGTGGCATTACTCAATCTCCATTCAAATCAAGGCCATTAGGCCAGATTGTAACCTTGAGTAAGCAAATACTCCACCATATTCCTGGATTTCCCTCCAGTTACACTGGATATAAATTTTGGCTAATGAATATAGAAAGGATTTTGCCATCATCCTTAATAAAGAGCAGAGAGGGGACTGTCTTAGATTCGCACTCCGAATTACCAGCTGTCATGTGGGATATTGCACAGAGATCAGGTCTTGGCCCATATGCACAGACAGGCTGTCATCAAAACGTAGGCTCCAGGGTAGCCAGCTGAAGAAGCAGTTGCTGGCTAAGCCTTTTATTCAGGTTCACTTTAAATCTGTTTCTTCAGCCACCTTATTCAAATGGAGTTACCATAATCATTTTCCATGCCCTTCTGTTGTCAAAAAGGGACAAGCAAATGCCCCTAAGAAAAATCTCCTGTTGTCCCCAAAAACACACAGAGCTGGGTGGTGCGATTTGAGATGGCAAATCAACACAGTCACTTTGGATTTAACCTAGCTGTAATGTTTTAGCCAGCACATCAAAACTTGGCTGGAACAATTCACCGAAACATGAATTTACACGCACATGTCTTTTACCTCAAGCCAAATGCCATAAGTCTTTAGATACTGCCTCAGCAAGATTAACGCGAGACTATTCATTACATGATCAATAAGCCTGTCCTCTTACAGGCTCTTTTTCTCTTGCCCCACTTAGCTTCCACTCTGTGGCCGGGTGGATTTATTTAAAGGTATGGTATACATTAACTGAAGACTGCCCAATTTCTGTTCTCCTCTTGTACTCTACCACTATGTCTCCCACCTTTAAAAAAAAAAAGGGGGGAGGAAGGGGAAGAATCAAGAATACACTGGGTCATGGTGCTCTGGACACCCCAAAATGTTTGTAGGATAATGCCTGTGTCATATCTTAACAGAGAAGAGCGGTCACATACTGCTTTCTTACTTAAATGACACTGCTCATCTAAAAAGTCATTTTTCAGGTAGATTTTTTCGCTCCATGTGCTCAGAGTCACGTTGCCAGCAGAGGAGAACAAGACCTCCTGGCTGCCTGTCCCCCTCCACATGCCAAATCTCCTCCAGTGGTACCTCTGCCACCTTCTTCTTTTCCTCCTTCACGTGGCACCAGTCTCTTACCGCTCTGCAAACCCACTGGCAAATCCAGAAGAGCAAAAAGCATCCCCAGCTCCAAAGCTAGACCTGCCACCGAGACCCCCCCCAGCACATCACCACCTTCAAACCTGGGTGCCGAGACCCCCACTAAGAGACACCAATCCACCTCAGCCAGGGGACAACCCCAGCCACAAAAGACAACAAAATTTACCATTAGCCCTCAAACCATCAGCCCACCTCACTGCCCAGAATGGGTGAGCGACATCGCTCTTTCCTCTAACCCTCAGGAAAATGCAAGTTTACCCATTAGATCCAGGAGCCCAAAGGTGCTCTGGGACTACCACCAGACAAAAGCAGACATCAGGAACACACTTCTGGGCACTTTCCTCAAGCACACACTTAAATGCACCATAAAACCAATGGAGATGGCTGCTCACAGAGACGTAATGACAGAATTGAAGGCCAGACCCACCACGGGCCACGACAGGTCGGGGTGTCCCCTGCGCACCAGCAGAGAGGGAGGCTGGATTGCGCAGGAGAGCTCCCTGCACCCCACTCCTGCGCCCTGCCGCGCTCAGGGGCTGCGGGTGGAGGTGGCGATTAGAGGAAAAAATACTCTGAGCAGTTTAGCAGCCTTTTTAATACAGCAGTTTAGCAGCCTTTTAACACAAGCCCTACGGGGAAAGCAGTAAATCGTGGTTACCCAGGGCGGGAGCTGAAGGGCTGTGCAGATTACAAGTCTAAAGCTCTCACTGAGTGTGTATTGACTGAATATTAACAAAATGCAAATTGCATAACAAACTAGATAAACTTGCAGGACAGTGAGGGACGTAACTACAACCTAGTGAAAACCTAAGAAAGACATGGAGAGTTGTCAGCATGCTCAGTATTTTAGTGCTGTATTGTATTACAGGATTTTTATGAAGCTTCTGTTGATGCTTCTTCCTCCTAAAATCTTCTTTAGGTAAAAAGTTACTTTTATATCACCTAATTCTCTTTGGCAGTTCTTTTTGAAAAGAAGACACATGCCACATAAGGGATTAGAGTTAGGACTGTTCCCTAAACAGACTTCTCATCCGCTGAGAAATGTTGTTATTTTATCACCTCCAGGGACACTATAGGCTTGAATTTCCCTGAGTTTCTGATGCATGTGGAGGAAGTACCAGCAGTTAATGCAAAAATGGGACTAGCTACTGGAGGGGGCACCATTTTATAAAAAAATTTTTCACAGCCAGCTCTGCAGCTTGTCTTCTTGACATGTCAGCTACCATGTTGCCTTCAGGCAAGAAATAAAGAATATTAACCAACAAATCAAGTAAACACATCTTCTTGTGTGCTTTTGGAGCGCATCAAGATAATGGCTTCCTAAATAATTCTTGGTTTTGCGGGTGCAAAACCAGAAGAAGGATATATGCAGAAGCAACCTATCTTACCTCTTCTGAGCACCCACCGTGATTTAAAGGGAGTCAAGAGCAAAGCATTAGGCTTCTCTGTTCCATAAAATCTATTGTGATAAATTCCACAAGAAGATGCAAACATCTGAAACCAAAGGTGGTGACAAGAAGGCAGTCCTCTTCAAGAACCTGAGCGCTTGCTTCATCAGCAACACTCATCCTTCCCACCATGTCAGCATCCCCCTGGAAGCTGTGCCAGCTGTAGCTCCTTGGGGCAAGAAGGAGGCGGTGCTGCTGAGCCCGTGCTGCTTTACAGTGGCCGTGCTCGGCTGGAGGAGGCTCAGCCAGCCAGCCAGCCATTGCCAGCCCGAACAGCTTCCTCATGCCCAGAGAGCCAGGGAGGGTTGATTGATCGCATTAACGGGGGAAACAGGACACCTCACGTTGGGGGAAACCGATCCTTCCCGGTGGCAGTAGAGGCCCTACCCAGAGCAGTGCCGATGCTAAGGCAAGCGGAGTGATCAATGGAGAAGAATTGATCCACCCAGTCCTTGTCAGGCGGCCAACTGCTGCCTTAAACAAAGAGGTCTATGTGTAACCCTACCAGGCAGTCACTCAAATCATGCCACAGCTTACAATGCCTCCCCACACATTCCCCCACTTAAGTCCACCCTTCCTTTTTAACAGCTACTTACACACTAAACAACCTCCTTCTCTACGCGCTTCGAAGACTGACAGCAGAAAAACATCCTTGAGGCACGGCAGCCTAATCCACCCAACTCCCCCCAGATCACATCCCACTTTCTCTCAGAAACAAGGCCATAAAATATTTTCAGAAAAATCAAGGGAGTCCACGCCAAAGAAACTCCTCCAAAGAATAGAGAAAGATGGAGGGAGGTCTTGTGGAGCTTCCCTGTGAAATAAATTTAGTCAACAGGTAACAAAGGAGCTAGGAGGGAGGATATGCACAGCTTTCAGGGCTGAAGCGTTCTATGCCAAAACCTAGCTTAGACTAGACACAATGAAGTACTATTGTTGCCTGTTGCCTTTTGGCAGTACACGTCACATCTATGAAATTTATTTTTTTTATCTTGATACGTTTTCCTGAATTAACAAAAACTCTTTGTTTAATTCCTTGGCGTGGCTGGGCAAGAGAGTTGCATCAATCCCTCCACGAAGGGCAGAAGCACACCTCTCCTTCAGATTTGACCCTCAAATCTCATTAATTGCAACAGCGTCCTTAGGGCCCAATGTTTGCACATGACATCCCCGAAAAGGGAAGGGAGGGAGAAAAGAGACGAGCGCACCCCCACGAACAGACGGCTGACTGCTCGATCTGGCTCCCCTCCACCCCCACCGTAGAAGTCCCCAGGGCAGAGCTCTGCTAACAAAATGGGGCTTTGCAAATACCATGCTAGATAAGCACAGTTGCATACGCAGCTTTTGGCATCTGTTTATCATTAAAGATAACCTCACCTGAATGGCTGGGGAAACAGCCCACCTGTTTTTAAAAATAGGTTTCATCTCTTTCTCACAGCAATCTGCCTGTGCTGAGTGATGCTTTAAAAATATACCAAGACATAGTGCTAACACTGAAGCATTTCCTTACCCAGCCGGGCAGGGATAAGATCTGCATCTCACAAAAGGCCAACATATGGTGCTGATAGCTCCCTGATTATGTCAACATTTATTAGTTAAGTAAAAATCACCAGTCTTCTTTAAAGGAAGGAGCCCAGATGCCTGCAATTAATATTTCTCCACCCCACCGAAGAAACTGTAACATAATTCCTAATGTCTCTACTTGAAAAGGCTCAAAACTCACAAATTATGTCATTAGAAACAGCAACGGGTAACAAGAGGTTCAGTATAATGTATTTTCATTAGCTGAGGCTAATTGGAGCCAAATGAGTAAAACAATGCTGTAAGGGCGAGCAGCAGAAATCCTTGGGTCTTTAGGAGACGAAATAAATGAGGGTAATCAGCGGCGTATGCAGAATACAGCATGTTCAATTAATATAAATAGGATAGCAGTCAACTGCAGCGCTCTGCCGGGGCACAGATGAGTGCTGGTGGGCAGCAGATGTCTTATTATATTGTACAAACACAAGCAGTATGGCAGCCTAAACCGGCGAAAACGCTCGGGTTTGAGGGACACCCAAGAAACAGATCTGGGGGGTTAAAAAAAAAACACAAACTGCCACGGGAGGAAATTCTGCCAAGCCGAGCGGAGGTGTTCAGAGAAGCCGGCACAGACCTGGGGAGGAGATGGAGAAGGGGAGGAGGCAGCTGCCTGTCACGTTAGAGGAGAGACAGTCATGGCAGCTCTACCCTTGGCAGCAATAACACTTGCCACCTGCACACACAGATATTTTGTGGGGGTGGATTATCTGATCCATCCTCCTCCTCCATCTTTTCATCATGTCAATTTAATTGTTACAGTAACGATAGTAAATTGATTTTGCAATTTCAGCTTTCAGACCCTTCTGAACTGAGAACAACCAACCTTGTCTTTCACTTCAATCTTCTTCTCAATAAGATCAAGGCTGCCGTCCCTCAATTTTCTCTTCTTTTAGAGGAGAGAATAATGATGAGATCCCTCTTCAGCATTTGCCTCTGATCTAATCTGTGGCAGAGCATGATTATTTTATTTTTTTTTCCTTCCCATTAGGCAACCTCCCCTTTTTTAATATTATGCTTTGGGACTTATGGCTTTAGAGATTATGTTATTTTATAGCTCAAAAGTCACAAAATGGATGTGCTTTTTTCAGTTATTGGCATTTCTGTGCTGTTCCTGATAGATTTTTTTTGCAGTTCCCAAATAGGAATGGCCAATAATAATATTATTGTTTTCCAAGTACAAAGCTCAGAGGTTCACATCCCTGTGCAGCCAACACTGAAGTCTACTGTACAAAAACTACTGAATTTAAGCAAATTATATGAAAGCTTAGTGAGCTATCTATCACTCACATTCACAGGCATCCTGCCTACTTTTCACATTCTGCAAAACAGTAATAACATTCTGCAACCATTAATAAAATTACAATCTCATGATCAAGTCCGCACTGAGTAATCTTGGCGTTCATCATTTAGCATCACTAGATGATGCTCTGGTGACTTCAGCAGTGTATGATACATATGTTTTCAGTCAAAGACCAATTTATTCTTTTACCAATTCATTAATTTTGTTTTAGCATTTGATACACACAGGTTTGGGGTTTTTTTGGTCTTAATTCCAAGATTTCCCCTTCTCCCTCCCCCCCCCCGCCCCCGAAGAAAATAGCTTTCACACTAGAGAAACCTGGGGGAAAAGACAGACGCTAAACACTAGGAAGGTCAAAAAGTCGTATCATTACGAAACTGAAGGCAAGTTCGCATTTTTCTTTTGTGCTTTATTGCATGGCTGGTGTCTGAAGATTAAGGCAGACAGCAAATTAGACAGGAGCTATCTATGCAATACAGCCACAAGAAAAAAAAGTCAAACATACAAGATGGCATATCAGGAATGGTTTAGGAAAGAGCAGCACACAGGAGCAAAGAGTTAGAAGTAATTATGCGTAGTAAGTCATGCAAAATTACTGATGAGCAGCTGAACATTCATATCCATGAGCTGTTAAAATACGTTCCAAGTTCCTGAAGTTTGCCTAGACATTTGTCTCTTAGCTCTATTTGTTGGTCCCAGAAATCTATCTATACCAAATCCAAAAAAAATTTACTACTGCAAAATCAAAACAGCCCTAATCCTGCAACAAATTTTTGGAAGAGGCTTGAGGCTGCATCATCCAAACAATGCTTCAATACCCAAGTAGAGGCCAACTCGTACACCCTGCTACCACTAAATCTAGAATAAGTACATGAAATCCACAGCAAAAAGTTAAGCCGAAAGAATGAATCCAAGTAATCCACTAAATGTTTCACAAGCAGCAATTGCTGGCACTATTCTATTTATTCTGCACCAGTCCAACTGTGCTGAGACTTATTAACTTTTTTGCTGTCTTGTGTGGAGGAAATAGAATGAGTTATAAGGCAGGCTATGCAGATCACCTGAAATAAGTGAAAGTGCACGTCTGAGCTAACCAAGGTTGTTGGCAGCACAGACAGACAAAAAAATCAGCTCCTTGGATCGCTTACAGACACTACAAAAGACCTATGTTTAAATTATTTTTTCATAGAAAAATGCATTCCAGGGATATTTCCCTGTGAAATACTGGAGAAAAAGAAACAGATGAGTGATATTCATGCACTTTTTTTGGTCCTGAAATTGTTAGATTGCCACTAAAAACAAAATAATTCTGCTCCCTTCTTCCCACAGTGGCATATGGCAAGGAGGAACTT
This sequence comes from Haliaeetus albicilla, assembly GCF_947461875.1. Taxonomy (NCBI): domain Eukaryota; kingdom Metazoa; phylum Chordata; class Aves; order Accipitriformes; family Accipitridae; genus Haliaeetus; species Haliaeetus albicilla. The sequence continues at coordinate 35,109,041 of NC_091488.1, forward strand.
GAAGGAAGAATCCATACATCCAAGTGGAAATTCACTAACTTTTTTTAAAGCTGGAGAACAATCTGTGAGGATAGGAGAAAAACCTCAACGCTTATTTGAGATGAAATCCTGGTCCCAAATAAGATAGTAGTGAAACTCGCAAGAAGGCTATAGATATGCCCTTTCTGCTTTCTTGTACTCCTTCCCACATTTCTAAGTAACCAAGCATAAAAAATAGTTAAAACAAAAAATCTGAAGTACTTCTGTAAAACAAAAACACCACCACCACCACGCCCAAAAGACAAAAGCACAAACCCACACTCATTTTAAATATTTCCCCCAAAATATCACGAGAAAGTAAAGCAACGGTTACAAATGCACATGTGCATACTTTCAGGTGGACAAATTCTGGTGACATTTATTTCCACTTTAGGAATTTATCAGGATGAGTATTTTATTAATAAATATATATTTTGAGATGGAGATGAGAACATTTTTCTAGAAAACTGCATGTCCTGGTTTCAGCTGGGATGGAGTTGACTGTCTTCCTAGGGGCTGGTACAGTGCTATGTTTTGAGTTCAGTATGTGAAGAATGTTGATAACACTGATGTTTTCAGTTGTTGCTCAGTAGTGTTTAGACTACAGTCAAGGATTTTTCAGCTTCTCATGCCCAGCCAGCGAGAAAGCTGGAGGGGCACAAGAAGTTGGCACAGGACACAGCCAGGGCACCTGACCCAAACTGGCCAACGGTGTATTCCATACCGTGGGACGTCCCGTCTAGTTTAGGAACTGGGAAGGGGGTGGCAGGGAATCGCCGCTCGGGGACTGGCTGGGTGTCGGTCGGCGGGTGGTGAGCAATTGCCCTGCGCACCATTTGTACATTCCAATCCTTTTATTACTACTGTTGTCATTTCATTAGTGTTATCGTTATCATTAGTAGTTTCTTCTTTTCTGTTCTATTAAACCGTTCTTATCTCAACCCACAAGTTTTACTTCTTTTCCCGATTTTCTCCCCCATCCCACTGGATGGGGGGGGAGTGAGTGAGCGGCTGCGTGGTGCTTAGTTGCTGGCTGGGGTTAAACCACAACACTGCAGAAAGAACGTAAGTCAAAAGGTGTTATTCCCAAGCACAGTATCCAAGCCACCTTCAAAGTCAAATCTTACAGATTCCGCTATTATTTCAGAATCTGGCTTTCATAAGAAACAGTGGGAGAAAGGATAGGAGGGTGGTCAGAGGGAATAAGTTACACATTTTTCAGCACATGGCTGACATCTACCTCTGTAAACACATTATCTTAAAACGCCTAAGTCCCCACTAGGAGAGGCTTGAAGGAGCTGCTTAAGGTCAGTAGTCAGCCAGACTTCAGCCCCAGGAACTGGTACAAGCAAGCTGCAAGACCTCAGCAGGTCCTGCCCTGGGACTCACAGCAGTGCCCTGCTTGGCACCAGCCTCCCCAAGCAAGAAGCCCAGCCAGAGCTGGAAGAGCTAGGAAGAGGAGAGAAGATGCAGTAAGCAAATAGAATGAAGCCTTATATATTGGAATAGAGTGCATCTTCCTTCAATCAATCTTCAATCGGTGCGTTTACTATAACAGCAAATGCAATCCAAACTCTTATTTTTTGGTTTTTAAGTTGTTCCTCTAAGATCTTTTCCCTTCCCCAAAATAATCTTAACAGAACAGAAATACTTCAGGTTTTCCAGATAAACAGAACTTGTTGAAGAATCTGGTTTTCCACATTATATGTACAAGTGTGTATAATTAAGTTGGTTTAGCTTTTACTATATAGGTCATATTATGTAGGGCAAGTAACTTGTGAGCCAGATCACCGTGACACCAGAGGTACTACTAGGCCGTCTACCTGCGGTAATTCGTTTTTCCAACAGCGCACCCATCCCAAAGGTTTATCTGATAGATTGCTTAGGTTAAACCCCTGTACTCCATCTCACGTTAATATACATGTTCGGGCATCAGTGTAGAAAGGCTCCCTATTTCCCACTAGCCTTGCCTCCTCATCTTCCTCCTTGCCCTATATTGTCTTTGCTATGGAGCTAGAAGAAAATAGTGTCTTTCAAATACAATAATAGTGATTTTCAATTAGCGTGCTCTCTTCTATCTTGGGCTTGGATATCAGCCATAGAAACTACAAGGGCTGACCTAGTGACCTTCAGCAGCCTTCCCATCAATACCAGCTAGGACAGGGATCTTGCAATTTTTTTTTTCTCCTGGCAAAAAAAAAAGCTCAAAATACTACTACTAAACCCACAGAGCCTTGTATCACTGTATAATAGAAGAATAGTACAGGTATATGGTGTTTGCATTTTACCCTATTGCCACTTCACTAGGACAAAAGCATCAGTGAGCATTTCCACTGCACCACAGTCAGAGAAACCCACTGGACACTTAACAATTACATTTCACAGCCAAAGAAGATGAAGATACTTAGTTCAGCTGATGTTTATTTGACAGACTCGCAGCTGAGGGCTCACCACTGCAGTGCCTGACTAGGCAGATTAGCAAGATACCAGTGAATGTTTCTCTGCAGATGCTCTTTATTTGCTGAGCAGGAGCTGCAGCAGGGTAAGGCTTTCTGGTGCAACAGGCTGTCTTGGGCTTTTGGTCTGACTCCTCACATGCCCTTCTTTGCCAGTGAACACGGAGGCCTCGGGAGTCTGTGGGAAGGGTGCTGTTCCCCAGCGAGGAGGCTTAGGACGCTCCAAGCGTCCTTGCTCTGGTCATCATTCAGGAGCGTTGCGTCTGACATTTCCAAAGAGGAATATTTCATTCTCTGCCTCCCCTCCCTGGAAATTATGTCAATCATTCACCTTTTCCCCCCAAAGGAAAAACAGCTCTGCCAGTTCCCTTCAGCACTGCAAGTCCGAAAACTGTTATCCACAGTTCATTGCTTTCTTTTGACATATTTAGGATTTTCCCCCAGAGAAGTAAGCTTTCTTCAGGGGCAGGGCGAGAACCTCAGTCACCACGATATCCAAAGCACACAGCTTTCCTTTCACAGCCCCTTGGAAACATGCAAGGAAGCAGTGCTGCTAGCATCACAGGCATTTACAAGCATGAAGAACGTCTTAATGGAAAGTTACAGACAGTAGCAAGGGTTTGGGTTTTTTTTTTTTCCCCCTTCACCTTGTTACCATTGAAGTGTCGATGAAGTTGCATGTCATTACCACCTTCCTCTACACTGACTCAGCTACTCTAGCACATCTTTCAAACTCGGGTGTCCCAGTTACATCCTTACAATGAACCTTCCGTAAATGGCTTTGTTTAAATCTGTGTTTGCTACAAACAGAAGACAGTTTTCCTGTTACCACTTGTATGCCACTCTTGTCCCGGTTTCTACCTTACACTACTAAATTCACCTTTCCAGGCTACTAACATGATGTTATATCAATAAAAACACCCAGAACCTGGCTAAGGCGAAAGGCCCCAAAACTCTCACGAGCAACTTCTACTCTGATGAACATTTTTGCAACTTTCAGGCATAACTACAAAGACTTACGTTCCATCTGTTGTAAAGATATGTGTATTTTGGCCTCTGTTTTCACAGCTTGTGCTTTCAACAGAAAAGCAGTAGATGAAGGTCAGCATGGTTTCTAACTATCCTGTTAGCATGCAAGTTTCAAATCTGTTCCTCTCACCTTTCTCTTACAAGAAGTGATCCTCTGTCCCTTTTATGTTTAAAATGGACATTATTTTGATCTTGAACAATACCGCTTGTAATTAAAGTTACAAAGAGACCAGATAAACTAAGGGATGGGAGCAGGAGAGAGAAAGAGAGCGCCAAGACTTTATGAAGGGACTTATCATAGACCACACATAAGAGGCATTAAGGTTTTTCAGAAAGGTCAGCAGCTGCGTAAAAGCAATAACAGAAACAGAGGCTATATTCATTTCCAAACAAATCACATAATCAAAAATGCCTCATACTCAGCAATACCATGACAATAGTAGAAAACTCAGCAGCCACTAGCTAACAAACCCAGAACTTTATTGCATTCAAAAGCACCCTAGCAGCCTTTACTTTCATTACTGCGAGGCAGGTATCTCTCACAGCACGTCCTCAGACCTCTCAAATTCAGAGCACTGTAAAACACAGTATTTTGTGTTTAGAATACACCAGAATTAAGACTGCAAGACCAAGTTTCATTTCTGTCATTTCTGAATGATTTCAGAATACTTTAGCGCAGTGCTACTAGCCACTGTTCAGCTCCCTTTTTTTCTGCAGATAGAGGGTGAACAAAAGCTACCACAGCTGCTGATGGTCAGACCTCTTCTCTTCAGGAAGAGCCTTCACCATGACAATGAAGACCATGTCAGTAAGGAGTGAGTTCATCCCTCCGTCCAGTACAGTCACCAGCTTGTTGAGCTACACTTGAAGTTTTACTCCAATACCTCACCACAAACGAGCTTTAACTAGTTTTAATTTCTACCTCTAAAAATGACCAGACAGGCTCCCTCTAGCACTACTCTCTTTCCCTGGCCATTATTGCTGTCATCCTGTCAGTTCTGGTAACCAGACCCACCGGACACCTGAAAGACCAATGAGCAGGAAGAAGTGCAAGGTGGTCAGCTCACACGGACCGTGTTGGTGGCTGTTGGGCCACACAGAGACTTTCTTACCACCCACTGCTTTTTCCCCAATCTATATTCAATTCACATAAACCATGTGAGATGAGATTTTACACCACCTGAAGCGAGACATGTGCCATGGGACAGGATTGTCTGAAAGTTCAGGCAATGGTTATTCTTTACTCTGATATTTTAATCTATGCCATCAAATATTGGTATAAAACATTACAGAAATAACCCTTGCACCCCTCTTCACAAGGGCCTCTCACACACTTTCACTAACCTTCTCTGTGCCATGGAGGAGGGGGGGGGTGGCACACCAGGGAACAACTGGGGGGGTCCTTCTGCTAGGAGAAGAGCTCACTCCACTCAAACAGGGCATCTTCTAAAAAAATTCAAAGTATGCCTCAAGAAAATCCTCTTCTACTCTGGAAGAGAGAAAGAGCTTGACCTTAATTGCTGCTTAATTTTTGTATTACACTCCCATCATTCACTGCTATTGACAAGTCAGCTGTGATTAATCATACATGATTGCACAAACCAAGACACTCCACAAAATAATAATTAGTAGATTAGCATATACATATAACTTTGTGCTCTCAGAAACACTTTACAAACATTAACTAATCAGGGTTTCTTAAACTCCTTTCACCTGTCTCTCACCTAGCTCTCTCCTTTCCATTTCCCCTCCTCTCTTGTTGAGCTCTTGCTTGCTTGCAGGGAAGCTCTTTCCTCTCCCAGCTGTAAAAAATCTGCATTCTGCCCTTTTAAACGACACCTTTCTCCCCTACTCACTCGTCTTCTCTTTTCTTCTTTTTACCCTCAGGCATCCTTGTTCCAATTAAAAAACCCAGCTGGAGCAGCTGGAAGGGGCCTAAATACCCTAATGAACATGAGATGTAGCAAAAGAGGTATTTATGGCTTTACAATGAGGTGAGCAACACAGAAGAAAGGAAATATGAATGATAGAAAATAGGGTAAGGCATGTTTGCCTAAAAGCGAGGACAGCAGAGAGCTACGGAAAAGAAAGTTTGCCTTTTCTTATCAAGCATGTTTCAGGTGTGGTGAGCTCTCTTGTTGCAAGCTGCCCACGGAGACACAGCACCATGTGAGCCTGTAGCAAAAACCAGAAGCTGATGCTGACAGACATTTAAAATGCATGCAAATTCAATAGCTCAGGTTTCATTCTCTTTCAGTTTCCGGACATCCACAGAATTTAAGTGAGATGTGGATAAAATTCACTTTGCATTCAAGAAAGAAGAAAAGGAAATTGTAAAATAAATACCAAAGATTCAAAATAAGTCTTTTTTTTTTCTATTCGGTATGACTTTTTTGAAAAATTACAACAATAGAAATTTCAAGTAGAGATGAGAATCATTTAATTTGAAGGCAACACATGCACAACATCAGATTGCTTTAACCTATTTATGAATAAGTTTTAAAGTAACTACTTGAAAGTTTCTTAAGAATCAGAAAAGTGAAGTTCTCAAAAAGCCTTTCGAGCAAGATGATGAGGAACGTCTGTTGCATCAGCTCAAGTCTGATAACCTGATGGAAGCGATTGTACAACAAAATAGAGATCATAGAGAAAGAAAGTTCAGCTGGTGATACCAGACCCCCAGTGTCTCTGAGGAGGTTCATAAGTGGATCACTCTTAGTTTCCCCCTTGTTCATGCTGCAATAGTTCCACACTTTCAGGTGCGCTGTGGTCATACACAGGGTCTGGCACAGACTGTATTTCTTCCCTTGATACATAACTTTTTCAAGACAATTTCAGGGTTCCTGTGAGGAGTTGAAGACTGACTAGACACCTAAGGTGGGAATTTGCTCATGCTCATACCATGTGCTTTTGATAGTGTCTGATTGTCAGTTTGAGGTAAGGAGTCTTCCCAAAGGTCAGACTGAGTGGGGCCATTTTGTTTTTAACTTTCTTTCATGAGGTACAGTACGATTTGATTTCCTAGGATAATCTGGGAATTTGACATAAGAAACCTCCCATTTTCCCAGGGACCCGTGATATTAGTTGATGACATCCCCCTTCTCTGCTATGGCAAAAGGCAGCCGTAGCTGTTGGTCCTTCCTACGAGGTTTTGCATGCGTTGTTACAGCATTTTGGAAAACGCCTCGGAGCTCGTGGAGAAGATGTTCTGCAGACACAGAACAGGGAAAAAATAAGAGGGACTAAAATTTGTAAAGGGAAAAAAAGAAACTTTGCAAATTCATTGCCATGTATTCTTCCCAGGCAGCAGGGCGATGTGCTTTGAGCCTGCAGTGTATTCAACTCTGTTCAAATCCCACTCACTTGTCTTTTTGAAGGGCTCCCCCAGGTGACACTGAGAGTCCCCTGCCTTCCCAGGCGACTTCTGCAATGGTGCTTGCAGCAGCTGGCTGGCTCTGCAGGCATCCCACATATCCCAGCCAGCCGCCTGGAGGTCCACAGACGGGGTTCAACAAGGAGGTAACCTGCTGCCTCCTGGCATCAGGGCAGAGCATCCGAGACCTTCCTGCTCTTCTGCGTGGGTCTTCTGGCTGGAGAAAAGCTCCAAAGATACCACGGTGCGGGCAGGGACCGTACCATAGAGCAGCATCTGCCTTGTTTGCACAGTGGAATGCTGATTAAAAACCAATGTGTGGGATGGTCATGCTAGGAATGACTTCTGTTTTGCTGGTGATGGGAAACAAAAAAAGTATTGTGGTAAAACCAGCTCAATAAATTACGTGCAGCAGAGTTAATGCAGGTGTGCTTTCTTGGCTGGGGCTTTACGTGGAGCAGGCAAGGGACTCAAGTAGTGACTGTGAGGCAGGGAAATTTGAGATTAGTGGTTCTGCCTTCAGCAGAAAACTGATTATTTGGAATTAATGTTAATAAATCTAGCTTTCTTTTCCTATGCTTACTCCCCCTTCTTCCACCCCTTCCACAAAGAGTCCCTGCACGCTGCTGGCCGATTACAGTAGTCAGCACAAAACAAAGCTCTTTCCTTTTCTTTGTGTCACGTATATCCAATGATACAAAACCTTTGTGTCTCTTGCCATGGCTGACATGCCAGCCAGAGCTAGCAATCTTCACTTGGCAGGAATTTCCATGTGAAAGGAATATTTTGAAGAAAGCCTGTGGGCCGGAGCCAAGGTAAAAGCTCCTCGCTCCCTCTAGCAAATGCTGCTTTTCCAGCATGAAAGCGTGAGCCACTGCCCTCCGAACCGCTGTTCCCATGGATTTGCCCCAGGTTGGAGCCTGTCATCTTCACAGCAGGAGCAGGATGAGGGTTTTACAGCGGGATGGGGATCGCCAACAGCACGAACATTGTTTCTTCACGAGTGAAAAACTTCGGTCCGAGGTTTCGGCCAGCAACGGCTCTCTAATGCAAACAGTCCTCAGTCACTTTGCTCTACAGTATATAAAGAGCCATCAAGGGGAGGAAATGCCAGGTAGCGAAGGGTGACTTGGCCTAGCAGGGAGACGTATAATCACAGGCAGCAGCTGGAAGCTAAATCCAGGTGATTTGAAATGAGAAGCGAGGTACATATTTTTAACAGTTACCCATTGAAATGAACTGCCAGGGGGCGAAGCTGGGCATTTTTTTATTTGTTTTGCTTAAATTTCTCAGATCAAGACTAGATGCCCTTCGCTGTGCCAGAAGTTACTGCGCTTGGAAGAAAAGCAGACCTGAGCAAGACTTGTTGAGTTGCAAATATCCTTGCATGGGGCGAGTACTGCGAAAGAATGAAGCTTTGTAGAGTCAGGGTATCAGCGGGAGTATTAGAAATGACCGGTATTGGTACCACTACTCTTTCAGCTTGAGCCGTGAGTAGGATTTGGAGTCTCGCCAGCAACGTCCCTCAGGAGGGGAAGCAGGCGACGGAGTGACGAAAGTTTTCACCCAGCTCATCCCCGAGCGCGGGAGGAATCGCGCAAAAGCAGGCGGTGACTGTACTGGGGAGCCAAAGCCCTTCCCAGTCACCTCAGCAACAAAGATCCTCTCTGGGCTTTCGCTGTGAGCGTGCCATGAGCATCACCGTCCGCTCTTCTGCCACCTCTTCGGCGCATCCGATACCTACCTGTCGCTCCGCTAGTCACGCAGCTGTGCCCCAGGCAGCTCTCATCCCTAAGTTTGCCCCCAGACTCCAGGGCAAAACTGCCTGGTTTTTGGGCCAGTAATTCCTACCGTTTCACCACCCGTTCCTTGAAGGACCTCAGCGCTGACTGACCGGCTGGGGCGACGGCAGGCCGCAGCGGCCGGACGATGGCTAAAAACCACCCGGGGCCCTCGTTGGCCTGTGCGGGCCGGGGCAAACAGCCGCTGGCTACCGCCGGCCCCAGCAGCTCGCGGCCGGGCAGCGGCTCTAGGAGCCACGGGCGCCCTCACACGGGGACCGCGAACGCGCGTTACCGCTTCCCGCCCTCCTCGTCCGCGGCGTGGAAGTGGGTTTCCCCAGCAAGCGGGGGGGGGGGGCAGATGCCGTGACCGCGCTGCAGGCGGAGGTGTATCGTTCCGTACCCTAATTGCAATAAACCCTCTTTTTTTTCCCCCGTAGGACGCAGGGGGAGGGCCGCCGCCGCCGCCGCCTCAGGGCCCGGCTCTGCCGGCTTCAACCCCGCAGGGCTGCGGGGGCACGGGATGCCGGAGCCACCTCCCCGCGGCAGGCGGCGGGAAGGGAAACGACAAGGCCGGGAAGGGAAACGACAACAAGGCCGGGAAGGGAGACGCCGGGTCGCCCGCTGCCCGCCCGCCGCCACCGCGGGGCAACAGCGCCGCGCCGCGCCCGCCGCCCGCACTGCGCCGGCGGTGAGGGGATTCGGGGGGAGTGCGGGGCACAGCCCTCCCCTCCGACTGCCGCCCGGCCTCCGGGGGCCCCGCTGCGGGCGCTGCCCCGGGGAGGGGAGGGAAACCCGGCCGACAGGTCGCCGAGCGGGGCCGGGGGGGGTGCTCGCTGCCCCTCCTTCTAGCAGGCCCTTTCTTCCCCGCTGTCTAGTTCTGGCTTCTTTGCTGGCCCTGGAAAGACCAGAGGTCGGGTTTGTCAAGGGTTGGCAGCTCTGAGTGCGGCTTAACTGCCGCAGCCTCCGGTTGTACGGTAAAACTTCAGTAAGTCGTGAACAGGCGCCAGCCAGCGGGGGGAACTTCCCTTTTTCTAACTCGCTGCCTGTTGAAAACGGGTCTCTGAACTAGCCCTTACTGCAAGGGGGCATTTCTCTTCCTAGCCTTAATGCTTCCATTGTAGTTTTGTAATCCCACTTGGTTTATTGGAAATTACAGTCCTGGAAAGAGATTCCTTTCCGTAGGGGAAATCTGGTCACTGCAGGCTTTCTGCAGGCAATTGCTTGGCCCATCCTCAAAGTGAACTTCTGCTGTGTGGCATGACATTGTTCTGTGCTGGTGGTCACGAACTATGGGTGTTAGTTCACTGGCCCTGAAAGAGATTATAGATTACCTTTAACATGTATAATCACTTGCATCAAGACTTTGATGCTGTCTCCTACCACTTGCGCTAAGGGACTCTTGCTTGTAGGGTTTTTTTCTTACTGACAAGCTAGCGCAGAAGAAGCATCCCATACAGAAATGCTGCTAGTACATCACACACACCATGGTTTCCATCTTCATGAAATTTGCCAGACAGAAGGCAATCACGTACAAACACACACGCTCCACTCAGGTCTGACACGTGACACATACAAAGGGAAATTTCCCCACTGTGACCCCTAGAAGCCCATGCCCTGGGCATCTTCATTCCAGCATCCAGCCCAGCTCAGCGTGGTACCTACCTCCACTCTCCTCCCCCAGCTGGCAGATAACCAGCTACTCCTCACCCTTCTAGCTCCTCTGCACCCTATTCCCTTCACCCTATCAGCCAAGGGAATCACCAGAGGGCTCCTTTTCTCTCTGATGATCTCTTGAACTGCTTTTTGTCTCCAACAGCTAATCACTCTGCCCCTCACCTGCTGAGATCAGCTGCTTTCGTATTGGGAAAAAGAATAAAAAATGAACTCTGGGAATAATAAAGAGTTCAGAAAGATTTCAAGTTCAAAATTAAATAAATAAAAGGGAAGGAGGGAGGGAGAATTGCATGCTTCTTTTGATTAATTCCCTTTCTTCCCACCCCCAAAGACCGTGCGGTAAATAAAATGAAGTACAGTCCTGACAGACACAAACCTTGACTGTCTGTTTATAGACAGCGTGAGTGCCAATATTCCAGCGGGACTGTGCAAACGAATCCGTCAGTGAATCAGAGCACATGTTACAGAGTGTGAAGGTACATGCCTCACATTAAAAACAAATCCTTCAGAATGTGCAGAATACCCTAAATCTACATCTGCCACACTAGTTATTTCTATTACGTTCTTAAAATTCATCCCGAATTTTATTTTCCACATCTTGGAAGTGTTAGATCTGCAAAACAGTATTATAACTGCAGCTGTTGTGAAGTTCAGCTCTGAATAAGTATGTAGCTGAATGTTGGCCGGAATTCTGATTTTTACCTCTGAATATTTTTCCAGCCATCTTTTGGAAGCTGCCCAGTTTGAGAAAACCACCGCTTTTGCCTACCATGGCTGTGATCACTGATACCTACCACATTTCAGGGTGACGAGAAGCAGCCATTTTTTCACACCTGACTCTCCCCAGCTCCATCGCCATCTTTTCCTACTCTCCTCCTTCCAGTCCCTCAGCACCAACCTCCTGTGCTGCTGCTTCTACACCGACGTTACTTTGGCCCAAAGAGCCACATTCAATGCCACTGACGCCACAGCCATTAGAATGAATTTCAAGGAGCAGAAAGACGCCTAACATTGCCAGGCAAATGACTAAATTATTTTTTTATATCCTTTGTCAACATTACCACCTACTGACAAAGGAAGCCAACTTGAGGAACATTTATGCTGTACAGCAGTTTACAGCATAAATTTTGAGCAAGGTCTTTGATCACATGAGAATGCAGTCATCTCCAGTACTAGGCAAATAAACACAAGGGAAACGTGTCCAATTATGAGATATGGTTTAGTACCAGCTAATAACCCTATTGACTGATTTTTTTCATGATGAGTTACAGCTACATTACATAGTCACTTGCACTGGATTGCAGTTAGATTTTCAAAGTGACATTTTTCAGATGTGAGATTTTCATAAAAGCTTTCCTCACAACAAAAGCCACACACTTTCTATCATCCTCATAGGATAGTGTTGCAAGTTTGTATCTACAATCCAACAGCAAATTAAAACATTCTATTTTTTTTTTTTAATCTGTGCAAACATGAATGCAGGTTGGAGCACAGCAAAAGCCAAACTGCTTTGCTGTTAAGAGCTACAGAACAAGTCAGTTTTTCTCCCTCTGATCCCATCTTTACTTGGAGGTGGAGGAGAAGACGACTGAGTATTTCTTCTCTGCTCCTACACATCAACAGCGCTGGAAGGTATCACCTTCCTCTGGTTGGATTTTGCCAATTGAAATAGAACAAAACATTTTAGCTCAGCACTCCTAACTCACAGCTCTTCCTACAGGACTTTGTCTGAAAAATCTGTTTCCTCGGAAAACAGTTCAACCCTTTCCCACCCACTGGCTGGAGCTAACAGAACCAGCCAAAGCCATCAGCACAACTTTGCCAGGTTTGAGCTGTGTCTCTGCAGAGTGTTTGAAGTCTTGACATGAAACAAAGCCTAAAAAAAGAAGGAAGCCCCCCCTAGCCCCCTAACCTGTTGCTATGGCTTCCAAATCTTGGCTCACATATCAATTAGAAAGTATGAAAAAAGCCTCACATAAGGAAGTGCTGGAAAATATTCTTTTCCCTGACTTCTCAAAATCAAGGTCCCTAGTGCTTACTGAAGTTTTTGGTATTATATTTTCATATTATTGCATTTTCTTCTCAGGCATATGTTGCAAGTGGACAGACCTCCCTGGCCCCTATGGTTCCCCAAAGCTCAGAGCAGAGGTGACCATCCCCTCACCCTCAGGCCCACGGTGGGTCACGGCCCCCTCACAATTATGCTGCCACTTCGTTTCCTTCAAGATATTTGGAGAGAGGAACACCTTGACCAAGCAAAGCCTTGGTTTCCTTTGTACCCCAGCATCCCCAGGAAAGCACACACGGATTGCTTTGGAGGACTCCCTGCAACAGCTGCTGACGGCATTAGCATGCCGTTTGCATGTCAAAGCCTGTTGATACTTTTGGGACAGCCATTGGCAGTTCTCTCCTACACACACACACACCAGGGACTTGAGGGAAAGCCAGCTAGTTCAAGCTGAAAAGTTGCTTTCCTGACCATGCCTCTCTGCGTTAAGGCATTATCTGCACACACAGTAATAGTGTTAGGTGAATATTACAATTACAGGCATATAAGCTTCTCTATGCTGCCCAGGTCACCTGAAGTCAGGTTCACTCCAGCATTCAAACCGTTGTTTTTCAGATCAACAGACATCCTTCACCAAGCAGCTTCACCTTAGTGAGAAGGATCTTGCAGAACCATTACGAATGCTGTGAGAGTGTTTCCTGCCCCGGGCGCACACAGAAGACATACGTAACTCGCTCACGTGCTGCTGAAGGACAGGAACGGAGGGGTTGGTTTGCTCTCAAACCCACCCATCAAGGAAATACAGAGGGAACAGTGCTGTCAGAGATGTATCACCAACCCTGAGAAAAAGGTCAGGCAAGGAGTTGTGCGAATAACTCTTCAGGGATATCATGAAATTAGAAAAAGAAAGTGACTTAATCAATGCGAAATGTTATTTCCGTTGAGAAGAAAAAGGGTCACTTTTGTCTGTACATTAAATGTGAGAACAAATGCATTCAGACACCACATTTGACTTAACAACCAAGACAGCAATCACCAGCGCTACTGCAAGAGACAATTTACTTCCCCTTCTACGCACCTCAGGTTTTGCAATACACCTCTGGATTTAATATGAAAAGAAGGAAAAAAAAACCTACAAAAAACCCTAATGAGCTTGCAATGTTCAGACTGGCACTGTTCCTTGAGGACATTGCCTGGTGTGCACTTAGCAGCTGAGATATTCCACAGAGCACCAAAGCTAGAGGATAGGAGAGTGGGCAATATGCGAGTCAATGAGTAAACCAGAGAGCAGGCCACGTATACATCCAAAGAAAAGAACGAACTCAAGAAAATGAGAATTTGAAATTAAAACACAGTAAATACCATACATTCAGGAGCACAAAGTTCATCTGATAACTTCCACCTGCAGAGATCAAACTACATCACAAAAAAAGCGGTTACAAAGAGAAATTCAATCTAGCAGCCCTTTGCTTTTGGCTGGGGATGGGAAGCTGTACTTCTCTGGCCCAATTTTACTTCTGTTCAAAAACTGTAATACTACAAAAAGCATATCTCTACAGACAGTAATACATATAGTACTCACTGTTGTACCTGGCAAGTCTACCTAACCTAGTTAGGACTTGCCAGATTAAAAATAGACATTAAAGATTTGAAGTGTGGCAGGTGACTCGAGCAAACCACCGTCTCCCACACAAAAGAATATTCCCATTAGGTGATGGAATTTTTTTTTCCAATGGATCCAGGACAGATATGCAAGCCATTTTCTTACTGGAGTGAACCACGGTCCATAGTGCAACAGAAGACTCTCCATGTTAATGATGCTGCACTAAGCACCCCACACGCAGTGGGAGGAAGTGCAGAGACATCTTCCCTCTTGAGGGAACAGAAAACTAGCTCAGAGAAGCAGAAACTTTCTTTAAAAGAACACTGGGACTGGGAAAAGAGGAACAACTTTCCAGGACTACCATTTCCCTTTTGCACACTGAAAATGTTAGGGATCTGTCAGCATGGAATGTATTACTAGCTTGTGGGGACACTGGGAGCAGAAGGAATCTGGAAGTGAAGCAAAGAGCTCAGCATTTCAAGGTGAAAGGGTTAATCCATCTTCCTTTTGTAGCTAAATCTTTCTCTTGTGTTGAGGAGAAAAAAACCAAAACAACATAGTAAGGGAAACAACCTGGAAATGTATTCAGTATGCCAGTTAAAGGGGTGAGAACTAGAAAATAATGGAAGTAAAAATAATTTTCTTTTAAGCCTATTCCCTAATTTTTAATGCTTTAGTTACAGTAAGCAGATAGGAAAATACAAGGCCTCTAATTCTCTCCAGCCTTCCACAGGGTGCATGAAGCCAAGGGAAGCACACCGTGGGATATAACATGTGCTTTCTGATGCCAAGCCCAGATTTCGGGCACTCTGTGTACAAGCAAGTTAGTCAGACTCACGTAGCTGTCCCAAAACACTGCCTAGGTAACTGCACCACCTCCTTGCAATTGCAACATGGCATAGTTACTAATTAAACTTCCAAATATATAGAATGCTTCTGCCTTCCAGGACATGAGAAATCACAGCTTATTTCTTTGTGCAGAAGGAACCGGTACATTACAAGCAAGCTGCAGGATGCTTTTGCTTAGCAACTATCTTCGTGTGGAGTCGCACATGCAAGAAACGCGTTTCAGGATGACAAGAGACTCTTACCTCTGCCAGGGCTGTTGGAGGACAGGGTCGGTGGTCTTTTCCAAGGAGCTGCGCAGCCATCGCTTGGGTCACGGGACCACCGAAAGCAGTCATCTACAGACCAGTTTCTCCCTGTGGAGCCTTCGATTACTTAGAGCCCGCAGCCAGATATTTTCCATGACAGGGTTTAAAAAAATTATATACATCACACTCAGCAGTGTCAGTTGGCTGCCAAAGTTTGTCAGCTATAGCTTGTGAGCATCCAACTTTCTTTAGGCTTGAATCAAAGCCCTCAGTTTTGTATGTAAAAGCATTAGGGCAAACATGGTGTTCACAATCCCAGTGCAAAATTGCTTGTGGTTGGTTTTCCCCGATGCAAAAACCTCCAACGTTGCTTTAATTAGAATGCTTTAACAGAATACTTTTATGATCCAAGTGTTTGATTGTCACTGCTCAGTACACCAGTGACGCTGCTTACACATGCAGGTCCTTGTTTACCAGCCAGCTGTAAACGGGTGGCACGCTGGGCTGAAGCAAGTGCTGTCTTGTCGCTCACTTTCTTCTCACCTGTGCTGCAGCACTCGGTGAGCTC
Source organism: Haliaeetus albicilla (assembly GCF_947461875.1). NCBI lineage: Eukaryota > Metazoa > Chordata > Aves > Accipitriformes > Accipitridae > Haliaeetus > Haliaeetus albicilla. Next base: position 35,124,648 of record NC_091488.1, read on the forward strand.
ACGAGCCGGGCACCCTGGGTTCTGACCGTAAAACCTGACAGATTCACAAGAAAATCCCAGTTTGGGCCAATAATATGGAAGACCAACCAGCACTGAAATTCAGCTCACCTGGGGAAGAATTTGCCCTTCTGTTCTTCCAAAAGCCCTTGTCCTCACTATTAACCCTTCACTGACATCAAAGTAAATTGTATATCATTCTCCTACTCGCCTTTATGTCTGGGGAAAGCAGTTGTTGAAGACGGCCGAAAAGAGACTTTTATGATTATTATAGTAGCTGCAAAGTCACATGCCCCATGGTAGCACTCTGTCAGGTACCCATCGGTTTCTGTCACAGGCTCAGCCGCTCGGATACCAGTTTTACCGTAGAAATAGGTCCGCGGGCAGGCAGGGGAACCCACGGCACCCCAGCTCAGACGCAGTTCAGAGAGTGGCGGCTGCAAGGGGCTGGCAACACCCGGGGGGACGCAGGAGACCCACGGAAGGGGACGTCGTTGGGGCCCCAGCTGGGACACGCTTGGCAGGAGGTGCTCCGTGCCAAAAGGGGGGCACAGCTGAGGGCACCCGCTGGGGCAGGGCCCGCAGCCAGCCCCCCACGCTGGGGTAGAGACATCCCGGAGGGACCGCGGCTCGCTGGCCACCCACGCGAGGGCAGGGGCACCCCTCAGGGAAGCGCGCGGCAAAAGCAAGGGAAGGGGAGGCCAGGAAGGTGTTCGACTGAGGCTGACCCTGGGAAGGAGGAGGAAGGAGTTTCCTTAAGTGGGTTTTTTCATTTGTTTTCCTTCTTCTCAACCCTCAAATCAGCAATTCAAACTGTGTTAATTGCCAGCAAATGCAGTCGCACAAAAATTCCTCAAATCAAGACAGTTTTGACCATGACACATAATCCCAAATTAAATTTGCCCTTACCTTAGAAGGCTTCCAGCTTATTTTATCCTATTGCATACAAATCTTTTACAGAGGTGCAAATCTAAAACACACAAAGAACTACACAACAACATCAGGCATCAGCAAGGCAGGTGTGTAAAGTATTTCAACTTCACATTCCTTTACATTACCCTTAGTAGTCAGTGGCTAAGGTGCAACAGGTAAATTCAGTCCTCATAACCCCTCTAGCTGAGGCATAAAGGGTGCACACGTTTCACGGTCTTTGCCGAAATTGTAGCCGATGAGGATGCATACACCACTATCTCCTTTGCGACAGGCCAGTACAGAGAGCTTATAGTTTGGCCACTGTCAGTCTGTCCCAGGTGTGATAACACGTGCCACAGATGAAATTGAAAATTGAATTGGAAATTGAAAACATTGAGATCCTTTTAGTGCCATAACAACTATTTCTAATAACAATGTTTAAAGTGTTTGCAGCTCGTAAGCTAAAGTTTCTAATTTCAGAAAAAAATGGCTATTCATCTGAGCATGTCAGATGCACGTCAGCTAGCAAGTAATTGAAGACCAAGTGTTTTTCTGTATTAAACTTCCATAATGAAAACACCAGAGCAAAATCCTAAAGTTCAACTCAATACATCACATTAATCTTCAGAATGGGATTTTCTCGCCACTAATCTTGTTAGAGTTAGGGCACTGTGCAAATATATCTAAACCCATAATTACTGAAGAGATATTAAAAGGATCAATTTATTTCAATAAAAAATGCAAACTTTGAGAAGAATTCATTAATACTCAAAATCCAGCCGTGCAATAAATAATACTAATGAACTGAGAAAAAGGAATAGATGAACAAGTACTGACATGATGTCTTATGCTTATTGCTGTTAAAGAGGAACTGACAATTGCTCCATTTGAAATATAATTCTAGTAAGGGAAATGCTAGAAAGTGAGAGAAAGACTTGTTAAAAATATGTATGTACATCTATACGCACATTTTAAAAATGTATTATGATGAAAACTAATTTAATTCAGTCCTGAGGAGGCTACAATACCATTTTCAAAACCCTTAAGCTGTGTTTACATTAGCAAACAGTGCCGTGGAAGAGGAGCATGAAACAGCTGTTGCCGAGATGCTGCCAGCACACAAACTATACATACGTTGAGGGGGTTTACTGCCAGCTAGCTCCAGGCTGGTCCTGTGGACTGACTGCCTCACAGCCAGCAGGGTGCCTTAGGGGCAGGGCTGGAGGATCTCTCTAGTTGGGTTTTGTCCGAAGGGAAAAAGTGCACGCTCCAAGGGTGCTTTGTAATGTGAATCAAAACACACTGATTGCGTGTGTGGCAGCAAACATGAAATTTTCTTCAGAAACAGCCTCCTGACTTGCAGTAAAATGTTTCCTACAGCGGAAGCACTCAGGACGCTGTAGATGGTTCACTCTCGGACAAAACCAGCTAGACACAGCAGAAATCTAAGTGCAACACTCACCCACGTTACCTAGATGATCCAATGACAATAAGGAGTATCTAAAATAGCCTTTTCGGTACCAATGGGCTGTGATAGCTGTCAAGACAGAATGTAAAAACATGTTTTTCCATATGCTTGTGAGCTTCTGCAATTTGCTGAGAGGAAAAATCAAACACTTGGTTTGGTATTTTGGAATTATAACACAGCTATGCAAATAGCTCACTTAAGAGTTAGCGAGGCTGCTTCAGTGGACACTTGCAATAATTTTCTGTAGGCTTCCAATGCAGACTGAGACAAATTCCACCAATACCTCTATGTCGACTGCTCCTTAATTTCACTGGCGTTTCACTGAAGGGAATTCCTGGTGCCTCAGTTGTGATACAAAGAGCAGATTCATGTCATGATGGGATCTGCACTGGCCACAGGACGTGCTTCTTCACAGGGGATTAAAGCTTTGTATGTTACAAGAGAAGACCTGGTCACACCCTGTTACCTTTGATGAATAACTTGAGAGAGAGGAAGAAGCTGGAAATGCCAACATGCAAAAGACAGTTGTCATAAATAGACCAATTATCTATTATTATTTTTGCCACAGGAGCTGCTTCCCCCCACCACCACCCCCATTCGTTTGTGTAGTTGAAAGGATGTAGAGCACTTAGGTCTCCTCAAACAAGTCCCAATACATCTGAAGACTGAAAAGGCCTGTCCAGAGAGCTGAGATATTGCGATCCGACTAGATATGACGCAAAGAAAATGAGTGGCAAAAGCGCAGAGGATACATTAAAAGAAAAGGAAAAATACAAAGATTGAAAACTCTTCCCTGACACTTAACAAAGTGGAAAGAAGCATCTCCTTTTTTCTACCTGCCACCTGCAAGTTTTACTCAATTCCCCAATTCTTACAGGGGAGGAGGCGGGGAGTTACTATGCCCGGCTGCCGCCTGTCCCGGTGGAGGAGCCCTAGTCTATTCACTCATTCCTTGCCTGAAAGCTGCTCCTGCCCATTATTAGGGACAGTAACTACTCTTTTTCTTCTTTCGAAGTTCTCAGACACAAGCCACCAAGCTTGTGGCAGACTTCAGCAGCTCAGGAGGGAGAAAGCTCCAAGATCAAAGATGAGCCTCTCCTTTGTTTTGTTAAATCATGGTCAAGATCTTAAAAAAATCACTGCTTCCTTTCTCTCAATAGTCTCATGCAGGAAAACGCTGGCAAGGCACCAAAATCTCATCTAGATGAGAAGCTTTGGCTTTTACTGGTTTTAAAACGAGTGATTTATGGCGACACGTACACCATGATGTTATTCCCCTTGCAAGTATGCTCTCAGAGTGCAGAGAAGAGGCGGGTGTGCAGGCATTACATGTCCCTTGCTCCTTCCAGCAGATGCCTGCCTCTTCAGAGCAGGGGCCAACCAGACCAAAGAGCAGAACAGAGGAACCATCAGGCTACGTGCCATTCCCCCTCTCCTTTCTAACTGCATAAACCTGCCTGGCAAGCTCCGCAACTACCTATATTAAAAACAACTACAGCTGCTTTGACAGCTAATGACTTTCTGGATGCTTTTTACTGCAATTTTACAACTGAAGCCAGTACAGCTTGAACCACTGCCTCTCTGCACAAATTAGGCTATCGCAGAAGCCTCTGCTTTGTTCTAATCCATGTCTCTGAAGAGCCCCTGTAAGGGTAATTACTGCTGGCAACAATCTCAATTAATTTTATATTTTCGTTCTCTCTATAAGTTCATCAAAGCAAGAGTATATTTAATTTGCCTGTTTCCTTGGCATTTTCAATAAGGGCTGGGGAATGGGGGGGCGGGGGGGGAGAAGGAACAGTTTGAACACAGCATGACACAGAGGGCTATGGACTACCTCTGAATGAGGGCGACCCTCCTCTCGCTGGGCCCGAGAGGTGATTAAGATTTGCAGTTACAAACAATACTGAGAAACAGCAACTGTGCCGCCTTCAGGATCCCAGCCACTCGAGCTAGGCATTCTGGAAAAAAAAATAGGGAAGCAGACGCCAGAAGAAATGCATTTGTTAACAGGTCAGCTGAAATTTTATTGCCAGCAAGCTGCCTTATCACCGTAACGTTACCCTCTACAACCCTAGAACAACAGGTTCCTTAATATCACAGCTTGACACCACCGATGAGCTGAAATCTTTCAAGCATCCTTCAGATCCTCACCAAAGGCTGAGGGATTGCCTTCAAGCCTTCCCGCTGATCAAGGCGAGGGAGCCACCGGCAATGCCAGGCCGTTTTCTTGCCAGCAAGGGAAGGGATGAAGCAGGCACTGCCTTGCCCCCGTCTCCAGAGCAAGCCTGGAGTGCTTGTGCCTGCACCGGGGCACGGTTTGAGCAAGGTACAACTCCGAAAGGCCACCGCGGCTGCTGAGCCTAAACCCAGCCTAACCGCATCTCCTGCGGACAGGGCAGGGAGCACTACGGCACTGGGCCGACCCCCGCAGTTAGGCCAGGTCCTTCTTCTCTACTGCTAACAGCTGAAAATGAGTTCAAAAAAAGAGGATTCCTTGCAATCGACTGGCATCACTGCGCATTCCAGGTTTACTTACATGGCATACCGGCTAATGAACCTTTCCCAAGAGAGGCTTAACTTCACATCAGTCGCAAACTGAAACTCGGAATCTCAGATTAAAGATTTTAACACCGGTGGAAATGTTGTCAGTATACATAAAATTCTGCCCTTTAACGTCTTCCCCTCCTGGATTAATGAGGCACTCCAGCAAGCACTGCTCTGGTCACGGCTATCAGTTGCCAGCTCCTCGTCCTCCAACCTTCCTGCACATGGGCCCACAGAAATTGCCTTACTTACGCATCTTTTACCAGTCTTTACTGATGGGTGGACTAAACGAGTTTCTCTCTTTCCTGTCTCTGGCTACTATGGTCCCTGCTATTAGTAGTATTTGAATTGCCAACTACACTGTAAGCATGTCGTCACTGTACAGAAGGAAGGAGAGCCCTATGTTCTGTGTTGGTGAATACATCAGACTCGAAACCAGAGCTTGACAGTTCAGAGTGAAATACATCTGGAAAAATAGGTGTGGACAGCAGTTCCCATTAATTCCAAGCTGGGGAAGAAACACTACGTTTAACTTAGGATTTCTACTTTGCTTCCTGAAAAAACAAATTTTCAATCTGCAGTAAGTCTTCAAAACCAAAATCCTTTGAACAGTGAAGTACACTGCATGAGCTAAAGGCCAACTCCTATGACTTTTGCTCTCTTTACCGAAGGCTTGTATTTCTCTTTTTACAGAACTTGATCACCTTGCAAAATTACCCTTCTCAAACACTTAAGGGAAAAAGAACAAGCTATCAAGATAGATAAGGGATTGCAAGAAACAGCAAGCAATGCAAAAAGAAGCAGCAATGTCTCATGACAAGGGAACATGGATAATTTCCTGCCAGAATGAAGACAATTAGAATAGGAAAAAAATAAAAGCAGAATAATAAAGAAATGCTAAGGTTCATCACCTGGAATGCCTTATTTAGCTGCTTAGGTCATTCATGGTCTTGTAAGTGCCTCAACACTGAATTTCAAGTATGAGCGTGCACTAGAGGAAACAACTAACAAGAATGTGGCATTACTCATCCATCTTTAGACTCCATTCTAATAAATATCTGTGACTCTTTAAAACGAATTTGTCAAAAGTACTTGTCAAAAAACAATTTGTCCAAAATAATTGAGAGTTGGAGAAAAAACAATATTTCAAGAAAACATTCTTCTCCTCCAGTTCTTCATATGTAACAGTTATAGCTGTCGAGTTCTCTGAGTTTAGTTTGAAGAGATCAAGAAATCAGTCACAAGCTAAAAAAAGTATTGCAGCAGGTGATGCTTGAAGACCGATTCAAGAAAACGCTGCAGTTCCTAGGAATGTCATGCTGGCAAAGTAGCTGCATTTGCACGTTATATGTAATCTTAGATCTTCACATTTAATAAAATATACAGAGAGGGAAAAGATAAGAGTACTCTGCAATGATACAGTCTGGCTGCTGCAATCACCTTTCACGTTTTCTAACAGTAAGATTTCTTCTGCCACCAGTTACTGCCGGGCACCACTCTGTAGGATGAACTTACTCCACAGCTTCCATTACCATCTTTAGATCTGTTGCTCTCTTTAAACAATTATACAATTCATATTAAATCAGTTTTCAGCTACAGGCCACAAAAAGCATTTGATTTATGCAAATTACTTCAACTGCCAAAAAAAGTTAGTAAAGACTTTACAAATAAAGTCAAATTCATACTATTTGAAAAGCATAAAATCCATGCCTACAAGGTGTACTGCATTAAGATAGTGTCTGACAGCCTCTTCTGAAAGAACACAGCATGAGCATCTGTTCAAACAGCGGAGCAGAAGATGGGTTAGTGCAGCTGATTCTCCTGCAGACAGCTGCCTGCCCCCACCTCCTGCAGCAGGATTTGCTTCTCATCTGCAAACCCAGTACGGCCCTTAGCTGGAAGAAACATCCTTAGCAGCATTTAGCGTCCGACATACTGTTGGCTTCCCATTTCAAAATAACAACTACTAATTAGGAGATCCATATGCTTCTGAAGGCATCCAGACCCCCTGCAGAGTTAAGAGCCTGCACTTTCACAGAGTACTTAGCAGGGAAACTTTGTCATTTCCATCCTGCCTAATTTCGATTAAGATATGTGAAGAGGACTGTAGGTACTCTGCAGCCACTGCGAGAAATGCTATTGCTTGCAAACATTTCAGGTGAGAAAACTATCACAGTTCCAAACAAATTGTTTTCCTCAATCCAATGGTTTAATAACTGAGCTACTTCTGCAGCCACCACCAGAGTATATTACAATAAATTTGTGAACTAATAAACTAAAGCTAATCTGAGATGTGAAATAGTCTTTCCAGCAGCAATGAAGAACCCACACCTTTTGAAATAACACCTGAAATAAGCATTGGAGTTTTTAAGTTCAGGGAACTGGATATAGGAAACCTCAAACTGACAGCTCGCTTAATAATACATTATGAAACATTAAGAAAAACAGTGAAGTCTGCAAAGGCAATGTTCATCTACCTTTGCAATTTACGAGGGGAAAAAACACAACCTGGCAAGTATTTTGATGAAAACTAGTCATCAACCTCAAGATCTCCTCCTCAGATTACTAACCAAGCAGGACACAGATGAAGAGTATGACACCTTTTACAAATTCCTAAATACACGTAAAAACTTAATTTCATGGAGGAAATGAGCATCCAAAGAAAAGACATTTCTTTCATTACTATTACAAGTTTGATAAAATAACATGCAATTGAGCACTGCTGGATATTTAGAGCACAGACACACACAAGTCAGAACTCATTTAATGCTCTCTGTAAGGTCTCCTTGTGATTACTTTTCTTCTTCTGCATAAGATGACAAAGCACAGCCAAAGCAATACAGCATAACCTGGAGTAAGGTAGTTGGCCTGCGTGATCACAGAGGTTCTGCTTATATATTGCTTTAAGACATTCAAGCTTCCTAGTACAGAGGCAAAAAAAATTAAATCTGTCTGGTGTGTCTGATTAGAAGAGGGTCACGATTTCCACTGTTCAACATTTATTCAATTCAGAAAGTTCTGCCTGCTTTGTTGCAAGTCTGTATTTTGCTTACTATCAAATTCCTTTCCAGAGACAGACCTGGAAAATAGAAATTTAGCATTTCAGCTTAAGTAGTAGTGATAGATAGAAGAAATTGTTACTGAAAATATTTGTCTTCAGCCTTGACTAAATACTGATACAGAGGAAAATTGATGAAAACAGTTTTTTAAAAGTTTTATGTAATTTTTTTGAATCTGCTAAATGCAACTAAAATGGCCATTGTTTCCAAAGGTAAGCCAACTAAAAGTCACTTCACCTCTGAACAGAAGCAGCTAGAGGGAGTGATGAAATCACTTCCATAAATATTTCAAGTTTTTTGGCTGTACTCCATTTAAACAAGTCCTAACTTTTTCATTAAAGTCAAGGTTAAGCTAAAAGTACCTTCTCAAACTTGCCCTGCAGTTAGCGTTTTTCTACTCTTAAAAAAAAATTCTGAATGTGACAATGATTTGAAAATTGAATTCTGAACTCCCAGTAAGGATACTTATTATAAACACTAATCAGAACACCGGAAAAATATCTGTGATATCCTATGGTGCAGTACTTCAGCTACAACCTCACAACTCTCACGTGGCACAAAATGAACAAGCTTCTACGCACACAAAATGTCAAGGAGCAGAGGCACTGCCACCTCTCTGCCTCCCCTACAACCTGAATGCAAACAGGTCAGCTGGGTCGGGCAGCAGCTTTCAAAACCCAGTTCTGCCTCCTTGCAAGATGGAGAGCCTGAAGAACCATTATAAAACTGGAATCCTTTTTTCCAAGTGGAAATAAAATGCATTTAGAAGCAGTAAGTATGTTTTTGAAAGAGGGAATGCAGGCCTTGGAGAAAAAGAGTCAGATGTATCACAGGATAAAAGGTTGTAACAGTTAATAACTGCAAAACCACAGTTACTCAGCATCGGCTGACTGCCAGTGCCTACCAAATATTCAGGTGGTGCAATTGCAAAGAGCAGATACTGTACCATTTCCTGCATTTTGCAGCGGCAGCCTGGGGTAACTGCTGCTCAGCAGCAGCCATCCACTGCCAATACCAGCTGCTTCTTGGTAACTACAATTTGAAGTTACCCATAAGCATACAACAAAATTAGCTGCTGCAAAAATCAGTTATCATTCAGCAGCTAATGAGCACAGACCAATGCATGCAGATTCTTAACAGCCTGATCAACAATGCAAGAGCAGCAACTGCACCAACAGGTCATCAGTAAATCATACAGCACCTACTCCACCCTGCAACAGAATAGGGATTTACACAGAGGTCACAATTTAACATTTTCTTGCATACTTTGTGTAGGAGAACTGAAGGAGTAAGGACAAGTTCATTAGGTACCAGCCTTAGTAAAGACCTGATTTACCACAACGCTCCTTCACTATTTTGAAGTTATCAAGCATACTCCAAACAGTTGGAATGTAAGACTTAAAAGACTGCTATTTGATCATTCCCACAGAAATTCAGGTTGTCACCAAAAAAAGGCAAATTCTCATCTCTGTTCCTCAAGCTTACACTAGCACTTGTGCGGTGAGCCTTCTTACAGAGCTGATCAGCCTGAAGGGTTTCTGACAATGAGCTGGTTTTCACTGGGATCAGTCCCCACTCCCTCTTGTTCAGAGTTAGTACAAGCCTTAATGCTGATACAAGGAGGAAGCAAGGACACACACCTGAGTGGAGGAACGGGACTGCCCGCACCACATCAGCTTAAAGCAGTAATGAAAGCTACAGTCATGTTTGTATTTATTTAACATGCTGACTAAAGTAATAGCTATGCTGCCAGTTACAAAGTACAGTTCTGCAAATGACAAAATATTTAATTGAATTACAGACTGTCATACTGAATGTTGAAAAAGTACCCATTTAGGCCTTTAGGTAGGCTTTTGTCCTCACCTGAAGAGGAATGTAATTCTCAACACATACAAGGAAACTGCTTCTTCCAAATTTTAAATCTGGGTTGATTTTTATTTATTATACAGCAGTACCTGAAGAAGCCACAACCCAACTGTTTATTGGGAAAGAACATTCCAACACAGTATTTGAACTTTCGCTTAGAAAATAAATTACTTTAGAAATTTTTTAAGACAAGTCAAGATTCAGACTGTTCATAAGAATAAGTTCTGTGCACACCTGAATCTTCTTGTTTTCCCTCACCCACCCATAATTTTACCATTTGTTGTCTTTGACAAACATATCAAAGCCAAAAGAACTGTTCCCATGTCACGGGGAATGTTTCCATTTTCACAGCTTGTATTGAAGCTATAACTCGCAAACTATCTGCACAAGCTGTGGAAAAATTTCACCTCTAATCCCTCATAAATTTAAAAAACAGTAAAAAAATTCAAGTTCTACAATGGCAATCATTTCAGTTATTAAGCACTAATTGGATTATTTAATATCACTTGTTGTTTTAACTGCCCATTGTTAACAAATTGACTTCTAGTCTATGTAATAAAGCAGCTCAGAGTAGATAAAATTCTTATTTTGAGAAAACATAGAAAAATCACAACTATTATATTAAAAACTCTGTTGTAAGTATACACAAAATAATTATCAAAGCATTTGGTTCATACAGTGCTGCTCTAAGTCATGAAATCAACTACTTGATCCAAGAGAGTCAGTGCTAGAAATGGATGCCTGGGCAACCATCTCAAATTTGTCTGCTTGGGGACACAGACAGAACAACAGAGTTTGTCTGTATTCATTACAAAGTTGGAACCATAAAGTAAAAGGAAAGGAAGCTATTAACCCAAAGAAAAACAAGACTTCAACAATGTGAATCTCCCTGCATTGTCCCATTAAACTACTGCTATTGCTCAGTGACGGAACCACATTTAGAACATAAATGGCAGCAGTCTCCATTCACGTTGTCTGTTCTCTCCAAAAACTCCTGAAGCGGCAGATGGTTTTCTTGGGACTTACATGTCCATTTAGACACTCATCAATTCCATTTTCAAAAAGTCTGATGCAATGACTTCCTGTTACAACTCAGGTAAGAGTTTAAACTGGTGGCCTGAAGAGAAACAACCTGCAGTTTGTGAACCCCAAGTCATCTAGCTCATTACATACTGCTGCCAACCCGTATTTAAACATAACCATGTTTTGTAACCAAGAATAACCAAACTAGCTCCATTCCTAACTGCAGTACAAAATCTAAAGTAATACTCTGAAACATTTGTTAGCTCTGGGAAAGGTGCCCAAAAGCATCACCTGTATTAATATTTAAGACTCTGTATCTCAGTTTGTTGTCCAGCAAATCTGACTCAAAAAAGAGACATCATCACATGGTCGCAATCATTTCAATATTCAACTATGTACTACAAGTGCTGTATATTTTCCCCCTCACCCAGTTACTCAGTTGTGAAAAAATTGCTCAGAATTTCTGAGGTTCGAACACAGTCAGTTCCTTCCCATCGTACAACTCTTGCAGTTGGTTTGGCTCATATTTTATGGAGGGTTTTTCAATTTGCATCCCAGGCTCCAGAGCATTCTGTCCAACTATTTTAAGATTCACAACTTTTATTTTCCAGGTATTCTCCCTAATGGGACAGTTAATGAGTCCAAAAATTTGTTCAAACATGCCCAAACAAGTGTTGTCTCTATGTACCGTGCCAGCCACTGCTACCAGTACTAACCCATGCCGAGACATGGCACATTTCAGTCCGTTGGCACGCAAATTAGGGTTGAATAGAAGATATTCTTCTTTAACCAATGAGAGCAGACGAAGGCTCACCATTTCTGAACCAACATATTCTTCCGTGTTTTTTTCTAATGTGTTGTAACAGAACTTCATTTTGGCATCCTCCCAAAAATGCTCTGGTCCCCATCTTTCTTCAGATTTTACTCCCAAGGGATGTTGAGAATTCAGGAGTGCAAAGAACCATTGACAGAATTCTTCTCCTAGATCGTGAATGTCATCTTGCAGTGACTTTTGTCTCTCTCCATGACTCTGCAATCAAGCACATTTTTTTTCTTAGAACTATTTAGCCTTAACATGCGAGTTTACCACTTAGAACAACATAAAAACATGTAAATACTTATTTTAAACATTCTAAGTCTTCCTAAAGTGTTCTGAGACAGAGAGCCTATAGAAAAACAACAAAGTGAAATCTCATTTATTTTTAAGATCATGATTATCTTATCTAGAGAAACAGGGCAGGTTCTTTGAATTACAGTTAGAATAGTCCTTCAGTTTTGTCTTGGTCTACGATTTATAAACAAAGAGGAAAATCCTGGTTCTACTGAAAGAGCAAGGCAAGGATTTTTTAAAGACTTCCATAAGACCAAGATTCTCACACTGAGAGACAAAATTTCTGTTGAGTAAAAAGTGCCTGGGTTAGTAAATTTTCACTGGCCTTTACATTTCCAAAAGAAGGTTACAGAAAAACAAGAAGGATACAGACCCAACTGAAAAGCTAATCTCATATTAAGGTGTATCAATTTACTAAAAAGTGCTTATAAAGAAGCAATTATGTTGACATGTTCTTCCTGTTTCACGTTGCCTTCAGTCTCTTCTTTTTGGTACCTTTTAATTCTGTGAACTGTGTTGATTTCTGCATCTTCATTTAGCTGACAAGAACAAATAGTACTTATCAGGAAGTCACATTTTGAATATACACATCCTAATACCTGACGCCAACAGAACACTTCTGATTTATGGGGTTATTTTACCTATGTCAGTGGAATACGCTAACAAAATGCACAACTAACACAGGAAGAACTGAAACTCAAAGATTTAATGTGTTCCAGAACTTATTCTCCACCAGATCACGTGTCTGAATTTAGCCCTGTTTTGCAGCAAGACTGACAAAAATCATCCAAAAGATGCTTGGTCACTTTCATGAGTGCTTTTTGTAGTCTTCAGCATATTTCTAATAGGAAAAGAGTCCAAATCAAAGAAAACCATAACATATGTTACCCTTGCTCCTCCAAAATAGACAAAAGTCTTGAGAAATCTCAGTTACTTTTCTAATTGTACAACTGATCACTTAAAACAGACTGACACAATGTGACATTGGGATAGGAGGGCTGCACGGATTTTCACATAGCAGCATAGGCTTACTCTGGCAATAAAGGCCTCTTCGTTCAGTCTGTCATAAAATCCTTCCTTCAGACTGCCACAAAATCCTTTGTTCAACACTGAATCTTGCTGAGAAAGTATTTTTAAGTAGTGACACAAAGTAAACATTCCTAGCTGACAGCCAAACCTTCAAAGAATAATTTGAAAAGGCTCGGTCAAAGATTCTTGTCTAGAAGCCTTAGAGAAGAATGGGCCAGTTAAAGAGAGCATGACACTACTCAAAACACATCTTCCACTAGTTCCCTATAGGTTATGGACAAGCCACTTGTGCCCTTTTTTATCTTGTTTCACAGAAAATGACATACACACACTCCTAAAATACATCTAAGATGTAGGGGGATAAGAAATACTTCTAAACAATATTTAAGTTTAATGACGGGTTGCTGAGGCTGACAACAGAGTGGTGGGTATAATGTTTTGAAGCCAAATTCACAGTAAGTAGCAAAAGTATCAGTGAGCAACCAATGGTCATGTTATTAAAACCACATCAGAAGAGGGTGACAAACCACTCCAAGTGTTGTATCACTAAATATGTAGTGCAACAAAGTAAGCAGTAAGATTTTTTAGATACTATTATGGGTCAAGCTAAGAAAAAAAAAAATCTATTCCTTGTATTTGAATTCTTGGCATGTCTACAACTATGTGTAAAAGAATAGCAAAATTTAAGCACAAACATTTAGGAAACAAGTTGCTTAGCAATTAAGATATTTAAGACAGGTTTTTAAGTTGATTATAAAAACACATTTTGGTTTAGAGGACACTTCTTTCTAAAGGAAGCATCACTGTAAAAGGCAACAATCAGATGCTCAAGTAACAGTCCTGTGAGCCTATTTAATTTGTACATATGTAGTTTATTTATCCTCTGGTTTCTCTTACAATAGGTAAGATTTTTAACTTAAGAAAAATCATCCAAACTTTCCAATGTAAAGATACATGACTTCCAACTGTCAGGTGACGTGTTTTTTGAACAAGAACTAAATGTACTGTTACTTTGTAGGGCTTCTCAGTATTTGCAACTTGACAGCAAGACTTCTAGAAATAAATCAAATGTCAAGCTTGCTAACATCAAAGTCTAGTAAGTATTAAATTAAGTAGGTTTTAAGTAAGTATTAAGTAATTAAGTATGAAAAGTTTAAAGACTTCTATATAGAAACGCTGCATTTGTTTCACAATAAACTGTAATTAAGTTCTAATTCTGTTACATAGGTTCATGTTATCCATTACTTCAAAATGGTGAGGTCCACAAGAATTAAGAGAAAACAAAGGCAAAGAAAGATGTATGTCATAAATAAACCAGCTGAATTTCTCATTCCTTGTGAATGTGTTTCAAGTACTTTGGAGAATTTAATTTACTTACCTTCAATCATAAAACTTCACTACGGGGTAATACGTGGGAAGTATTCTTGCAAAAGCAACATTTTTTCTTTTTCCCAAAGTATGCACACAAAAAATTGTTTTGAAAACCACTCTCAGCTAAATCATAATTCTCATCAGTTAATCCCTGAAAGAAAGCTCAGTGCAGTAGGCTATCGACAGCTACAGAGCTCTAACAGTCCAGCTGGTGGGGCTGTTGCCCGCGAGGTCTCCGAAGTGCAACACTTGAAAGAGCAAGGTGGCTATTTAGAACTACATGGTAAAGATCCAAGACAAATAAACCACTGAAAGTTCATTACACCATGAGGATTTGCTAAATGACAAGACTCTGAACTTCAAAATAACCTGTAATTGGCCAAAACATATTTAGTTACACTGTATTAAGTGTTACTAATATCAAGGGATAAAAATGACACGGACCTGGCACTGCTATAAACTTTACATTTCAATGGTATAAAAATTCGCTAAAATCCATTCTGCACTCTAACTGCAAGAGGTAAGAAGGAAAGCAGCTTACAGACAGTGCTACTTCGATTGCACTGTCTCTAGAAGTAGATCAAGGCCACTTAGAAAAAGGCAGTTTCTCTCCATTCCCTCCCTCCCCTGCAACATTTTAGACCACAGTCTGACAGATGTTTTCACCCTATGATCTACTGTCGACAGCATCTCTTTGCTGTGCTCTAGGATGTGCCCTACCAATGGTATCTCTAGTGCCTGGTGTGGCTGGAGGATGACTGGAAATCCCAGATCTATACCAAAAGTTTAAGAAGATCCACCACACTAAAAAACGGCAAGGGGCTATGGAGGGTTCCTGTACCATTAAAACTGTTTTCAGCTGTCCTTGAATCCAGAGAATTATTTGTGAATACCCTCTATTTTAGCTTACAGTACAACAAAAATTAAAAGCATAGAGAAGACCCCACACAAATGCACTAATATACTTTGCAAGACAGAGCAGAAGACTATGCTCTGCAAGTGATACATTGGCACAGACACCTTTCAGTGATGTAATTTTAATAAAAAAATCCAATCAAAACCAAACAAACCAAGAGTTAAAGAGATTCAGGACCTTCCTACATACAGGTGAAGAGCCACATTTTGGATGTACATTAGAACATTTAGACTGGTTATCCTGCAAAAGCAACGCTAAGCATCCTCAGGTCTTGCAGAAAGCAGCACTCACCTGTGTGTGCGGTTTTCTGTCCCCTGACTCTGAGGCATGTGTTGTGAGCTGCCCACTCCAGTACTGCTTTACACGATCAATGAGTAGATGTTTCTCAGAGGAAGGAGGCATTGGAATTCCTTGTGCTGCCAAATACTTAAAAATTATTTCTCGATAGACTTTTCTGCGTTTCAGAAGTTCTTCTACATTTTGGCTGTAAACCAAAATGGCATGAATGGCTTCTGCAAGTAAAGAAATTTAAATTAGCAGTTGCTTCTCACAGTTAAAACCCAAATCTATGCCATTTCTTAAACTCCTGACCAGCACCTCCAAACACAGTACAAGACAAGCCTAAATGAAATGCAAAGACTTAAAAGTTTGTTTGGAGACTGAAATCTGACCTAATCATATTAGACATAGAAGATACTCAAAGACTTGGGAACATGTTTAAAAAACGGTGCTGTTTTTAATGAGGGCCTTGCTACCTTGTAATCCCTACTTCCAGTATCGATGACTGCTTGGAACTTCGTATAAATTACTTGAGCTTGATGAAAAGGATGCAGCTTTTTCTTCCAAATGAAATTATTAATATTGTTCAAGTACCTTCAAGATGTTTAGGAACTCTAAGTGCTTCAAGAAATACAAAGTTTCTTGCACACAATGCATTTCACCTATACTTCCTGAGATGCAGCTAGCCTTAACTTCAAAGTAAGTTCATTGAACATGAAATCATTTAGGGCTTCCTGCTTCGTGTCACCATACAGCACCTTCGCTTATCAAAAGCTGAGCTTGGTTTCATTCACCTTTTGAAAAGCTCTGGGATATTTCAAAATTAGCCATCCACCCATCTTCTTGGAAGCAAGATTACACAGAGAAAGAAGAACCAGACAAATCTTTTATGGTTCTTCTGAATATGGAATGTGAATCTTAATTTCTGCATCAAATGGGTAGTTCACACGATTTGGTCAGAGAACACATTGTTATTTTGAAGACTATGCAAGCTTTCAAACGTTTCCCACGAACAGAAAATTGACAGAAATGCAGACAGTGAGATAACTAAGGTAATCTCTGGTTCCTTGTACGCTGAACGAGAATACTAGTACCAGAATTTTGCAGTTTTTCAGACAACGCACAGTAGTTTGTGAAAGTGAGGTTCCATCTAGGTTCCTGAAGACTGATGGAAATTAAATCTATTTTATTTCCACGCTAATAAAATTACTCCTCCCAGGTTGGTAAGAAAACACCACGCATCATAGCACAATGACAGTGCATTGAAATGTAACGTTCAAAAAAATCCAGCTACAGGGCTCTGTGGCAAAACACAACACAACTGAAATTCACTTTTAAAGTAGTTGTGGTAGCCAGTTCTCACCTGGGCCGAGGCTGGGTACTTAACATGTGACCTATAAGAACTGTAAGTTTAAACAAGAAAAGACTAATACCTGAAATTAAAAAAAAAAAACAAAAAACCCAAAAAAACCCCTTTTAATTTAACCTACAGCCACCGCAAAAAGTAGGTAAAAGGCAAGAAGAAATAACTGCAGGCATAAGAACTTTTGAAGAAATGCATTTGGCAAATGTTACAGGCCAGAGTTATATCACATGAAACATATTCAAGGTTCTTGGACGAGTATATTTCAGGGCAATATACTGAGAGGCCTCAGGTAACTGAGGTGCAAAATTAAGTTTTACAAAACAAATCTCAACATCTACAAAGTAATGGGGGGTGGTCACACCTGAAAGCGCTCTGTTCTGCAAAGAACTAAGTTCAGCGCTTGATTTGCATTTTACCCTTTCCAAACCTGAAAGCAAACGTCATTAACACAACCAGCGAGAGACACACAACGTTTAAATACGTTTTTAAACGCTGACAGGGCGCAGCATGGGCACAGCAGCGTCTAAGAGAGAAAAAGAGGTGCTCGAGATGTGAAAATCTGCTACGAGCCACTGGCAGCCGCCGGTTGCCCGGCCAAAACAAACACCCCAGCCTCCCAGCAGCCGAATCCCCCAGGCCCGCAGCGGGAAAAGGCTCCCAAGGCCTGCAACCGAGCCGATCCCTGCACCGGGGCGCGGCGCTGCCAGCTCTCCGGGCCGCCCAGAGAGGCCCTGGGCAGCCCCAGCGCACCGGCCTGGCCCCGCAGCCCCCGGCCCCGCAGCCCCGTCCGGCCCGGCTGCCTCCGCGCTGCCGGCCGGGGAAGGGGAGCGCAGGGCCCGTGCCCCGGCACCCGCCGCCCCGCGGCCGAGAGGAGGCCGGGCCGGGCCGGGCTCCGCAGCAGTCGGCCTTCCCGTCCCGGCCTCCGCGCACCTTGGCGGCTCTCCGGGTGCACCAGGCGGTTGGTGATGGTGTCCGTCAGCGCCATCAGCTCCTCGGTCTCCAGAAACTCCAGCAGGTCGCGGCACCCGGCTCGCTCCCGCTCGCTCAGCCCCAGCGACGCCATCGCCGGGCCCGGCCCGGGGGAACGGCCGGCGCCGCCGCTTCCCCGACCGAAGCCCTAGCAACGGCGGCTTCCCGTGCGGCGCTCTAACCGGCCCCCGGTGCTGCCGCGCCGCGGGGCCACAGGCGCCGGCTGGAAACGGCGGCCGGCACCGAGGTTCCGCCCGGCGGAGGTGCGGAGGACGGCCGGGCCGGGCCGGGCCGGGCCGGCAGCCCCGGGAGAAACCCTCCCCGCGTTGCGTGTCCCGGTCCCGGCCGAGGCCAGCCCGCAGCTCTCCGTGGGGAGCGAGGGCCGGGCAGGGGAGGACGCGACAGCCGCAGCCTGGCCCGCGGGTGGCGGAAAGCCACAAGAAAGCGAACCTAAATGCGTATATTATGTATGTGAAGAGTTTATAACGAAGTGTCACCCCTCCCTCCCAGCAGATCGTGAAGCTGTCACGCTAACTCTGCTCCCCCGAGTACTGCCAGGAGGCGCCCCGGCCCTGCGTGCCCTAGGGCCTGCCCTAGGGCCTGGGCCTGGGCCGGCTTCCCCTCCTTGTCACCTGCAAGCCCAGCAGAGGATGGACGGAGGACAGAAAGTGGACCCCCCACGAGTGTTTACCTTAATGGCCCTTCTCCATCGTTGATGCAGAGCCCACGCATACAGCCTTGTCAAGAGTGTGGAGGGTTGAGCCTGGCTGGACACCAGGCGCCCACCGAAGCCGTTCTATCACTCCCCCCCTCAGCTGGACAGGGGAGAGAAAATACAACAAAGGGCTCATGGGTCAAGATAGGGACAGGAGACATCACTCACCAATTACTGTCATAGGAAAAACAGACTCAGCTTGGGGAAAATTAATTCAATTTATTGCCAATCAAACCAGAGTAGGGTAATGACAAATAAAACCAAATCTTAAAAAAACCTTCCCTCCACCCCTCCCTTCTTCCCAGGCACAGCTTCGCTCCTAGATTCTCTACCTATCCACCCCAGCGGCACAGGGGGACGGGGAATGGGAGTTATGATCAGTTCATCACACGTTGTCTCTGCCACTTCATCCTCCTCAGGGCAGGACTCCTCACACTCTTCCCCTGCTCCAGCGTGGGGTCCCTCCCACGGGAGACAGTCCTCCACGAACTTCTCCAACGTGGGTCCTTCCCACAGACTACAGTTCTTTACGAACTGCTCCAGCGTGGGTCCCCTGCGGGGTCACAAGTCCTGCCAGAAAACCTGCTCCGTGGGCTCCTCTCTCCACAGATCCGCAGGTCCTGCCAGGAGCCTGCTCCAGCGTGGGCTTCCCACGGGGTCACAGCCTCCTTTGGGCACCCACCTGCTCCGGCGTGGGGTCCTCTCTCCCTGGGATCCAGGTGGATATCTGCTCCACCGTGGATCTCCCCGGGCTGCAGGTGGAGATCTGCTCCACCGTGGACCTCCCTGGGCTGCAGGGGGACAGCCTGCCTCACCATGGTCTTCACCACGGGCTGCAGGGGAATCTCTGCTTCGGCGCCTGGAGCATCTCCTCCCCCTCCTTCTTCACTGACCTGGGGGTCTGCAGGGTTGGTTCTCTCACATGGTCTCACTCCTCTCTCTGGCTGCAATTGCTGTTGCACAGCAGGTTTTTTTTCCCTTCTGAAATGTTCTCCCAGAGGCATTATCACCACTGTCACTGATGAGCTCGGCCTTGGCTGGTGGCGCGTCCATCTTGAAGCTGGCTAGCATTGGCTCCATGGGACATGGGGGAAGCTTCTAGCAGCTTCTCACAGAAGCCCCCCTGTAGCCCCCCCACTAACAAAACCTTGCCACACAAACCCAATACACACAGCCTGCCCGGAGATGGAGGCCTCATACAACAAGGCTCCTAGCAGGATCCAGCTGTGTGCAGCGGCCACCGTCGGATTCTCAGGAATGGCTCAGTGCTCTTGCTGAGGTCCAAGCAGACAGTCTCGGCAGAAACAGCCTTTGGAAGCCTACTGATGGGCCTCAGCCCGTGGTAACATCTACGGTGGTCACTTCAGATGGGCTGACCAGTCTTCAGGTATCTGAGATGCAGCCTCTGTGGCATCAAGTAAGTCTTGTTGACTGAGGCAGCTGTTGGACACCTTGGGAAACAACGCCAAGCCAAGCATAGGAATCTGCAAGAGTGGGAAATCTGACAGCACAGCAGCGGCCCAAGGAAATGAAGTTCCATAAGCCAAAGCTGCTTTTCCACTACATGCAAGGATTGAACCTTGTGCTGCTCCTCCACTTGGCAGTATTTTCTCTGTCAGGGGCAGAACAACCAGGGATGGTCTTTATGGGTCAGGGAAAGACAAGGAGGAAAGATGAACAAAAAAGGAAAAAGAAGACAGCAGAAGCTTCAGTTCAGCCAAAGACCATAAGCTATGTGAGGGCTGGCACTGAGAAAAATCTAGGTGCAACGAGTGCTTAACCTCGCTGTGGCAGAAAAAGCAGGCACTCTCATCAAACCCATGCTTTAATACGGGCAGCACAAGGAGGCCACCTTTTGGTGTTAAAGCTGCCTGTGGTTTCAAAACCAGGAAGACACAGATTCTGTAAGGATACACAGACTGTCAGCTGAAGACAGGCATGAAAATTACTGGTGATGCTTTTGCACAAACAACATTTCTTTATGGCAGGCTCTGTTCAGATCTGTAGTAACGAATACCTGCCCTCAAGATCTTGTAAACTTAAGATGAAGAGTAGATACCCCCCATACTACACATATGTTTTAGATGATTGTTTC
This sequence comes from Haliaeetus albicilla, assembly GCF_947461875.1. Lineage (NCBI taxonomy): Eukaryota > Metazoa > Chordata > Aves > Accipitriformes > Accipitridae > Haliaeetus > Haliaeetus albicilla. Next base: position 35,145,371 of record NC_091488.1, read on the forward strand.
CCCTCCGAGGTTCAAAAAACTGTCTATGCAGATCTCCCACATTTGTCAGAAGGAAAACCAACACACGTTCAGCTAGAGTAACAGCCATTCTCTTGAGCTACAGCAATGAATTCAAAATAAACCAGAAACAGCTGAACTCATTTTGCCCATGAATTTTAAGTCCAGATTGCGGATAAAAATTCAGTCCTAAAGCATCTGGAAAGATTCAACACAATAATGCTTACTGTCTGCTGTGCCAAATTTCCCCTCACGTATACATGGATTTAATATTCTTTATACAGTTAGATCAATATGTAACAGCTTCTGTTGACAAGATCAGCCTCATGTATAATATGCGTGGCTTTGCCATAGAGCTATTACACATTCTGTAAGACCAGTTACTTGCACGCTCTTCATGTAAAAGAAAGACCTCCCACCACAATATGCAGTGCGACATTCTGCATATCCGAGTTTACAAAATTGCTTCATAAAAAATGGGACTACCTACATGCTACCAAGTTAATTTTGCTGCTGAGATTTTGAATTCCTCAAAATTAATCCTGCAAGCTTTAAAATTAGAAAATAAATCTGAGAAATATAAATTACCTTTCCTTCATTTCGCTTGTTTCAATAAACCTATTTAGATTTGCAGCCTTCAGGGGAATAATATGTAACTGAATATTCTAGAATTCAGGGGGGAAAAGAGATATGCCATTTTTAAAATGTTCACTGTGTTTTCAGTGAATATTTTTGAGGGGGGCGGGGGCAGGCTGCCTTAGAATTCCCCATTAATCCTGAGAGAAGAAAAGTGCATTGTCATCACAGAGATTGGAGAGACTTTTTAATATTCAGAACTGATGTTTTCCCTCCCTTCTTATTTTAAACCAAGGCCAGCCCTTTTAGTAGCATTATACCTATGCCTTGTAAGTGCTTCTCCCTTTTTTTTTTTCCTTTTTCTTTTTTTTGGGGGGGGGGGGAATCTCAGAAGTAGGTTTCATTTTTTTTTCTTTACCATAACTCACAATTCCCTATAGAGTTTTTATTCAAACTTTTCAGTTGACTTCGATCATTGACCAGGCACGTAAACTGGCATTCCTAAAGGGGAAGAAACAGGAAAATTATTAGCCTAGATAAAAAAAGGTGAATAGAACTCTTGTATCATTAAACTGCTGTTGTAATTGAGGGAGTCACTACAAGCGATCCTCTCCCTCCTCCCCTCCCTCATTCGGAATTTTATTTACTGCAAATTATATCCCTAAAATGTCAACTGTCCTCTTACGTCTATGAGCACAGTGCAGAAGTCAGGCACTGAGACAGGAAGTACTGGATTTAATGATACTGATAGATAGGAATATAGCTTCAGGCAGTGCTTGATACTGCTCCTAGTCACATAGAGACTGCTCCGACACCAACAAGGCAGCAGAAATATATCCGAAGCTATTTGGATTGGCAGGGACTGAACTTAACTGAAACACCAGTTACAGGTGGGGGGGTTTTTTGTTGTTTTCGTCTTCCTTCTTCCTTTGAAAGCTAAGTAAAAGAAATGAGAAATTACTGACTCCAACACAAGCAAACACAAATTCTAGTGTCATCTGTAGAAGTAGCCCTTTTATAGGTGGGCACAGTCATTAATAACTTAAGGATATTTACTTACATACTTAAATGACACTGGCCATTGCATTAACGCATTTTACTGCTGCCACCCTATGCTAAATTTTCCAAAAAGTTAACTTATAATAATGATTATGCTGATAGACAAAGATATGTACAGCTTGAAAGAATATAAAAATGGACAACAGTAGCTAGTTACCGTATGAAGCATATTGTTTAATTGTACCTCCCATTCAATTACATTTCATAACCTTGAACTGATACTTTATACCTCCTACCTGCTCTCATTGGTATTTTTTCTTACATAATTCTAAAAATCAGAAAAAAATAGTTCCAATATGACCTTCTCAGCTTTCAACATACAAAATTCAAGTACATACAAAGTTATCTGTATACTCAACAACCTCAAAGTTGTTATTTGTCTTAAACTATTTCAAGCACCCTTGAGCACCTTTTTGGTCTATCAAGCCGCTTCTAATTGTTAGGTGCTTCACTTATCCAGGAACCTCAACCTCCCTTTGGGCTCAAAGCTCAATATTTAGTCCTCACAATCCAGCTGTCTAACACTGGACACCAAACTTCTCCTGCCCTGTTTACCAACCACACTAACCCGTTGTGAAGTGGGCCGCTGATGAGAAAACTTACAATGCCGCACTGGGCTACCAACTTCGGGTACGGTTCTACTGAGAAATCGTTACTTCTGCCTGCAATGTTAGCACGTCAAAGGAATTAAAATGATATCTAGGGCATAAAAGTTTACATTTGGTATGTTAATATATTTTGCATTGAATTTATCAGCTGGCTTATGTACACATTGCCATTTCAAGAAATATTTTGCCTGCAACTTGCATATGCCATAGTACCAGAGATTTGAGACCCCTTACCCTTATGCCCAAACATAGTAACTTTCTTAGGCAAGGACCTTGTCAAAATTATACAAAGTAGAAAATAAAGGTAAGTTTGAAGTTACACACACAAAAAAATCACCATTCAGAATTTTGCAGAAGACAGTCAAAATCTGTGATCAAAAACCATGAAGAATTTACAGGACTGTGAATAATAAATCAGAATAATTCAGCACTTTCAGATGGCAGTATTGAACTTTTTGAAGCAAAAGAAAAAAGCAGTTACACTGTCTTTATCTCTGGACTACAGCATTCAATCAAGGGGACTAAACAAAGCAATGGAAAACAAGCGTATCACACTAGAGGTTACTACCTCTATTAACGGCGTTATCAGAAACAAACATAAGCTCATGAAGCGCAACAACTGAGGCTCAGCCCTATGCGTTACTGTCAACCAATCTTCCTAAGAGGTTTAGGCCAGCATTTGGTACTTGTAACGCAGCGCCACTGAAGAACAATTTTTTGATGGAGGAAAACAAACAACTTGAAGCAGAGGTATCTTGAAACTGCTGCATCCAGACTTGTCTGTGGCCCCAAGTTCAGCTTTCAGGCCCTACAGAATAGTTTCAGAGTGGTTAACCTCCCCCGCATTTTGAAGCCATTGCCCTCCAGGAGTGAACACCATACAAGCCATTAAAATGAACACGGGTCTGCCGACTTCTGTAAACACCACATAAAACTCTTCCTTGCAAGCTTTATTCCTCCCAAGCCCTACTGCCTCCATCTCCGCCCTGCCAGACTTAGGCCATTCTCCATATGCATGTCAAAAAACACTGCACGAGCCCTTTCTCACCAGGTCAGAATCTTCACAGGCCTGTCCCATCCAGAGATCCTGGGTGATCACTGAGCAGATTCCCATTTCCCCTTGTGTTCGGATGGATTCCCTTTACCAGGGAGTGTATCATCTGAACAATACACAATGTTTGTAAATGACTTGGATTTGTGCACTAATTATGAAGGCTGGTTCCCAGTGCACGTAGCTGACTATTTAAATAAATGTTCTTAAAAGTTGCCAGCGTTTTGAAGATGGCTAGGGTCAGTCAAACCTGAGGAGTGGATTGCCTGGTGTCTAAAGTTCAAATGCTGATGGAAGCTTTTTCTGCAGGTGTGTTCTTCACATGTCTCAGACCCATGACCAAAAAAGCTATTCCTCTCCCTCACAGAGACATGCCTCTCTCTTCAGCAGTTATGTATTTGTTATTTGTAAAGAAACTGTAATAATACCATGACTTTTTGAAGATGTATTTAACTAAGAGGTCCCAAATTTACCAGAGCGGGTAGTTAATTAGCTAGAAGGAAGAAAAAGAGGGCAGGAGGAGAGATGAGAGTTGTTTTAATTTCCTTGGTAATCCTGGGTATTCTTGGATATACTTCAATAGATTTAGTCTATTCAAATCCAGATAACCACATACCTGGAACATCAAGACCTGGCAGCTTTACACAGGTGCTGTGCAACAATCATACACCATACGTAGTAAACTATAAACATTGCAGCAGTGTTTTCAGAGTAATTCCCCAAAAGACAAGATCAATTTCTATCAACAACAAAGACAATGTTTTATTGAACAAATCTATGTACAGTACAAAAAAGTTTTTAAAATGAAACACTACTGTTGATTTATTGCAGTTTGATGGCTCAGTTTTAATTTGTACTCTTATATAAAATGCAAAGTAAAATAATTTAACATTCAACAAGGAAGCACAAATTTCCTTTCTTGCTGAACCTGTAACAGCTTTTACAAATTAAGAGTCCCAAAATGCATACACTGCATTTAATCAGAAAGGTGTTATACAGTACCAAATAAATTAAGAAAATAGTAACACTACCACCCCCTTTGAGTCTTTTGTCCATAGCACTGGTGTTAAACAATAAAAGAAATGAGTACAGCTGAACCTTCAATGTGATATTAAAATCACAAAGTTTAATGTTATAAATTATCCAAACTATACAATTTATATAGTTTTAATGAATATGGCTAAATAACCAAAGTACCAGTGACCTTTCCCCACAGATATGACCACTTTCAACCTACTTTCAGTATTTTTTTTTTGTGAAAGGTGCCAAGCGGCAACTCATTGAAAATTAGAATTGACATGACCTTTACAGTGAACTGTGATCAGGTTAGAGTAGACAGTCTTAAAAGGGAAGTCTAAATCCAAGTTATAGCCACCTGGAGGAATGTTATTAGAATACGATTATCAGTAATGAAATGCACAAACTTTGATCCAACAAAGCTCCTAAGCTCATGTATAACTTCAGGCAGCTTTAAGATGTTTGCATGCTTACATTACACATGTACTTCAGTATTTATTGAATCAAAGTGATACATGTTGAAGAAGTACTTCCAATTATATCATACAATGCTTAATGCCTGGGGGGAAAAACCCCAAACTTTCAATTCTAGATTTGGAACCTTTTTCAGCCCTAGAAGTTGCAGGCTTAGTATAGGGTAATATTCAACATACTAAGGAATCCTTAAAAAGCATGTAGAATTATCCCCTACATGTTACAAGTATCTTTTTGCTCCTAATTACAGTTGTTTAATACTGCAACTTTCTGAAAATACCAACAGATATCAGAGAGTATTTTAAGGAAAATGCAATGTCTTTTGAAGTAAAAATCATTACTTAAAACAAAAATGTTACCACCCACTTTAAGTCAATTTAGTATATTTCTGATAGGTGTTAGGTGATGCTAATGTTCACCTATGCCAAGAATTCAGTTTTCCATTCTCCAAAGTGTATATACTGAACACATGGTATAAACAAATGGTGGTGTCCAAGAAAAGCATCTTTGAACAAAAATGAGTTTAATGCAGGTACAAAAAATTATGGTCACAGTTTATGCATGTACATAGATGCATTTATCTACACACTTTAAACAAAAGAAAATACAAGTCTCATTCATGTTTTTAAAGCATCTTCAAACACATGGAGCTCCAGAAAAAGGCAAAAAAGCACCAAAGATTAAAGGTACATTTAAAAAGACTTTACACAAATATTTTTGTCATATCTGAGTTTCAGATTTTTAAAACTGTAATACTTAAAAATTAACCTTTTTTTCCAAATATATTTAAGCAAATTAACTAGATTAACAATGTTAAGCAAAGAAAGGGGAGCCTGAGAACATACAAGGTGGTAACTGGGTCCTTAAAAATTAGTTGGTAACTTGAAAACAAAAAATGTAAAAGTGCATTTGGCTGATAAGGTCCCCGTTAATTTTATGTTTAAAATCTTTTAATGTATTTATGTAAGTAAATATATATATAGTGTGTGTATATATGTATATATAATGAATGATGCATTTAATTCAGTTTTTTTGCAACTGCAAAAAAACCTCTTTGGTGCCTCAAATGTCACACAAATCTCTGAAAGCGGGCCAGTCATCGGTATTAATGTAATGCACACATACCTGTGATCATAATTTTATAACCTTTTATGTTAATCCAACTCAAAGTTAAGGCAAAAATTTTCTAGAATTCAAGAGCATGATTTTGAATTTACGTTCTTTTTACCTCCCAGGAGGGGAAAAGGAAGCAGAATTAATGCAAATATCTGTTTAATTTCACAGAGGATTATTAGCAGAGGCATTACTGAACTATTAAGTTTAAGTTCCAGAACTACTTAACAGCCTATTTTACAATGAAACCCTTAGGTTTGCAAGTGTGAGCCGTTGCTACGATGAACAGACCTTTTACGTACCTCTTGATTTTTTACTCATTAGTTTTTACATATCTGTTGATTTAAGGAAGTTGACCATCATCTTATGCCATACAGGCATTGTGATGAACTATTTATTCAGTAAGCAAGCTAGCTGAGCAGGAACAGTTGGTCTTTGCTATCCTACATTTCTGTAATGACTCCATCTGTACACACCAATTTTCACCACTATACCTTCCGTGCCTACAACCACATTAAAATTTTCAGCTACCCGCATAGAACAGGATCCCAAATAAAGTATTTTTAGGTGGCAAGACAGTATAAGATAAATTAGAGGATAAGTTAGCACAGTAATTAGACAACGTGAATGTTTGCCAGACCTCTGTCTGGGGTGGGAACATCAAAAACTACATCATCTTTTTGGTTTCCAAGTGTCCAGTATTTCGATGTTACGTATAGAGCTGAATGACTCAAATTTTTTGTCTTCACATTCTGATTGTTTCTATGAACAGTGAATTTTGGATAAAGTGCTTAACATTTAAGTCTAACTCCTTCACTAACTTCTGGGAAAGGCTATCTTTTCAAGAGACACTACTAGATAGGGTTGTAATGTGTCTTAATGTTGAGTCAATACATATTTTCTCCCTTCCTCTAGACAGTAAATAAGTAATGTACTGAGTTGTGACCCACCACCATTAAGAAATATCACATGTGAAACAGGCTCCTCCTGATCTTTTTTTTCCAATTTAACATGTGCTCTGCTTTTGCCTGCCTTTTTTTTTAAAATTATTTTTTTTAAACAGGAAGCCATCTCAATTTCTTTTCAGTCATATCAACAGCTGAAGGACCTCTGTATTTGCATAAAATTACTTTAACTCTGCCCTTAATGCAAGCTTAACCCCCTTCACATTCTGTATTTGTTTCAATTGGCTTCTGTTAATAACCACACAATCTGTGCACATACTGCTTGTATTAGTCTTCCTGCACCTACAACAGATGTTTTACAGGACACTTAACATAAACGTTTACCACAGCCTTGAAAAGGGCTTCTCTTGCATGCATCTGATTTCCACTGTGCATAACTTTCACCCTTAATATCACATCAACTCATTTTACCTTGCATGCTCTGTACTTGAAGTTTTTGGCTATTCCACCCATCTTAGCTTTCTTTCTACATTCCTCTTTTTTGATTCTGAGTATAAGTTTATTAAATGAGCTCCATGCTTTTTAGCAGATAATGGAATCACATACTCAAACTTTGAAAAAAGAATGCATGGTTCCTCTATGCATTTCTTATCCATATTACAATAACGTAACACCTTCTTGAATGATTCCTTCCCAGCTGTGTGGATGGATATCCTTTAACACCACACATTTTCCAACTAAAGCAGCTTTCAGAATTGGTTGGTTTTATTTCCATAAGGCAATTAACACCTCTGCTTTCTCTGCTTGCTCAACTGTATGCCTTATTTTCCTTAAACCTTCATGCTAGAAAGACTGTGCCGCTAAGCTTCAATCACACATTTGGAATGAATGTGGCTTTTTGGATAACTGGTACTTTGGGGATTTTGTAGCAACCTTTCTGGACTCAAGATCTGCAGAGCTCCTATTACTCCTCTGTGAGTTTTGTCTAGAAAATGTGCTTTGTCTTTATCAAGGTCATGTTTTTGTTTAGTAATTTGAGACTGCTTTATGATTAAGGCCAACTGGGAAACAAACTGATGCTTCTTCACGTAGTGTTTTCTTACACCACTCCTCATTTGATACATTTTCCCACAACATTGAATCAGGCACCTGTAAAAGAGAATGCATTGGGGTTAAAATGAAGATTAACCAATGTAAATCATTCTTTAATCTAGAACACTGCTTATGTTTTTCAACATGTTTAGTTTCAAACATGCAAGGAAAGACAGATTGAATTACCCCCTTCTGTTCTATAAGAAGTCTTTTCCATTAGAGCTGCCTATCAATTCTCACCACCTCTTTCTTAATCTAAACAGCATGTCCAATTTGAACTTCCAATTTAGCACAGCATTGCGATTTGATTGTCTAAGCTCTAGGATACTGCAATTGCTTAGAAGTCCTGTCTGTCTTACCTATTCCATCAGGTTGCCCATTTTCAAATACCGTTTTCTGGTTGGTATTTACCTCCAAACAAACCAACCCACAAGGACTGTAAGACTTACTTTCATCATCTGAATCGAATCCAAAGAGCGTCTGACACTTCTTTTGTGCAAGGTGAGCCTCAAGTGCTTCTGAATTACAGTAGATGGTCAAGCAGTTGCCACATCTAAATCTTTCTGTTGTTTTGCTACAAAATGTATCTTGTTCAGAATGAGCATCTACTTCATCAGTCAAAATTTTTCTACGTTTTGGCATGCTAATGTATCGTTCATCAAGATAACTTGGAGGCAATGGTCTAAAATACGGTTTTGTTAAGATGACACCATATGAAGTATTCTCTGTTGTCTGATTTGGTTTAGAAGGTAATTGCGAGGCAGCAGCATTATTTTGTGGTGTATCATGACAATTCTGTAAAACTGGTAACACTGACCCATTTTCTGTCCTTGTTTCATCTGCCACTCTGTCCGAAGATATTTCTGAAGACTTTGATGATGTCTGATCTAGGTCACTGTGCCCATTGACTAGTTGGTCGCTAACAACATTACAGTTTTCAGAATTTGGCTGTAACACGGGTGTCTTTTGGTCTATCAAACTTAAAACTGTAGCGCTACCCTCAGATGAACTTTCATTTCCATTGTGAATTACATTATTTGCTTTCTTCTCAACACTTTGAATATATGTCTTTGGTTCTGTAGAATCCTTCCTTGACTTCCAAGTTGGAATTGGTAAATCTACAGTTTCTTTTTCATTAATAGATTCATCATCATCCTGGTAACTACAAAGTTCTGAAGGATCATCTGAAGAATCTTTTTCACTTGCATCTTCTGAACATTCTGGTGTTTTATTTAAATAATGCTGAGCCTCATGTTCATACAGCAAAGGGAGCTCCTCAAATAGCTCACAGCACTCTGCAAAATTGCATTGAGCTTTAAAAACACTATGACTTTTTGTATGCTCTGCAAGCTCAGTTGACAGCTTAAATCTCTGATTACAATTAAAGTGTAAACAAAAGTAAACATTTGGATACACATGTCTCTTCAGGTGGTCTATAAAATGTTGGGAATCAGCAAATTTTCTCTGGCAGAACCGACATTTTCCTTTATTCCATTTCATTATATGCTGCTGCACTTTCAAATCAGTTGGATGAGCTTTTCTTGCATGTTTATTGAGGAATCTTATCTTTTTAAACACTCTAGCACAACCATTAGCAGGGCACTTAAAGCTTCCTTCCTCATCCATAGCATCAATGTCTTTTTGAGAGCAAAAAGCTCCATTCATTTTGTGCAGAATAGGTGACTCTTTACTGGAGCTCTCATCATCTTCAGGCAAACTTTCTGTACTTAAAGCTTCAGGAACATTATTAAAACAGCTGTCACTACTATTTTCAGTAGCATCATCCTGGTCACTTAGATGGTTTTCCACCACATCAAATACCTGTTCTGCAGTCTCCTCCTCCACTTGGACCACTTGGTCAGCAGTTGGAGCTATTGCAGTCTCTGGTTCGTTATCTTTGGAACCATCAGAATTCCCGTTTTCAAGAGACAGAGAAACATCAGAACATTCTAGTTCATTAACAGCAGGAGCCTGCTGACCACGCTCAAGAACTGCAGCAAGATGTTGCCTTTCTATCTTCCTGACATGATTCTTTAAGTGCTTCAGCATAAGTCCTCTTTGCCTGAACTTTCTGGTGCAAAGTACACAGGAAAAACTGCCCTTTTTTTGGTGAGCTTGTGCATGTTTCACAATGTGACCACCAAGAAATTCCTTGTTGCATATCACACAGCGGTGCCTTGGTACAGTTTGATCTAACATTTTAGATGCCTCAAGAGCTTCATGGTTCTTTTTGGCATTACCTTTGGACTGGGGTTCAGAGAGGTCTTCAGGGTCAAGCTCCCCATTGCTTACATCTGTTGAACAGACACGTTCCTCATTCAGAGCCCTATACTCTGTTATCTTCTCTGTATTTGCAGTAGAGTTTTCCAGTGTACTTTCACTTATGCCAGCAAAGGCTTTATCCCCCAATAACGCTAAACAATTCTGCTTGATCATCAAGAAATTCCAAAACTCAGGATCAAAAAACAAACCTTTTTTCAAAATGGGAAGCAGTTCAAAACGTACACGGTTTTGAACAGAACTAGTGCACTCATTGTATTCTTCATCCGCACATTTATATAAATGTTCAACAGTGTAGTAAGATTCCAAGGTGCGCTCAAGAAAAAAGATTGAAAGAGCACAAATTCTGAGGATCTCCAAGTCATTTGGTAAAAAATGAGCAATTGCTTTATAAATAAGACTTTTCATGTTGGGATCTTCACGGAGGTCCAACTGTAGGGCACATCCACATATCTCAACACATATCTGAAGACCATCTTCACCAACCTGCACAAAGAAAATTACAGCATACATAATTATAGAGTATACATAATGGTATTTTCCTTATGGGCTTACAGAAGTCTATAGCTTGAAAGTAAAATAAAAAAATGAGACCCACAGATGAAAAAGAACTAGTATAAACAATGCCCAAACATCAACATCCCATATACTAATACTCTTGCAAAATAGTTAGGAGTTCAGAAAGCATCCTACTAGTAAGCTTTACCTGAAGGCACGTACATTTTAAAGTAATGCTCAAATCAGACTGTAAAATACAGATAAAAAATGCTCAAAAATAACATCTGGTTTGCACTGAAAGCTACACAGCTACTGTCAACAAAGCTTCAGATACTTTTGCCACGCGCAGTTCTATAGTGAAACACAATTAATTATTTGGGCATATAAAACAAGACTGCAGCAAATCATACCTGATCTAGCAGTATCTTCTGTCTGCATCTTCACTACCTAGGCTGTTTCACACTGCAGTTGGACAGTTAGTCTATATTTTGCCCCTGTTCTAACTCATTTAACTTGCATTGCATAAAAATACAAGCTATAAAATACTGCCCTCAATTTTGAACAACAACCACCAGGGAAACCATAACAACCCATGGCCAAACATTCTAAAAGGCTTGAATTTTCAGAATTGACAAACTATCCTTCCAATGAGCAGAATTCCTATTCCACACTTTAGGCTGGGGGCCCTGCCCTGAACATGTAATTCAGAGGGATGATGAGAAACATACTGCCCAACAGGGAGCAGATTAAAGTAAAAAGAGTTTCAGGAAGTTTAGAAATAATTAATACCTACCTATATTTAAATGTATGTTAACAAATACATACAATGCTCCATACGTAGTGGGTTATTAAAAGATACGATGATTCAGATGCAAATACAAATAAAAGTTATTCATGTCACCACAAGTATTTTAGAATACATACTGAGATTAAAATCTTGAACAGCAACAAATCATTACAATTAGAACTGTACAGCATCACCCGTGACAAAATAATTTATAATTCATTTAGGACACAGAATATGAAGGAGCTTTGTTCAGTCAGGTCAATGGTAAAAAACAACCTTTGTTTGGAAACAACTTGCACTCCTGTGAGCAAAGTGTTGCACGTTACATCTTTCGCAGATGCCTGTATGGGACAGTAGAAGACCAACATCTGAAGCATGAACAACAGCGCACTTTTCTGAAGCAAAATTATGCCTTCCCCTATCTTAGTCTAGCTTTTCCTTTATGTTACATTAAGCACTTCTGCAGACTTGAACAGAACTGGTGAAAGGATTCAGAACTTAACAAGGGTGAAAGGCAGATACATTGGCATTACACAAGTCCTATTTCCTTAAGGAGCCAAGCTAAAAAAAACCCCAACCAATGCATCTTTCACATCTATTCCTCGTATTTATTAATTTTCCCATTTATTTATAGAGGATAACATTCCTCAAACTTACTGCAGGCAGAAAGAAAAAGTCAGAATTCAGTCAATTAAAAACAAACAAAAAATCTTAAAACCACACAACAGACCAAGAGCAATCACAATATTGGAGCACATTCTGGAACTTGACAAAATTTTTAAGTTAATACTGTGTCGTTCCTTACCCCCTCTTAGTTTTCCACAAAAAGTTGCCATTACACAATATAAAAATCATTTCTCTTCACTTACAAAAACAATGGAGGGGGCAGGGTAAAACAAACAAACAAAACTTACTTCATCCTTAATGACTTTCATGAAAGGGAAAATTACTCTGACATTTGTAGCAATTCTTAAAAGCTGGTAGCACTGGTCGACAAACACTTGTTTTGATGGGTTAGATTTAAGCTGCAGTTTACTCCAAATGAAGATCAGGTCCCTATAAGTACAGAACGAAGTATTTTGATTAGGTTGCGTTTTAGAACTCTATCACTAAGCATGATGCATTACTAAGAACAACTATTTGGATATTCTGTAAGTAAAATCATATTTGAGGGCGTAATACCAACCTAATTAACACCACAACTGTACACAATATGTACAATGGAAAATGCAACTTAATTACTTTGTGAAAGCATTCAGGGCATCTCCTATCACTGAGCCAATTAAATATCCAACAAAATATTAATGTATTCAGCTTAGTATCAGAGAACTGCATAATAAAATCAGATGTTACAGCATCTAGCCCTTAACACCACCAGCAACAACCATCAGGCTGAACAGCAAGCTCTGTGTGCTCTTCGGATTAAGTTACTTTCAGTGCATGGATGGGGAGTCCTTCAGGAAAAGAAGTGTCTGAATGTGGAAAATGGGAGCATTGTGGAAAGCTAGCTTCTGATACAGTCCATTGACAGGAAATATTGATGTTCTCCAGTTATGCATATTACAACATGATTTTTTTTTTTACTGCTGTCATCACTGGTCTTTCTAGCCAATAGCAGTTACATGAAAGTATCAGGCTCTACACCTATTCATACATCTCTATGATCCTCAGTCAAATAACACTGCGGACTGATACAAGGAAACATAAGAATAGATTGCTAGACTCTGCAACAGAGCTCCTACACAGGTAATGTGTTTAGTCTATAAAATACAGCTAATTGAAATTTACAGCCTGTAAGTTCTATGCACTTGAATTCAGAGAGTGGGAAAGGCAATCAGAGTTAACTTTTGCACTTGAATTCAGAGAGTGGGAAAGGCAATCAGAGTTAACTTTTAATTGTAAGAAAATTTTCCAGCACAAGTATTTTACCCAGGAGTAGATATAGTTAGGACTAACTCTAACATTACAATGAAAACAAGGGACCGATCAACTTTCATTTTCTGAAGGACGACACTTTTTTATTCCACCAGCCTCCTCCCTCAGAAAACACAAACCCAGTTACTGACCAAATATTTGGCTAATCTTCCAGAGTCTCTAGTCTGTGCCAGATACAAATCAGGCAAACCTTTTGAGATTGAGCTCGTCTTAAGTGAGGTCAGTGCCTGCATGAAAGAAGTGACAAAACTGCCTGTGACAAAACACCAACTTCACTTTTCAATTTAGGACAGCTCTACAATTCAGCTTGATATTTTAAGAGCTAGACAAGAGAGCTTGATTGTTTTCTTTCATTCAGAACCCAAGAAAACTGAAGTTGAAAGAAAGATCAAGCTTATATGGGGAAACTGTGAAAAAGGAATTCTACAAGCAGCTCTACTCACAAAAAAAATTAGTCTTACAGGTTTTCTAAAGATACAAGCTGTTCACCTCTGCCTTTACCAGGCTGGAAATCTAAATTCCTGAAAGTCTTTGCAAACTTCACATAGGAGTTTGAAACTAACTAGTGTCTTCATGCACCAAACCATTCATAAAAATTCAGTAAAAGTCTCAACCTGAAGTACAAAAGAAAGAACTGCACATTATTGCTGTTAAATTTTACAGCCGTTAAATAATACAACTTATTCTCTGCTTTGTCTCTCACCATTTCAGAGCAAGCCATTTCAACACTAATTATTCTTCTGAGAGATTAGTGGTTAAAGTGGCTTGCCATGTGTTCAGACAACTGTGACGGCTGGCACAAGGAAAGAGCTGAAAAAGGAATGAAGAAAACTGAAAGTAGAAGGAGCAGCTCCATTGGTGAGAGCAAGCTGTTAAATCAGTTTAACCACCATTTGACTAGACCCTGATGCAAAATAATATTTTAAGTCTTATTCCTCCATGTAGACATGGAGGCTTCTCCTTCTCAAGCACATTTCTGACTTTGATAATCATTAAGGTTTAAAGCATTCTTGAAGAGCTGATTGGACTCTATTCCAATCACTTAAATGCTTTGGATACCAACTTTAATGCTGAAATCAGCAGCACTTGAGATATTTCTGTGTCACTGACCACAACACAGATGATAAACTTGAGATAATGCAGGCAGGAGTAGATTTCTATTTGCTCAATTATTATGGCATAGTAGTACAGTACTTAATGACATTTACTTCTTGGATAGTAGAACTTGGTTCACATTGAGGCCTGTGCTTCAACTATTATGGACACACGTTGGGGCCATTTAAATTGTCACTGTGAGATCACAGAACTTGGTACCTCTTTACCAGAGGCAACCAGGTATTCCAGTCTGTTAACCCTCCACAAAATACCAAACCCTTTGCATGCTTCCATCAGCAACGTAAGAGAATGGTTAAACCCATCCTACCTTAGCAAAGGTTTTAGATCTAGCTATTGTTGATAAGTAGAAAGTCTATCTTTCCTCGGGCATAGATAGCACACTTTACCAAAATGTTATCCAGTTCACAAAAATTACCTAAAGGCCAAAGACTGATTGAACCTGTGGGAAAAATTCCCCGGCTTCTTGAATTTACTGCATAGGAGTCACATGAAACCAGCCAAAATAGCATTTTAAAATTGCTTGACAGAAAAGGCAAGCCATTCTGCTACACTTGTTCCATCAAAATTTTGTCTGTCTTTCTGAAGAGACATCACTTTTTGATACTAGAAGGTCATTAATCACATCATTATGGACTGATCTCTTACCAATACCTTGTATACAAATATTTCTAGTAAGACCATGCACAGCTTGCTTTGTGATTAATTTGTAAGTGGGCTTTCACTTCAGAAAAATAATTCGGATCACCTGAATCTAGAATTTATTCTTAATGTCAATGAAAACAGTAAGAGTTTTGTGACAGAGCTGCTTAAAGTCCATCTTCCTCTGAGATAATATGAGAACTAATGGTTTCAGCATGAAGATTTCATATAAAAGCTGCTTCCCGTTAAGCAATAGCAAATATCTGCTATTTACAGCTTTCTAATCTATTCTGGTATCTTATCTTTGCTAGTAGTGTTTGCTGCTAGATCCCTGCTATATCTGCAAGGTCCTGAATTCCAGACAAGGTAAGATGATTTATGCTGTGCTGAAGGCATTAAAATCTTCTCTAGGGAAAAACACACAATGTGGGTTAATTTAACCTGTCTCTTACTTCTTCAAAAATTTGAATCACAGTATAGTCATGCCTTCACAAACTTTGTTCCAGTTTACATTATCTATTAAGCATTATGCAGACTTCTCTTGTTGGGTACACAATTATTAAGGCTCAGCATCTGTAAAGAACAAAACAGCTATTCTCGCTGCACAGACGTAACTGCTCTGAACTCTTTCAAAGATCCTCAAGTTCTATATTCTGAACAGAAGATTAAAATACTAAGATACCAAAATGGTTTCCTTCATAAACAGGTCTCAAACAGTATTTTAGTCTCTTCTGGAATTTCATTTTTGACATCCACTTTGCCAGAACATGAGGACAGACATCTTGTTTTGAATAGCAGTTTTCAAAATGGATGATGCAAGACTTAATAATCAACGGGGTAAGAGCAATGTTATAACATGTTACTACAGCAAAAGATCTAAAAGGTAGGTTTAACTCCAATATTTAAAATGCCTTCCTTAAAAGACTGAATCCCCCAAACAGAAAGCACTAACCATGTAACCAATATGCATAGGTTACATCTGTGAATTTCCTAATAAATACGAAGTCAGGAGATGCAGCATTTGGGCAGGAATCAGCAAAGTTGGATTCTATCCCAAAGTTGGTCGCTGGGCTCACACACACTATGTACCTTTTTGGTTGAACTTCTTCATCTGTCCTATGGGGACAGTCATGCCCACCTTTTCCTGGACAGGCTGAATGAAAAATGCCACTAGGTATTGCCAATACATTGTATTATACATATATGTCATAATCATAGTTTGAAAGGTTTTTATTCAACACAATCAATTACTCATCCAATATTGAAGGAAAAAGCACTATCATGTCTGACCTTCATTACTTGCTCAAGAAAAAAAAAAGTAGACACATCTTACTTTTCAATTCTCTGAAATCTGGGAACAGGGAAATCCTATATAGCTTCTAAACTCCATATTAAAATTAGTTATGCAGATTAATAATTTAATCTCTATTGACTGAAAAAAATTCAAATCCTTGCTGACTAAGCCTTTTTGCTTTAACTACATAATCGAACAATTAAGCGTACTTTACCAAGGAATACAGATGTTACTTTAGGCACAGAAATTATACAGGCTAAACAGAAGGATTATCTTCCTTAGCCATCTTTCAGTCCTCAGAATGATGAAATTTGTTTTGACAACTCTTTAGAAAACACTTCTTAGCCATAAAAATGTCCAACTATCAAGCTGATTCAGTGTGTATGAAGACATTCTTACTTAAATGTTTTCTAGAGGACCACCATTTATGTTATGGCTCTGTTTATGAAGTAAAAGTTTGCGTAATTCATAGCGCATTTTCAGAACCATATATTCTCTTTTTAGACACATTGGTGACATACTACAGTTTGATTATAAGCAGTGTAATTTAACTAGCAGAACAGCAAAATATCTGCATTGCCAGAGTCTACAGACTGCATATTGTTACACATTGCTAATAATAAATGCCATATTTATAGGTATTTACAGCATAAAGTATGTAAAGGCTCACCCTTCTGTTACTTTGAAACAGTTAGTGTTAGGTACTATGTAGGCTACCACTGTACATGATTGTGTGTAAAAAGGCAACAGGCATAACAGATGTACTAGGAGTGTTTAAAAATCATGTTAGAATGTTTTTATCTGGTATTTTAAACTTGAGCTACATCTCAAAGTTAGATGAGTTTCATTTTGGCAATAAGCATTTATTATCTGCTAAGCTGCTTCACCAGAAATAAAGTATTTACCATATACAATACATGTCCCCATTTTGAAGCTGTGGGACTAGGAACGATTCACATAGCTGTAAGGCTAAGGTAGTCTTCCCTTCTTTTTCAGTGTTGCAGATGATCTCAATTCCACTCTTGCAATCAGTCCTCAACAAGTGCTATACAATTAAAATAAAATCAATTTAGATAAATTTGCTAACATGAAACAAAAACCTATCAGACCGTGCTATATTAAAGCAGCTACTGAAAACTTCAGGAATTGCTATTAACATAGGATTTCTTTGGAACAGCTTTTGTGTAGGTCTGTAAATAGAGATTTTGGAGATATTTAGAGCTCCTTCATATTTCTTAGAGTAATGACAGTCAGAATAATTGTCTGAGAAATTAAAAGATTACACAAAAGCACTTTTTTGCGCGATGGTAGCTTGTTCCTAAAACAAGGTTAAGAAGAGCAGTTATCTAGTAAGTACTCAGTGGTAAAAGTAGGGCCACATTCAGCTACAGTGTCATTTTACGTACCGGGGCATCATTAAAAAAACTTCAAGGCTAACAAAACTATATAATGTACAAAACACTGGACTGACATCAATCAGGCTCAAGTGCTTTTGCTAAAATAATAGTCAATAATAAAATAGTCAATACACTGAAGTTACAAAATATTAATGACTCAAGTTATTTAGGGAATATATCTACAAGTAAACTTGACCAAAAAAATTGCATTTAGGTCAACAAGATTTGTAGGCACTTAACATTTAACTTTTCAAAGCTTAAGCCAGCACTGAGTTAAGCAACACCGGTGTAGTTGCCTGATTTTATGACATTTGGTTCTACAAAAACAGAGTTCCATATGCTCCTCTTGACAACTTGTATACAGTAAGTATAATGTACCACTTCATTTAAAAAAAATGTATACTGACAAACAATACCTCCTGGAATAGCTGATCTTCTAATGGTGACATATAAAGACAGGTGAAAAGAGCTTGATGGAAATACAGATCTTTACTGATATCTGGATGATTTATGCAAGATTTGATAAGAGCCATTGCCTCAGGGATGCGTTCACAGGCAATAAGGTATCTGGCACGTAGTTCAAAGAACAGTGGATTTTCAGAGCTTAAATATTTGTTAACTGTACAGAAAAGAAAGATTTAAAGGCAATTAGAATATGAAGTCCAAACAACAAATGAATTTAAATGTAATGTTGTTTTTAATAGTGCAATGTCAACAAATAATATAAAAAAGGCTCTGCTAAAGAAGCTATCATATATTAAATTAAATACCATCAAGATTCTGTCCTTCTGCTTGGAAACAGAAATTGTTATTTTCTTACACCAGTAATCTAATTCAGTATTTTGTTTCTAACAGATCAACACAAGATGCTGCAAAGGATTAGTAAAATATACACTACATAGAAGCAGATATGAACATTTTCGAGAAAAAAAATTCCCTTTTTTCTCAGCACTGGAATCTGGGTGATTGTCAGAAGTGTAAGATCAACAGCACTTCCAATGCTATAACTATAAATATTTAAAACAACTCAGGATACTCATTATCCATTAAAATGGAAGAGCTTGGAGTGGTGAAAAAGTTAACAACAATTCACATCCTGTTGCTTTAAGTAGTTTTGAATACCTTCATTTTGCTTGGAGAAGTGGAAAATATACTTTTTCTTCCTCTAAAAGTGCTACTGGGCACAATTCTAAATCCCTAAATACCTTTAAATTCTAGGCCCTGATTTCTGGAAATCTGTGTTTCAGATCTAAAAGCTAATCTTAAAGCTAATGCTTGAATGAAATTGTTTCAACTGAGATACTCAAAATACTAACGTTTAAGTATTAAACATGAACATAACTATTACTAACATTTAAGTAATTGGGAAATTATGAAATACATAGCAGGCATGCTTTAGATCTCTATTATAAAAGATCACACTGATCCTAGTGTCTCTTAGGATTAAAAGTTAAAATATCACTCAAGAGTACAAAATGCAGCAATGCTGCTTTTATTTTGAGAATTGTTTGCATCTTGTCAAGTAAACACACACTGAGGTGTTAATAGTGTGTTAACATTTATGTAATGTATTGGACAATATGGCCTGATCTTCCTTTTATATTCTCAACAGCTACCTTAAGAGAAAGAGTTAAAACCCCACAATTTCCAGTGCATGCCCTGTAGTACTGTACAATGTTTCATATTTTAAAAAAGAAAAAAATAAAAGAGATTGTCAATTTAAAGTCAATAAAGGCTAGCAGTGAGCATGGGAAGTATATAACTTAGAAGGAACCTGTATCAAGAAAGTTACAAACAACTTAAAGTGACACTTAAAATGATTAAAAAAATAGAAGCGGTTACTGAACAATCTGAACAGCTAAGAGAATTTTTTTTGCCAAAAGAAAAAGACTACTTGTATAACAAGCTTTCACTTAAACTTTTTTTTTTTAAAGGATGCCTGTTTGAAAGACATTCCTTATGCTCAAAACCAGGATTTCTCTAGCATCTTTATTTTTATGCAAGCTAATGGTATTATATGCTAATGAACATTTAAGGAATATTATTAAAGGTGATACAAGGTTTTAGATTATATTTGTTAATAGATGTACCATAAGGTCCACCATAAGAGAAGATATCATTCCCACTATGCATTAGCACTTCTGGGTACAAATTTAGTAAAGACGACAACTGAAAGAAAAGCCAGTGTCTAACACTGGTCATTAACTGCATTAAAAAGTGATGGCATGGAACAATCCTTAAAGCCAAATAAAGGCCTCTCCTTTTTTGAATTAACATACTTATGATAATAAATCCAACCATCAGTTTCATATGCAAACATTACCCAACAGATTACCGAATATCCACATTGACAAATCAGGCCAGAAATACTTAGCTTTTGTTACATGATAATGTTAAGAAAATGCTGCACATATAACAGCTGGCTGGAACGTCCTTTTCCCTCAAAGAAGGGAAGACTGCAGTCCACAATACAGGTTAACTTGTTATATCATTCCCTCTTTCTGTGTGGGCAACTCTGAGTACACCCCTCTGCTCCATAAATGCGAATCCCACTTCTGACAGCACAAGCTCCCAGGGAAGGGTGTCTCCTACACCCTCCAACACTGACAGCACGAGCTTCCAGGGACAGGGCTCTCCTACACCCTCCAACGCTGTTTCTAAATAGACTGCAAGTTCCAGCTATGCCACTGCCAGGATTGTTCTCCCTCCCTGTAGTCGAATGCCCTCGTTTCCCAAGGCAGCATTTACAGCTCTTCTAACCCCCCCAGCAAAAGACAACTGCTAACTACTATAGTAGCATTTAGCCAAGTCTGTGATACATTAAAAATGGCTCGGGGAAAACAACATCTATTCTTGTCCAGGCAGCATGTGCAGTGCTTTGCTTTAGAGCGACAGATGCCAACCATCAGCTTAGAAACTTAACTGCTTACATCTGAGCGTACCTCTGCCTGCACTGCAATACTATTCTAGATGTTCACAGGAAACTGCCTTATTCTCCCTGATCTACTAGAAGTGTATTGCTCCTATGTTTCAACCCTGCTATTTTTCTTTAAACCCGAAGGCTGCCTTCCTTTCCAGCCATCTCAAAATAGACTGCAACATCTCAAAGTATACTACAATTCACGTAAAGACAGACACAGCAAGGTTTGTCTTCACGTAAGCTTCTCCATGTAATTAATGAACCTAGGACAGGATTACATAGTTCACACAGTACATACTTATCAAACTGACTTTTGCAAGTAATGGTTGGTGATTCAGCAATAATAGGCAGTTTTTCTCATTTAAAATAGTGATCCCCAAGGGAACTATATGGCCAAGTTTCAAAGTATACACCAAACACTACCAGCCTATAAAGCAGCACAGAATGTTGGCTTTGTGTAAGACTTCACAAGAATCAGATTTTAGAGGAAGTGAGACAAGAAAGAAAAAGCTTCCAAAAGGTATTATCTAAAACAAAATCTTTGTCATCACAGATGAGATATGTCAAGGGGGTGTGGGGGGATATCAGAAGATAAAAGGAGGCAGAATACCTCAGCAGAGGGGAAGGAGATATGGCCTGCAACAAAAAGAAACAAAATGATCATCTAGTGACAACAGGCAGTCTCATTCCTACTCTGCCAGGTTAAAAATAAGCGAAAATCCTCAAACTGTTACCCATCATAGAGAGGCTTCATGATGATCAAGTGAATCATTAAGGCAAAGGACTAAACTAATTCTTTGCTGGAGAGATGGAGACTGAGACCTAACTTCAGATCATAACCACCAAACTTCTAGAGTTTGTCATTTGATACAAAACAAAACAGGAATAATCTCTGTTTTCATTCTGTTTCTAGTCAGTATTTGACTAGAAGTTTATCAGTTATGTAATAAAAATCATGGGTAAACTATGTTGCTCAAGTGCTTGCTTCACAGGAGACACAAAACAATGACGACTACCCACTTAATCATGTTAATTTCCTATCAGAATACTTTCTCTGGTTAAGGAGGCAGCTCACTAAGCTGTTCGACTTCATAGTCCTCTTCCTCTCTCTACAGAGCAAACACACTGTCATAAACATAGTAATGAATCTGAATCGTGCATTACACTATAGCAACTAGAGAAGAACTAGTATTTCCTATCACTATCAAATAAAAACAGCATTTAAGAGATCCTCTGTGAACACTGCTAGCAAATAGGTCACATAAGATGTTAGTAAAGACTTTACTGTAGATTGGATATTTTCCCCTCACGAACTTTCATTAACATTCTGGTAATGTTTGTTTCCACGAAATGTTAAAAATGCTGGTTTACTTCTCAGCTTGCAGAGAAATCATTCCCCTACTCCCAACTCTAGAAATTACATATACATAAAGGAGCTATCAGGTGTAGTCACAGGCCTCATTCTAAACAGAACCAAGAAAAGCCACAAGCCCTAATATTTACAATTTAAAAGAAAAATTAAAT
Organism: Haliaeetus albicilla; assembly: GCF_947461875.1. Lineage (NCBI taxonomy): Eukaryota > Metazoa > Chordata > Aves > Accipitriformes > Accipitridae > Haliaeetus > Haliaeetus albicilla. The sequence continues at coordinate 35,167,653 of NC_091488.1, forward strand.
GAGTCAGAGTACCATGAGACAGAATTACACATCAGGTCCTCCCCTGACCATGTTACTTCAGTAGCCTAATTGAAGTCAAGTCACTCCCCATGCTCTTTCAGGGGTTGAACACCTGGATTTGGTAAATTAATTTTATAAGTAACTCCTCAGTAGCCTCTTGTATCTTTAATAATCTGATTTCTACACTGTAAGTGACTTAAACTACTAGCAAAGAAACTTAGTTTTCTTTCAAATAAAAAAAGGGGACAGTACATTTTAGTACAGAAAAATAGTTAAAATTGTGTGCAATGCCAGCTGACAACACCTGACCCTAATATCAAAAAAGCAAAATTTAACACATTTTTCAGTACTCTAAAAAATTAACATGGTAAATGAAATACCTAATTCCTGTGATACAGGCTTTGCTTTAAGAATTGCTTGTAATACTGGATCCTCCCATGGTCCACCATCTCGTATGATGCGAGTCACTAGTTCCAGGTTCATATTTCTGTATCTATTTAGAAGGTTCTGACATTCCTACATGTAAAAAGAAAAACAATTAGAAAGAAGAAAAAAAAAAAGTTGTCTAAAAATAAAGTTAGGCCATCCAAAAGATAAGAAACAAGAAAACCCACCCATGTTTAAGTATTTCTTCAGTCACCAATTCAAGCTAAACTCATCGACTGGGCCTACACAAAGCCCTAAAGCAACAACTTATATTCTCTATAAACAGTAATACACAACTGTGGAAGCCAGAATGTTCATGTCTTCTATAAGCACATAGCAAGAGCCTGCATTTGCATAACAGTGCAAAACCACCTTTCCTTGAATTAGAAATATTACTGGCATATGCTGAAGTCTTCACCTCATGCTAGTCTGCACAGATTTAGACATGCTGACACTGGATTTGTGATCCAGTGATGGTGTCTGAATTCTACGAAGGAAAAACTGAATTAAGCCATATGAGTCACCAGCCCTCAAGCAACCATTTTTCTCCAAATCTCTACATAACAGAAATTATGCTTGCCTAAAATAATCTAGAATGTTTTAGCCACCCATGATTTTCACATAAGCCAAGTTCCCCGTCCCGTCCCCCCCCCCTTGTTATTTGCTGGTAAAAGTGTTAACATTAATGTTAATCAACAGTAGAATTTTAATCACAAGAAAAAGGTATCTAATTTTGAAACAAAAAGATGTAGCTGAAGAATGGCTTCTATGCACATACAATTAACTCCTTCACATACGCTTTTCTGCTGTAAATTCTTTTAGTTTCAATCCAATTTTTTCTTTTATGTTCAGATGAGTATGTTTGATGGTAAAAAATGGTTAAGTAACTGAAACAATGGTTTTCACTAACAGTGTGATTACACAAGAGATTCAGAAATTCTTTATCTAGAAGATTATGTAAAGATTTATTTTAATACATTCATTGTTTAAAAGTCAAGGTAATTGAAAATTGTAATACAAAAGCACAGAGAAGTATTATACATCACACTTTTTCCTAAATTCTTTCTTGTTCATTCTTGAAAAGCACTTATTGCAGGACTGCCAAAATGTCCCATTACTCTTATGCAAGAGACCCTACCCATTCCTGAGGCTGCTAAGCCACTCCTTGATCCCATTCTTCCAACAATTCTAATCAAGCGTGTAATTGCTGCTGGTTTGATAATTAAGTAGTGCTGACACATTAATTTGTAGCAGCAGTAACAAACAGGTATCAACACAAAAATAACTAAGGGATAGCTATTTCTCAAACTGCAGTTCCATGATCAGTATTAACAGGAGAAACAACCCTGTTTTTCATCCCTTCTTTCCCTACAACAAGTTTCCTCTCATGGTGGCACAAGTGCTTGGGTTCCCATGCAGTGAACTCAACTCTCAAAAATCAGTTCAGGTCAAAAAAGACATATCTGGCAAAAAACCCGTAAGTTTTTAAATCCAGGATCATTTATCTTATGCAGTTGCATATAGCCATACAAAACCTTGTCCCAGTCTAGCCAAGAGTACAACAGTTTTAAACAGTGAGAGTTTATGCTGACCTGAAGAGTTCATCAAGATAGAGTTTCAATTTCAAATTTACTGTTTAAAACCACAGAAGGAAACTTGAGGTTTCATGTCATGAACTGGTACGCAACACTGGATGACATTAAGTTCTACTTAGATATAAACAAGCAAAGCTTCCCTCTTCTATACGGGAAACGCACAAAATATGTCTTTAACAAGATTGGTATTACAGAGAAGTACATTTTACTTGGTCCAAGTAAATTCAAATAGCAATATTGATTATAAATGTAAGAATAAATGGCTTTCCCTTCAAATATCCTTCTTTTTTTTTTTGCTTTTCCTTTGGGTATAAATGTAAGTAAAGCAGCTACATTCTTTCACTATAATGGCATGTTTCCTCCAGGTTATATATCCACAAAAACTGTCTTTACATGTACTAAAATAATATTAAAGACTTATATGAAAGTAGGCAACACTACCTGAATTGAACCTAAAATATCTTTCAAAGGATCTTCATAGAACTCATCCTTTCCAAAGAACAGCAGCAATTCAAAAAAACTCCTAAAAAAACAGAAGTAGTGACAAGTCAACCAAACTAAAAATGTTAATTCGAAAAATGAAACTATGGTCAGGCTATTAGTTTTCACAGCACTAAAAACAAAATAAGGATTGTCATAAGTTCTAGACCCATGCCCATGCCAGAGTCACTCTAAAAAGTTTGGCCAATCCCCATGCTCTCTAAATGCAACTCATACTGCAAAAATTTTATGTTGGTCTGATATTTTGTGCTGGATTTTGGCAGTTAAGACTTCCACACACACCCCTCAAACACATTTTTCATCAGGCATCAAGTCGCAAATAGAATACAGCCATAGATAAGCTAACAAGACCAAATCAGTAATAAAACCGATTATACTTAAGCACAACTTAAAATCCCTTCTGCTGAACCTTTTTCATCAGTTCAGGACATTTAGACTCACAGTACCTGCCTGATCTTCTCCCTGAAGAACTCTTAGGTCCTCCATACTGCTGCTCCCCATTCATCATTACAAAAGTGAACCTTCCTCAAAAGCCAAAGCATTTGTCAGATATGCAGCAATTTTGAGGAAGGAAGAGGACAGCTGTAAAACTACTATAGTATGCACAGTGTATACAGAGTTACATTCAAGGAATAGTAACTTCACATGAATGCAGATACCCAACAATTCATATTTTCAAGTATAAGCACTTTTTACTAACATATTTTATTCCATTTCAGCCGGTCTTGCTGTAATGCCCATTGAAGTCTCTCTATGAAGGTGCAGGTTTAAAGGTGCTATTCACTTCCTATTTCCAAATAAAAGCCTTTTGCTATAAATTTCATATTTCCAAAAAAAGTCTTTGAAGATTATTTTCAAAGGGACAGCTTTTGCACAAATACACAAATGTAACTACATTCATCTTCTGTGTGGCATTCAAACAAATTGATAAAACCTCAATTTTACCACCAACAAGTTTTTAAGCAAATCAGGTCTATGTGCAGCAACATGAATTCACAAGTGTTACCTCAAAAGAGGTGGCAGATCAGGGAGAAGGCAGGACTGATCCTTTCAACAGCAGCCTAGATTCAAACTGACCTGTGACCTCTATGTTTTCCATCATCTTAAAAACTTGTTGAGCATTTTATTTATTTTTAATACAGTGACCGAGATGAACAATCCTGATAGCAGCATCAGAGAGGTTGGTAAAAAGTAGATTTCCAGAGCTCAAATCAATTTAGGTCTTCACTTACAGAAGCATACTTCCAGATAATACCTGCAACTCAGTCAATTCAATCAAAAACTAGGTAGTAGGATCTCATAGATCTGCAGACAGCTCCAGTGCACCTGCTATTGCGCTGCCTTAAGATTCTGAAAAATTTAATTTCTATTTGGAAAGGCAACTACCAAGTACTGCACTAACATAATCTGCAATTGCTGGCTGAGAAAGTCATGAGCGGCAGGCAATAACTGAGCGACTCTCAGAGATAAAGATAGTACTGAAGGAGTACTGAAAGAAAAATTGTGCACCCAGGGCATTTTAGAAACAGAACTGAACAGCAAAGGCTTTGACCTTGTAACAGAAGAAAATAAGAATAATTTTCTTTAAGATTATTCTAGACATTTTTTCCAAATGAACAGGGAGAATAAGGAGGCAGAGAAGGAGAAGGTGGAAGATGACTCCTGGAAGAGGTTCCAGCATTCTTCCAACCTACAGGTTTTTGAGTGAAGATCTTGCTGATGGCAATTTAGTCTTTCGTTGCAACAGCTCTTAAAACAAAAGGCAGCTTTTCATGAACAGCTGGACAAGGAACTCTTTTGCAGAACAATTAAGTTCACTGCACTTATCCCCAAATTTAAAGTCAAACTTCAATATATTTGAAGTTAACACCCAAAATATTCCTACAGAACAAAATGTTTCCTTTTTAATAAAACTAATTCAAAAGAAGTTAAAAAGCAGACTTAGGACAATTGTTCCTCTCAGTAACATTTTCAGAGATACTGTGCATTAAAAGATCTTAATGGTCACATAAACAAAATGAAATTTTGTATGGCAATAATGCAAAAATATAAAAAATTAGGTTTCCTTTAGACTATGCTGCAGTAAATTTTTTCCTAATCAGTGATAAACTATGCCAAACACAGACCTAGAAAATTTAAGATACACATTCATTATGTTCAATGACAGAATTTTTCTCCAGATTTGGTCCTTGAATCTCAACTCAAATATAGAATGAAAAAACAACCAGTACCAAAATAAGTACTCTGTTCTGAAAAACATCATCTTATTTCATGTTGATAAACAAAATTTTGCAGCATACTTGACTCTCAGGAAAGGTCAGGCGTGAGTCATGTCATGATCTGAAAAGCAACCAAACTGGAACTTAAATAATGAGACAAAACCAGTTAAAGCAAATGATGCATGCATCCATTTTTGTTTGCTTTGACTATTTTGAAGAGAATAGGATCTTGAAAAAAAATAATCTGAAAATTAATAGCGAACAAGTATAAACTACAGTTTTCTTCCCCATCAATGCACCTGCTCCACACTCTTATCAGACTAATAAAGGAAGCTATCAAAATATTTCTATTTCCTCATCACCAGTCTCCATTCAGTTAAAATTACTATAGTCAATTCCAGCTTGGCACTGTTATCTTAAACCAGTCTGCAGCATTGCACAGCCACATTGACATCCATCCATTTATAATAATGGTGCTTCTAGATTTATTGCATCACTACTTTGATATTACTGGCATCAGAAGATTGCCTAAGAACACTAGTATGCTGGCACCATTATTAAAACTCCCTGATATTAATGGCAATACAGATGCTGCTTCATTTGTGATGAATAGCAAGGCTAGTAAGTATAGGAAATGCAACAGTCATTACTGTTAATAGTTTATTGTCTGGTTACCAAGGAAATCTTACTCGAGTATGGCAACACAGTCGGGCAGATTTTCGCTCTCAAAGAACTAAGACTTAATATACACCAAATTTTCAAAAGAGATTCTAGCAAGGTTTCCCAGGTAACTGCAGCTACTAAGCCCCAGGATCCCTTTATGATACCATGTGCAAAACTACACCAGTCAAGCACAATCAGAACAAACAATAAGTTGGCATTCCAGAATGGAAGAAAATCTCAGTGAGTAAACCCAGCTCCAAAAACCAAGGGGGACAGGAACTCATTGACCAACTCACTTCTAGATTATCAGGAAGTGACCACCCTACATACAACAAATACCTGAATTCCTACCTTTTCTACTCCCAAGCTTTGATACTTAAAAGTATATAAAAGTGTGGTTTGAACTTTGAGGGTTTTTTCTAAAAACTAGTGGAAAAAAACCACAGAGGCCACCATATTTTGATGCAACTGCTAGTCATTCTCTGATACCTGAGCATTCCAGTTTTAAAATTTGTTGTCTTATGATTCCATAAATAGTCTCATGTCAAACAGTTTCATGCACACACAAAACAGTAAATCTCTTTGGTGAAGTTTCACCAACACTTAAAGATAGCATATACTCTGTGAGTGTACAGAATAAAGCCTTGACTGCTGTGTAATTAGTACCAATAGCTCAAGAACAGTGGAAAGGATAAGAAACCCAGTCCTCCTGACCAAGTAAACTAAGAGAGGAAGGCTAGGAGAGTATTCACTTCTGATGACTAGATGAGGTGGGAGCAAGACATTTCCACACAACGTTCTGAACTGAGATACCAAGTTGTATTTGAAAGCACCACTCAACAAGAAAGCGGTTTAAGCAGCTGGACAAATAAATCTGATTTACTCAAACCAAAATCACAATAAAGCTAGCTTTTAGGTTTTTGTCCCCATCTGCTGAGAGAAGATCAATTAACTTGTACCATGGCTACGTATATCTAACTCACTTAAAGATTTTTTTTTTTTAACTTCCATTCGACATTGACATTTTGAAACCTGAAAAGTAGGGTTTTAGAACAAGAAAAAAATGGGACTTCTACTTATCTACTGATCATTACCCTGACACTTTCAGCCCTCACGTGGGAAAACCACCAATGCAAGCAAGATTTATGACATAGTGTTCTGCAGTTCTTTAAGGTGAATACAACTTTTGGTCAGTTAACTGTATAACAGGTCATCCCATAAGCATTCTGATAACTCAAATGTAAAAATCCATTTTAAAATTTACTGATTTCTTAAACACCACAAGAAATTTATCTTAAATACTTTATCACATTGCTAGAGGCAGAACAGTAAAAACTTTAGGTAAATTATTTACAACTATGTACTGTGAAAGGTTGGTCTTCAAATACTCCAAGTAAGATTTTCCAAAAAGAAGTCTGCATGGTGATCACTTATTTCTTTAGATTACTCATTTTGTCAGAAGCCCTTATGACACAACATTGGAATACCCAACTTGAATATTCAACAAGAACATAAAAAGACTAAACTAAATTCTAGCTTTTGTATCCTCAGTTAGTAATTCTTGGTTCCATGTAGCTACATCACTGGTAAAACCACTCTTAAAAGCTCTGAGGATCTCTGAGACCCTATTGCTATTATAATAAGTAACACAGATAGTCTATAATGTAAAGGAAGTAATAAAAAAAAAAAATGTACTTACAAAGCTAGGCTACTCAATACGTATTGTACGTGCTCACATTCAGCTGGGAATGATACACAGGCAGACGTGAAACAACAGAGTGCCGTCTGAAGCACCTGAAGCTGAGGCAAAGGAACCTGCCATCTTCCAGCATAGTCTTCAACAACCTAACAACAAAAACATTGAAATATATGTATTACAATGGAAAACACTCTCTTTAGTCAGAAATAATAAGTAGTTAATACAATACCTGCTTTATCTCCCCTCCTTCTCCCTCAGAAGTAGGATTTGTAACCAAAAAAACTGACCATTTTATGTTATCAAACCAAAAAAATAGACACTTTATGGCCTAAATTATAAAAGATAGACCACAAAGGACCTTCAACTATTCTCTGCATAGGGTAAGGCAGGAAATACTTTATTTTTACATAGTATCACAGTAGATACTACACTCTGCATTTAAACACAAGTTTTTCTTTTGCAAGAGGATACAAATTAGAGAGTCTAAAACAATATCCAGAGATTCCATTCTAAAAGTTTCAAAGAGGGGAACAACTAGATCGTGCTCTTCTAGCCTTTATGTCAGCAGAGAAATGCACAAACATACCAGTCACCCTTTCTTATCTGATCAAATAAGTTTGACCTTTTTTATCTGTATGATGGAACCAAGGCCAGTTATGCCCAGATCCATAGTTATGGAACTGCAACACTATTTAGAGAAATATGAAGGTGAAAAATAGGTGTTTTGATGGAGAAAATGGAGAAAAATCCTGGCCTGGTCATCTAGTCTATCTTGTTTGCGTTAATAAATGCAAATTTCTGGCACTGCCTATGCCCACATTGGGAGGCTCAATAAACCAGCACCATCTGATATCTCTGCACAGGTGTCCCTACACTGAAGTCCTCTGAAAGGCCCAGTCCATTTAGAGCACTCCATATATAAAACACAGAGCACTGAGTTCAGCACAAAGCATAGCAATAAAACAGATGTCCGTAAAGGCACCCACCAATTCTGTGACAGTCTAGTCATTATGCTGCAGTCCCCCAGCAAGCAGAAGGCCAAGGGCTTTGGGTCATGTCTCCTTTAATCAACAGCTATGACAGCTTAGAATACTGCATATAAGTCACGAGACTGAAAACCGTATTTCTTCCATGCTCTGGCTCATAGCTTATCTCATTGCACTACAGTCAGGCTCCCTTTGCTCACTTGTCTTATTTTTTCATCGTAACGGCACAGCTTCTGTATAAGCAGAAGGGTGGACTAGCTGCACTTCAGGGCCTAGGGCACTCTTCTCCAGCTGAGGAAACCTAACTGACATCATCTACACCCCAAGAAAGTGAGAAGCAGGTGGGGAAACACGGTGTCATCAGCCATGTTGAAAAGAGAAAGCTAAAGCACTCCATAGCATATGGAAGAGACAAGTAACTAACTGGCTTCAGGAAAGCTATGAAGTGCCAATCCCAGTTACACCTGGCCACCTATCTCAAGAGCCAGGCTGGCCAACAAAGCATAGACTAAACCAAAAATCAGATCTATCCCTCTTCAGGATTTCTTTTCGACTTGAAAGTCTGTGAATCCCACTCAGATTTGTCTAATTCCCCATGAACTAACTAAAGGGCTTATAAATCAGGTTAAGTGGCCTACATGTGTAGTTCCAAAGCTATGTGCCTAACTTTGTTTAAGGCTCTGCAACATGAACAGGCCGGTGTCCCATTTCTGACAGTTTGGTTATAGCTGCTCCAAAGCAAAGCAGTAACTGATAATGGGACCAGTAACTTTTTCTCCTCACCAACGACACCTGAGACTGATTTATATTTTGTAAGTAGATTTTGACTTTCCACCAAATTTATTTTCATAATTCCTGTTTGAAAATCTGTTAGCTTAATGCAGCAAACACCTAGGTCAACTGGAAGAGAATTAGCAGACTTGTAGATAAACACTCTTCCTCTTACAAGGAAGAGCAAACACTTTATAAAACAGTACTGCCTCACACATCTATTGTGAGTTCTCTGAAATAAGTTTAACAAGGTCCCTTGTATAGGAAAACACAAAAGCCTTAAGAGAAACAGCAGATGGAGAGAATGAACGTCTTTCAGTGGTTTTAGCCTCCAAATGGTCAAAGGTAGAAATAAAACAGCCATGGGAACATGTCAGTTCCCACTATGATGTTTCACAACACCTTGACCCAAGAGGCACAGTACAGATATGTTCATAAAGGGTTTCAAGCAACAAGACAACATTTTGTGGTGATACTGGTTTTTTTTTCTTGGTAGCATAAAGTGCTAACCGTAAAGAACTGTAGAAAGGATTTATGACAGTGAGTGATGAAATTCAGCATAGACAAGTGTGCAACTGTACTTGGGGAACAAAACAATCCAAACATGTAATATGATGGCCTTCACACTGACAATTACCACCCAAGAACAAGACTGTGTTGGTATGGTAGATGTTTTAATGACACATCACCTCAATGCTCATCACCATGGCCAAGAAAGCAAATTAAGTATTAGGAGAGTATTAAGATAAAAATAAGCAGAGTGTTAACTGCTCAAAACCATAGCACATCCCCACATGTATAAAATTGCATGCTGGTTTGCTATCTGCCCAATCCTATCTCGAAAGAGAATACAGTAGGCCTAACAAAAGCTTTGATGGAAAGCAAGAAATGCTAAGTAGCAAAATAAATTTCACATAAGGATCAATGCAGCTAACTGAGACACTTTAGGTTGTAAAGAAATGACAAGTGCCGGGGGGGACACCAAACAACGTTGGCAAGCAGGATCAAAATAAATTACAGGACGTAGTTCTTCACACAGCATGCAAGTTAAGCTGTGGAGCTCCTTACTAAAAGGATGCTGTGGATGCTGAATGGCAACATGAGTTGAAAGAGGCTGCATGAGCTGATAAAGATATCCACCAAAAGTTACTAACTGCAGTAACTTAGCTGAACCGAAAATAGATAGAGAGGGGAAAGTTACTGTATTTGCTCGTCTCATTCTTTGGTTAGGCATATATGAACTTTTGGTAAGATTCTGGTCCTAATGTCAGTGTATTGCTTCTGCAAATAATCAGCATTCAAGAGCAATACAACAAAGACTCATGCTGACAATAAGAGTTAGACATTGTACTTACTCTCTGAAAGGTGCAGTCCTACTGTCCACATTTTATAAAGTCCTATACAGTCCTATTAGTTGCCCTTGCTGCACTTACAGTGCTCATCTGAACCCAAAGCAAGCTAGTTCAGGACCTAAGTGGCAGAGAATAAATAGCCTCCTCTCCCCCAAAAAGCCAACAGTCACTGTCTGCATCAGCTCTCTGAACCGGCTTGCCACCCCACCACAGAAGTACCAGAGGCAGCACAGAAAGGAAGATACCACAACAGCAACATCGCCTTTGTCAGGCAGTTAGTCTGCAACTCAAATGTATCCACAAAAGACTCACAGCAAGAGCTCCCCCCACCCCAAACTGGTCAGGAATTATATGAATAGCATACTTTTTTTTCTGAGCATGGGTACCTGAAACCATGCATTTGTCAGTCCCAGGGGAAACAAAAAGGAAAAAAAAAAAAAAAAAAAAAAAAGAAGTCATCTAAAATTGGTCAATTCTCAGCAGACTTGCAAAAAATATCAATAAGGGAGGCGGGGGGGGGGGGGGGGGAAGCTAAGCTAAGTACGAAATAAATTCCAAACCACACTCCACACACATTCTATATTGGGGGGTCGGGGGGGTACAGGTGGAAGTAACGTATGTTTGGTTTACAATTCTATGTATACTTCAATGTCTGTTTTTAAGTGATCTCACGGAATAGCTTTTTCTCTAATAGAAACTAACACCTTTTTTTGTTCAAAATACTCAATATGCCATGCTCTGAAACAAGGCTGTAAACAAGAACACAGGTAAAGGTTTATACCAAAAAGAACCCCCAAAATAAACAAAGAACCCCCAAAACTTTACCACTTCTGACATTTTTCAAGGAAAACAAAAGTCAAAGGGACATGCATACGTTGACCCTCATGTTCTGAAGTTGTGTCATCAGAGCACTTCAGAAAATCAGACAGATTGAGTCCTAAATGCTTTATTTAAAGTTTATGTTTATCAGCACATTTTTAACAAGCACATTAATTTCAATATAATGAAGTCAGCCAAACACAAAGCACATAACATTGTCAAAACAAAGCGGCCTGTTCCTTGTCCAATACACAGTGCAGAAAACCAGAAGGGAGGTGACATTTTTATGTGACTTTCTGCAACAATTCCCTTCAAGAATTAATTTTTATATACTTAGACCCTCCATGCATCATTCCCCAGTCTGTCTTTACCTTTTAAATTACTACCATTCATGAGGAGACTGGGCGGCCTTTTGTCTTCCCTTTCTCATTCAGTGCAGATACAGATACTGAAGGGGAGGCTGGAGCACCTTTCTGAACCAACACCCAAGTTCAACTCCCCCTTTCTCCCACACCAATACACTACCTCCCCTTCTTTAGTATGTCTGAGTAAGTCAGAGGAAAATCCATGATTCTTAAGTGCAATATCAAGACCAGACTTATCAGTCTCCTATAGGCAGTTTCTAAGCACACAGCTAAAGCAACTAACCCCGAAAACATGAAGGTAGTAGTAACGCTTAAGAGAAATAACATTGCAAATAACTAGATTTACAAATACGTAGGACACAAGAAACAAATGTTTTATGCAGTGCTAGGCCTGAAGTTGCTACAGGTTTTCACGTCCCTCCCCACAACAAAAAAAGAAACTAAAAAGAAACAAATCCCACCAATTTTGAAGTTTTGTCATGACTGGGATTTTAAATTAAGTTACTCCCATAACTTTTTGTGCGATTTAACAGTAAAGGAAGTCACCACAGGATTAAAAACACAACAGTTCTGTGAGTACTTCTGTTCATAGTTTTCAGAAAAAGAAAGCTAGTTGGCAAATATAGTGGTTGACATTTATCATATAAGCAAATATAGTGGTTGTCACAGAATAGAACAAACCAAAAAGGATTTAAAATGCCAAGCAAAAAAGGGGCATGTTAAAAAAAAATAGGTTTCCTGAAAATTAAACACCATAATTAAAAGCAACACCTACCATAGTTGCCTGTTCAGTAGAAGTACCAGAGCAGCTTGGATACCAAAGTTCAGTTCTAGAAGAGAACTTGAGTAACACTAAATTTATTCTACCTAGAAACACCAGAAGACATAATCACACCTTTTTTACTGTCTTTTTAACCTATTTAGTGGATGAGGAGCATTTTGTTTTGTTTCCGCATATAAACGAGCTAACTGTGTCCTTACAAAAAAGGATTCCATTATCTAATTAGAGAGTAGAAGATTTTAAGATGACACAAAACACTACTTAACAGATACAAGTTTAAAATGGTTTTATATGGTGCTAACTACGAAAAAAAAAAAAAGGATGTTAGCAATGGCTTTGCTGCAATTCACATGTGAATATTACATAAGAAGTAACCAAACATAATCACACTTCTGGCAAAAGAAAAAACATCACCCAGCAACAGCATGACACATCCTATGAGACAAGTGTCTGCCAAAGCTCTACTCTTAAAAGCTAAATGCTTCCCCCCACCCTTAATTACCGAAATCTCATCCATTTCCTCAGCCTGTTTGAGGCAAGAACAATATCTAAGACTGGGTTCCATACACCCATTACATTTAGCTACCCAAAGAGCCCATTTCCATACATGTTTACAGTCTGCCACTTGTGCCACAATGAAAACTGTATTAATCCTAGAAAAGCAGTATTGGGCTACTTGTAGCATTGTAGTAAAAGTGCCTGTGTAAGACTTTTATGACTGAAAGATAAACATTTATATTGAAAGAAGTAATATTCCTCCTCACCTTTTGATTAGCTCCCCCCAGAGTGAAAGTCAACTAATTTAAAGAATTGTTTTGATCATAGAGAGAACTGACAATCTTGTGAACACTCACATGAATGCATATGTCCAGATCACCAGTGATATTAGTAAAATACGACTTAAGATGCATTTCAAGTAAAAAGTACAATTACTTCTTTCCCTCATCTGAACAACTACTACCCAAAAGGACTTAACTTTTTCATTTTTGCATTACCTACTGCAATAAATGTGCTGCTTTTAACTTAAAGAAGCCCACTTAGCAAGGCTATCAGACAGACTATGCTACACAAGCATCATTCAATGGAAATCCTTCTTTTTAGGTATAAATCCCTGCAACTCCTTTCTAAGTTACAATCTTGATATATCTTTTCCAAGCAAAACTCAAAAGCTAATTTTCATACAAAGCTAAACTTTGAGACAAGGCATTCAAAATTGGAGAAGTAGCAATACAAAGAAGTTTGAGAGCATGAAACAGAAAAGTTCCAAATTGGAAGGAGAAAAACGTTACAAAGATCAAGAGAAGTATACAACGTATTTGTACATTCGTGCAATGTTTCCTTTTTTAAAATACTAACTTGGTAATCCTACTTTTAAAACAGGGAGATAATTTCTCAGGGTACGGCTAAAAGGAGAGCAGGCACAAAAGCTGAGGAGAAGCCAGTACGTGAATAAGAAAAGACTATATAACGTTAATGACAAAACAAGAGCACTGAAGACCGAGTCCTTCGGCTGACCCATCTGCAAATAAAGAGATTGCAAATCAACTACGATTGTGAATTCTCCCAAGAAGCTGACTGAAAACAGCCATGTGCACTACATATACCACAACCAAGTCTTGCACGATAGTGGTGTATCAGATTTCCCACCAAGTGTCAGAGAAAAGAGTGCAAACACCTAACCCAGGACACCCTTCCTTCCACACAGGTAATCGTCAGCAGAACTGAATGCTCACACTTGGCATTCAGCTTGGGAGTAAACACAAGCCTGTGCTCGCCCCAGCTGTGTTGTAAGGATTTCCTTTTAAACCCAAACTTCACTTGAATCTTGAGCAGTGTAATACTAAACTGCTAAGTAGCAAATTGAATATGCTTGTTTTCACCAGCCAAACATGGAAAAAAGATCCAGTAAACAGAGAACACAATGACAAGTTAATTTTTAAATTTAAACCGTTTCAAGTAGTTATGGTATTCTTTGATACACAGGTAAATTTAGTTACTGCAATGTATGGTTTGCCCTTTACAAGCTTTCACATAACTAGCAATGTCACACATTAAAAACAACCCGAAAAATGTCAGTCAAATAAGTCAAATGTGACTTTCAACTATGCTCTCAAAATTTGAGCAGTTAACAAGTATAAAGCATATTTATTCAGGAAGATACAAAAAACCCCTAGAACACCACAAATCATTACAAGAGAAAACAGGTGGTTAAAAATTACAAATTCTACCTTTTCAAAGAAATAAGCTTCAAAGAAACAGAAGAGATCACTTTGCACTACTACTACTCATGTGAGCAAAATTTCTGTAGCTAAACTTTAAAATAGTGTATGGAGATCAAATATGGATCCCAAAGGTCCAAAACATAATAAAATAGAAGTCTAGCATAACTTAAAGGTTTGGTTTTGGTTTTTTGTTTGGTTGGTTTTTATAAAATATAAAAGCAGCTTAACAACTATTGACTCAAAGTTCAAAGTACACGTCAAAAGCAAGTACTTTCAAACGCACATCACAAAAAGTGTGAAAATGTATTAATCCCAAATTCAGAAGAATAAACATTCAAGACATGTATATTTTTCTGCCTTCATCCCCACAAAGCAAGACAGACAACAGTTGAGTCATACACCCCTGTATTTTTTTTGTCTACTAAAATAAATCCAAGAAACACTATCTTCTCTAGTGCGTTACTAAATTCTATTTCTTAGCTTTTGATTTTATAAACCCAAGAATTCTTTCTCCAGCCGTGACTCAAGATACCACCAATTAACGTAAGCAAACCAGGTAATCTTTATTTCAGGAAGTCAGATCCTACCTGGAAGGCCGTAAGCTGATGCCGCGGTAAGAGCAGCTCGAGTAGTGTTTACACTTCACGGTATTACCCTGTTACTTTAGATCAGACTCACCTTGTGTTTATTTTAGTCAGTACAGAACAACATAAAATAACATCTAGTACAGTTATGCAGCCATGTGGACAACTACAGAAATGCTGGGAGTAACTTGTAGTATTTTGATAGCACTTAATGTTAGAAGAAAAGATTCGGAAGAGAAAATGCAATTCCAAGCCAGCTGATAAAAACTATACCCACCTCAAGTGCAACGAAGTAAGCTATATTCATTTTCCAGCTCGCTGTTAAGGTCTGTTTTCAAATCAAGAAAATGTGGAAATGCAGCCTTCTAATTATAGAAGTACTCCCTCCACACTCATACCAAAAAAACATAACCATCTACACTATCTTCTCTGCCCTTCATCACTTGTATTTCACTCACACAGGAACCTCTCAATGGCTCTGGTCCCAGAGCAATCTCATGAAAGAATTTCAAGTTCTGCATACAACATAAGAAGTTGAAAGTCATGAAGCTCCTCCAAACGTTTAGACTGAGGGCGTTTCCTGCCAGGTACCACCTTTCAAATTTCTTTAAACCTACAAAGTAGTTACAGGCGCCTTGTTCTTTTGCTTGCCAAAGCTGGGAACAGTAGACTTGCTTTTCCCAGCGTCTAAGTAGTTTCAAAACACGACGAACTTCACAAATAGGAAGAAGTGCCAGATCAGCAATTTTTAGAAAGTAACACAGAAGCAGCTGGTGAGATGCATAAGCTGGGCACTTATCTTCCAACTGTCTCTTTTCATTCCCAACTACAGAAATCTTGGTTTTTGTTTTTCCCCATGTCATCAATCTCAAATAACAATCTAAGAAAACACTTTATTCCGCTTTTCCTTGGAAGATTTAGGCTGTAATGACTCTGTATGACCATGCACACCTACAAAACAAAAAAAGAGATCCCAGAAGCTACACAAGGGTTTAGAGACTCCACATTCTGACTTCAGTTTGTATCATTAAACTGTGATTACACATACGTTTAAGGAAAATGCTCTGATAATCCGGTCATCTTTTGTAACTGTTCCTTAATCTACTACTTGAAAGTGAAGTTCAGCTGCAATACTCCAGGCCTCAAGAGTACTGAATCTGGCTGTTTACAGCAATATTTTACCTTTCTAACGTATTTCAAGGATGAAAGACATGTGCATGCCAATGCTTTTCAAGGTATAAGGCACTCTCTTTAAGATCAGTGAAGAGGTCTTTGCTTCTATCTACAGAAAATGGCTCTACAGACCAAAAAGTCTTTACACCTTGCTTCACTTTTCCTGTAGCTCTTACTGCGAGATGTGGATGTGCGCATACTTCACACAGTAGCGTAACTATAAGCAACCTAAACAATATTCTTTTCAGCTGACACCAAGCTTCATCACCATGATTGAAGCACAGCCACATATTTTAATAGGTTGTTATTCTGAAAATAAAAATGTTTCTTTTGGGTAGTTCAAACTCATGCTATTATTGCTAAGCAACTACTTCTACAACTGCTGTTCAACTTTCGACACAAACCCAGGAACATAGGAGGAGGCAAATTAGGACATTTAGAAGTGCCAAATAACCATTAAGACAAGCAAAATTGTGTTATCAGTGCAGAGTGGAATAAGGTGGAGAGGCTTGATCTGCAGAACAGCCAAATATGACCTTCAGAAGATCTGGATAGAAAAGTACAAAGCAACAGGCTCTCACAAAAACTAGAGCCAAAGGAAAAAAAATGCACTAAAAAAGAAGACATATCTGGGGGGGGGGAAAGAAGGCAAATCTAATAAAGCAAGACAGTATTTAACTGAGAAGTTTTGTTTTACAACAAATGTTATGAGAAAGAGATGGCCTAAACTTCATAATACTTTCTGAAGAAGAAATATAAATACACTGCATCACTTATTAAATAGGCTGAGGGCCTATCAGCCCTCTGTATGTACAGGTATATATAGACCAGTAAAATTACACCACTGTCAATCTCACAAGGGTAAAGGAGCACGCACAGCTTCATTTATTGTCAAACCACAAACGTCACACAGCTACTAGCTCTTCACACCAGTACACTAACACCAGTGAAGAGATTGTATTTATATAGTTAAATCAGCAGAAGAATCCCTTACTAAAAAACATGCTTAAACAAAACACAGGAGATTATATTCTGAGTGAGCACATGACTGCAGATCACACACCAGGCCAAATTAAAACAACAACAAAAAAAATATCCCTGGCGACAAAGTGTTAATATACTAACTCACTTTCATCAGGATTATTTAAACTATGTGCTGTTAAAAATAAAATTTAAGAGAAAAGAAACAAAGCGCTATATATACTGAGAGCACTGGCTGCCCATGTGGAGAGTTCACAAACTCGAAGCAAAACAAAGTCGGGGAGAGGGCTTGGCAATCTTTCTACACAAAATAAACTGCAGGAGAAGTCAAGGTCAAGTGATTTAGATACTCTACCAGTAATAACTGCAATACGACTATTTTATAGGAAATTCCTTCCCTGGTCTCATCCTCTTCTGTTCACTACTAAGTCCTAGCTTTGCCTGGGAAACAGGATTGGCATTAGTAGATGAAGCTATCACTGCCCGCACTTCCTCCTTAACACAAGGAATTCAACACACACACAGCAAGTGCAGCTAGAAAAATTTAAGATAAAACTCTCAGCATTCAGCAGAGGCAGATGTCTTTCCAACCTGCCAACGTAACCAAATACGGTTGTGATTTCTTACAACTGTAGTTTATGCCATACTTCCAAAACCATTCACTTCTCCTTTTAATGGCTTCACAATCTTTTTCACACGTACTAAGTTTAGAGAGATCACTAAGCAGAAGAAAACATAAAAGGATCGATGAAACCAAGCAGCAACCTGTGGGCTTTTTGAGCAGTATGCTACCTGAGATGATTTTAAACATGCATTGGAGTAAATAATATTTCAAACAGATGTTTCACTGGATGTTAAAACAGGAAGAACAAAATAAGGACACAGAAAGGCATTTATTTAAATGGAAGAAAACAATCGCAGTGGTGAGGTACGCAGCCAAGAAGTGGACGAAGTGAAGTAATTCCACACAAAAACCCTCTAGACTGCGTTCTGGAAAAGAGCAAGCAGCACGTCTGAAATCTACCCAGCCTAACTAATGTTTCATCAACACCTGCTGATGAAAGCAACTAGGAAAAGCAACCTGTTGTTGCTTGTTACTTCGCAAGGCGTACAGAAAGAGGTTGCGAAGAGCACAAAAATTCCAGGGCCGCCTGAGGAAACGCTGCTTTCCAAAGAGAAGGGGAGGAGAAAAAAAAAAAAACAACAAAGCCCAATAATACTACCCCGGTCTAATTTAGCCACCGTTATGGGATCTGTTTCCGAGGCCCTTCTTCCTTCCCTCCCTCTCGCCGCCCGCCCAACTCCCCAGCCCGGGCAAAGCCTCCCGCAACCGGTTTGCCCCCAGCACCGCCGCCACCGCACGTGTCCGCGTCCGCCGGGCCCAGAACCGGCCGAGCCTCCCAGCAGCAGCAGCAGCGGCGGCCGGGCCGGGCCGGGCCGGGCCGGGCCGGGCGCCACCCCCCCCCCCCCGCCGCCGCCGCCCCCCACCCTTCCTCGCCCGCCCCCCCGCCGGTCAGGCGCCTTCCCTCCCCTCCCCCACGCAGGCCGCCCGGCCTCCCCCGGCGGGCCCTCAGCGCCCGCACCCCGGCCGCCCCCCGCCGACCGAGAGGCGTCGCCTGCGCTCCCCTTCCCCGCCCCGAGAGCCGGGCGCCGACCGGAGCGGAGCGGAGCGGGGCGGGCCGGGCCCCTCCCCCGCTGGCCCCCCAGCCCTGCCCCGGCGCTGACCCCGGGGCCGCCGGGGAGCGGCGGCCCCGGCAGCCCGGGGCGGGTGGTTGGGGGGAGCGGGGGTCCCGATCGCCGCCGCGCCCGCCCGCGGGGGGGGAGGGGCGAGGAGCGGGCCGGGGGGGCGGGGCGGCGCTCACCTGGCAGAAGCGGCGGCAGTAATACTGGCTGTTGAGGAGGGCCGGCAGGCCGGCGGGGGGGCCCGGCGTCACCAGCGCCTCCAGCTCCTCGCTGAGCCGCTCCGACTCCTGATCGCTCTCGTCTTCCGCCATGCTGCTCCGGCCGCCCTGCGCGTACCGAGCGCCCCCCCCCTGCCCCCGCCCCGCCACGCCGGAAGGAGCGCCCCCCCTCCCCGCCGCCTCACGTCCGGCCACGCCCACCCGCCGCGCTCCGATTGGGCCGGCCGCCGTGCCGATCAGCGGCCCGCCGCGAGAGGACGCGCCGGCGACCCCTGACCCGCGGCTCCTCCCTCCCGCCCGCCCGGCCCCGCCGAGGCCGCCTTCGATTGGAGCGAAAGCCTCTTCGCTGCTTCGTCCCTTCCCCCCGCCGTCGCCATTGGCCGCTCATCCCGTCCGTCGCGGCTCCCTCCGCGGCCTCCCGCCGGCGACTGGCCGGAGCCCCCGTCTGCTAGACGCCGCCGCCGCCCTCGCGCGCTCCGACTGGCCCGAGCGCGCCTCCATCACGGCGCTCGGCCCCGCCCCCCCCCGCTCCTCATCGGGCAGACGGGCCGTCCATCTCCGCGCGCCCGGGCCGGGGTGGGGGGGGAGCCAATCGCCGCGGGGCTGCTGCCGCTCGGCCGCGCTGTGGCGGCGGGCGAGAGAGAGAGGCGGGCGAGAGGCGCGCGGCGGTTGCCAGGCGGGTTGCTAGGTCCCGCCTACCGCGGCCGCCAGGGTGGGTAGGTCCGTCTGGCTGCGGCGCGGCGCCCGTCGGCGGAGGGGCGCGTCCGGCCCGCGGCCCAGCGGGGCCCAGCGGAGGAGCGGCGGCGGCGGCGGCGCGGCGCACCGCCGGTGGGGCGTGGGGAGGCCGCGCGGCCGGAGCGGGTAACGGCGCCCGGCAGGGGGCGGGCGGGGGCCGGCGGGGCGCGGCGCGGCGCTGCGCGGCGGGGCGGGCGGTGCTGCCGCCGCCGCCTCGGCGGGGGCCCGGCGCCGGTCGGCGAGGGGAGAGGGGAAGAGAGGAAGGGCTGCGGGGCCGTCTCTGCCATAGAAACACCCGCCGTGCCGGGCGGGGGAAGGAGCGGGGCGGGGCCGGGGCCGGGGCGGGAGGGGCCGCACCTGTCTGCCGCCGCCGGGCCGGGGCGGGGGGGCTGGGGTGCGCGCGCCGCCGCGGCCCGGGCCGGGCCGGGCCCTCGTCCCCCCCCCCCCGTCCGTTGGGGGGAGGGAGGCGGAGCGCGGACCCCGCCGCTCCTGAGAGGCCCCTCACGGGTTCCATGGCGCCGTCGATCGGCTGACCAGACCCCGGGGAATAAACCGCCTCGAGTCCTGGCCGCCGGTCACGGCGAGGGGGAACGGCGAAACCGGTTTGGGGGGCTGGGAATCCGGCAGGCGTTTTTCCTCCTCGCCTGAGACAGCTCTCGGGCTCGCCAAGGGGCGCGGCGGACGCGCCGCCGTCCCCTCTCCGGTGACACCGATCGTAGCCGAGGCGTGCTCACCCCCCCCACCGGCCCCAGGGCTCCCGCCGCTGCGGAAAAGCTTCCCTCCTCGGAAAACCGGCGAGGGGGGCGGCGGGTCGGGTGTCTGTCCCGGGGGGCTCCTCTGCACCGACGCCGGCCCCCCCCCCCGCTTGGGAACCCAGCAGTAGTTCAGGCGTCAGTAGGCATCGAAGAACCCGCGTCAAAACTTGAGGCAAAAAAACCCAAACCAAAACAAAAAAAACAACCCACCAAAAATCCTGCGTTTCCGTACTTGTCCTGTTCACGGAATTCCTGGGGATTTTGACATAGCATAAGTGCAAACACCTAGTTTGGTGGGGGATGTGTTTTGAGGCTTTGGAAGCCTGAGCGACAAGGTTATGTTAGGTTAAGGCTTGGTTTCCGCTTGATTTCAGGAAACAGTTGCTTAGGAAACTCACGGGGATAAATTGCATAAAACAACAAAAAGCATGAAGAAAGTTCCATCCATGCTGAAAAAGCATTGTTTGTCTTAGTCTGCAGGGTTGCGCAGTATCAGTCGAGACTTAACAGTTCTGGAAAGCAGCAGATAGTGCAAAAAATTAACTAGGGAAGTAGCTAATAGCAAGATCTCTGCCTCCTTTTTTTCCCAAAAGGTTGTCGTCTCTCAGTGGAGAAATGGTTTAAGAAAAAAAGACAATATTGAAGACTGAATTCTCTGTTCCTTTATTTCCAGAGCAAGCGAAAGGCATTGTGGACAGCAGAAACTCCATTCAGTCCTTAGAGCTGGACAAGCTCAACTTACAGTTAGTTTGGAAGTTCTGGTCTTTTAATGGCAGATCTTTTAAAATGTTGCAACAGCAAAATCTATGTGTGTAATGAAGTAAGTACGGAGGAGAATACGTCTACAGATATTCCGATCTCTCCGTCTGCCTTGTAAGCACAGGCAGTACAAAATTCTTCAAAGTCATTCACGCCCATAAGTGAATTCCCCAGGCAACCTATTATATTTCCTCAAAGTATTTGCCAAAATATATTTTTTTAAGAAACACCTGTTGCCCTCTTTTTGTTAAGAAAGTGAGTAGTTAATGTAATGACCATTCATTTTGCTCAGAAAACCTCAAACCTGAACAGAGCTGTTTCTGAACTTCAACTGTACTTTGAAAAGGACTTAAGTTACCTTGGCTGAGATTTACACCAGCTACTCCATTTCTCAACAACAAAAAAAGACATAGGTCCGGTTTGATTTTAGTACAATTAACTAGGTTATTGCCTGCTTTGGTATAACATAGTATAATTTAGAGTGATGTTAGAAAGTGTCCACCTCTCTTAGTTATCAGTCAGTTACCGTCCCCAGAGAAGCTGTCATCTTTGAAAATACAGGTTCTTATTTTGCACTGAAATGTATGCAATTTTCTGTTCACATTAGGCTGTTCCAGCCGTCTCTAGTTACAGTGACAAAATTATTTGCTGTTGACTCTGAGTTAAGGTTCGGTCTAATAGTTTTGGTTTGAGCTGGGGCAGAAGTGAGGGGTGTTCCCAAATGAGTGCTGACAAAGCTCAGGTTTGGCTTTTTTGTTCTGGTTTGGGGTTTTTTGGTTGTTGGTTGTTTTGGGGTTTTTTTTTTTACTGGCTTTTACAGGTGATAGTAATGGCCTTCTTGCCTGATATTTGGACAACTAGGCTTTTGCTAACAGAATTGGTACATATTTTCAGGAAGTAAACAGAAAAATACAGACTCGACATTACTAAGAAACTGTCAAATATGTTGAAAATGCTAAGAAGAAAGCACCCTTTAGCTAAAGAGTAAAGGTTAAAAACTGTCTTCAAGAAAAAGCAAAAAGCTTTTCTACTTGACTTTCAGTGATGAACGGATTGAGTTTTGAGGGTTCTGTTGAGCTTTGTAGTTGTAGAAACTAAAACGTGCTTTACTCTGACTCAAGAGGAACGTCAGTCAGGAGACTTCAAGATGATGAACCTTTCAATAATAGTTTCACACGTGTATCTTACATGTGGTTACCTTTTAGATGTCAGTAAGCGCTATATTGGATATTGAATAGACTGCATCCAGAATTACTTGGTTGAAATCATTAGCATACTTTAACAGCAATTTTTTTTTTTTCCAGCTTTCAGGTAAAGTTTGTTGAAGGCAGCAATGGAACGATTTGGAGTGAAGTCCGCTCCATCACGTAACCGCTCGAAGACTGCTTTGTATGTAACTCCTCAGGATCGTGTAACTGAGTTTGGCAGTGAGCTGCACGAAGATGGAGGAAAACTCTTCTGTACTTCCTGCAATGTGGTTCTGAATCACGTTCGCAAGTCTGCGATCAATGACCACCTCAAGTCTAAAACACACACAAAGCGAAAGGCAGAGTTTGAAGAACAGAACGTCAGGAAGAAGCAAAGGACTCTGACTGCCTCCCTTCAGTGCAACAGTACTGCCCAGACAGAGAAAACCAGTGTCATCCAGGACTTTGTGAAAATGTGCCTGGAAGCTAATATTCCACTTGAGAAGGCTGATCATCCATCTGTGCGAGCCTTCCTGTCCCGCTACGTCAAGAACGGCAGTTCGATACCTAAGTCAGACCAGCTAAGGAAAGCATACCTGCCTGACGGGTATGACAATGAGAACCAACTCATCAATACTGAAGACCGTTGAGAAGAAAACTGTTTTCATCATCGTTGTGAAGTTTTACATATTGATGGTGTGGTTTATTTTTATATTCATGCATATATACAGTGTTACATATTGGTTTTACAAGCTATTTTGTATTATTGTAGAAATGACAATCTATTTGTGAACTTAGTGGTATGCCGCAGACTGTTGCTAACCCTGCTGTAGACTTCAGAGCTACGCTGATGTAGAACTCACGATGAATGTAGGGAACATACCTGGCATACACCTTATCTGTGTTCAGTCCAGCTGTAACTGGCGCCAAGAAAAAGGCACTTGGATGGAGCACCTCACTTACCTAAACTGTGCATCTGAATATACGAGGAAGATGATGCGATAGGGATTGTTAATCATGTCAGTGGATTGCTTTGTCCAGTATCCTGTCCATGAGTGACCAAGAAGAAGTGCTGCACATTTGAAATGCAAGAAGCTGTAGAATGGTTAGTTAAAATATAACTGCTCTGTTGGGGGAGGATTATTGCAAATTCCTATTCAAGTTCGGTTTATGTTCAAAAACAGGAAACATTTTTCTTCTAGAATACTCTCTTACCCTATTTGGTGCGACTGTGGATGTATTCATTATCTAGCTTAAATAGTCAGTCTCTTGTATTGACCTCTGAACAACACTGTTCTCATAAAGCTAAGAGTTCTGCAGGTTTACCGTGCCCGCTTTCTTAAAATCACTGTTTCATCGTCTCGGTTTAACGTGTCCCCTTCAGTTTCAGTGCCAATCTTTGAACGTTGAGTAGACAAACCAGTAACTGAGTGTGGTTTGCAGTGCAGCAGCTGGCAAGTGAAACTTGTACTGGACCAAGATCTTAGTAGAGATGATTAATGCCTTTCTCTTACTAGCAGGACAAAGGATGCTAAATCTGAGTTGGGGGTGGGGGAGGCACTAAACTGTGGAGTTGAGAAAGCTTTTTTACCGTGCACAGGAGAAGAGGCTCCTCCATCTTTCCCTGAAGGTCCTCTACATCTCTGGCCTTGTCCTCAGCCTTTTAGTCAAAGGAGGTAAAGTGATTAAAACAGTTTTCAAAATAGTTACTGCAGTGGCTGTTCAATACCTGTAAGCGCAAATAGGAAAGCGTGTATACTTTGAAGCTCTACTGGAATTACAGACCTGGGCTGTATTACATACTCTGTGCCAAGGCCTCATCTATTGGACTGGCACAAAGTAAAATGCAAAATTGAAGAATTTCAGTAATATTACCCTCTCCCAAATCTAGTAAACTATTACTGAGCTATTCCAAATTATTATGCCAAATAGTCCGCTCGGTGTAAGTGCTCTATAAAGTTTTTGAATGCAATGAGGGAGCACTGTGCAAAGTGTTGGAATACGACCAACTCCTGCCTGCTCTAGATTTCCTTGAGATGCTCTGGGTTCAGGGATGTGCTAAGCATATTCTAGCAGCACAGAAATCCTCTGCTCAGTGGATACAATGGTGTAAGCATGCTTTAACTCCCTCAGGTGGAGCCAGTTGTTCTGTCCAGCTTCCTTTCCCCTCGTAGAGTTTCACAGTATCTGTTTCTCAGTATTTCTTTTATTCCAGATATTTACAGCAATACTAAGTAATTGCTAAAAAGAGACAAAATAACCTGCTTATTTAGTTTCTGTAGCGATTTCCCTAGCTTTTTCTAGAGCAGTCTCTTTTGCTGGATTGAGAGAGACTTACATACCTAGTAACAACTGGTTTTTGTGCAATTAGCTTCTACAGAAATGCACTTGTGTTACATTATAACCACGTCTTGAAGCCTTCTGCTATGAGACCTGTTTGAGTAAATGGACAGAACTAAAAAGCAGAACGCTGCCTATCCATGTGTACCAGCACACGGGTACTCGGTACACTGCTGCACCTTTGGTCCCCGTTGAAGCTAGCGGGACTCCATGCAGTCATAGCAATCCTGTCAATGATACTGGTTGCTGGTTTAGAACTTCAGACAGAAATAACAGTAGTAATTTTTTACTCTAATCTTAGATATCAAAATATGCCTTCCAAAATATCATTTGCTATTGCACAAGCTTGGGTTTAGCTTAACATCATGAACTGCCTTGGGCTAGAACTGTTTTATAAATCTTCTTAAGCCAAGTGAAAGGTACACTGCCAATAGCCTTTTCTGTCCTGACAATAATTGAAAATGTTCTTTTACAGCTGCTGTTTCATTACAGTGAAACAACATCCTTGCTTTAATTTTTTTTTTTTTTTTTTTTACCTTATGAATGCTATCTTAGAATTGAAGCAAATAGAAAACAATGGAGTATTGAGAAAACAGGCTTCCATTAAATGAAAGCATCTAGGGAAGACTGTGTGATTAAAAGGTATGAATTTGGACTAGTTAGCTCAGTTCCTGCTAACATGGAATTTCACAGGCTGCACCCCATAACCATTTTATATAGGATTCAATGCTGTATGTTTTTCCCTTGACTGGCAAACTGACAGACATTTTGAAAAGCTTAATGGTAATATTAAATAGGCTTTTGCACAAATGAAAAAAAAAATCAAGTTACTTTCACTTGTACAGTTTTACATAAAAATAAAAGTTTGCAACATCAACAGCTTTTGTTAAAAAAAGAAAACGCGTCATTTTCAGTAAGGCAAAGCAATATTAGAACACTTAGTTTCTCAAAAGCTTACTCTACTTATAAAGCAGTCTGTGTACTATTTTCAGTAATTATTCTAGTACCAAATTATTTTTGATGCAGAATTACTGCAGAGGGTATGAGCCTGGTGAGGAACTTTTTCAGCATAGCCATAGGCTACCAACTCATAACAATTTGGAAGCAAAAATTGGTTATCAGGATTTTGAATGGAACTGACTTAATTCCAATGCACAGCAGTCTGTAGGACACTGGTGTCTTAATAATAGGATGTTTTTGTTAAAAAAAAAAACAAACAAAAAACAAAAAACAAACACCACACAACAGTTTTCAAGCTTTATGAAAATCAAGATACTGATCTATTGCAACAAACATTCAAAATGGAGTAAAACAATGAAAAATAAAGCACTTCCAGGTAATCTACAAAGAACAATGACTAAGTAAGTTTATATTCACGGACATAACCTGGATCATCAACAAGACAGTTACACTTATTTGCTTTAAAAGTAAAAACGGTTCCAGTCAGTCTTGGAACAGTCTTCTGCAAACACTCAAGTTCAGAGCATAATTTTGCCAGTGTGGCTATAGTTGGATAAAACATAACCTTGGTTTAATTGCTATTGATCTTAGGGAAGATTTACAGCAGAAGTTTTCTGGTATATCTAAACCTAAGTAATAACTAATTCCTAGAACAGAGGCTGTGGTTAAGTTGTTCAACAGTCTCCATGGGGTTTTCCTTTTTTCTGCAAGAACACTGCATTATTTTTCCATGTATTTCCTGTAAAGAGTACTCTCAGAATTAAAGGGAGGGTGGTAGCAATGTCTGCTTTTCATTTTACATACATATATAGGGACAAGCTATAAGGGATACTTTTTGCCAGGTGGTTTTTTTTAATATATTTGAAGCTCTAATATTAAAAAAAAAAAAAAAAAAAAAGAAAGATTTTCTTCTCTGACCATGTACTTATATTAGTTTAGCCAACTCACAGCTAAAATTACTCCAAAGTGCTTTTCTTGGAACAACAATTTCAAAGAATAAAATACAAACAGGAACATTCTCTGTTTTGTGACTACTTACATGTATGCACCATGTTAGTTTCAGCTTGCATGTTCTTGAAAAAAATGTAAGTTCTAATATTTTTAAGCATTTTGAAGCCTGTAATTTGGCAGATCCCTAGAGGAGGTGAAACATTCGACATAATGAAAGGGAAAGCTGTTTTTCAATTGAGAGAGAAACTTGGTTCTGCAAAGTATGGGATATTCTCATGATAGAAGGATTATTTTTAGCCAGAGCCCCTTTTAGCAATTTTAGCAATTCTGTTGAACTGAACAGTGAAATGCTCCCTGCTAGGTTTTGCAGCATAATGAGCTGGTTTGCAGAGGGGGGGTGGGGGGGGTGGGGGGTGGGGTGGAGGAAAAAAAAAAAAAAGAAAGAAAAAAAAAAGAGAGCTGGAAGTTTGGCAAGGATAATCTCTATTTATATTTGCATATAAAGAGAGGCGAGTCTCACTGTTGTTGTGTTCACATTGTACTCACTGCTAACTCTGTGTAATTTGAGTGCTTGTTGTCTTTGTACAATTTTAAGGTTGTGTCTAACTTTCAAAATAAATTTTTTTTAAAAAAGCTTCTCACCGTAATAATGCTATTAGAGTTTAGTCTCTTTTGGGCTAGTGAAGATGCTTTATTTTTGGCTTGGTGGTAGGGATGTTTTGTTGATGGTAAGTGGCCACAGAAGTGGTTTTATTTAAGCAAGTGATGAACTTACGATTAGATACTAGGGTGAGGCTGAAAATACCTGGGTCCTGCAGTACCACAAGACTTCCTGTTAGAACAGCAAGGCCAGAGTAAGTGATTTAAGTTTTTATATTAAAATATTATTGGAAGAGAAATACTTTACTTTGTAAAGTTTTCACTTGGTAATGGAAAAATGGTCCTTTTTAAAAAAATAAAGGAATTCCTTTTTTATAGAATTTATGCACGATCTCTTATTTTGCCAAGAAAGCGGGTAAAGAACATGTGGTAGTTCACATACAATGGTAATGTAAGGTAGTAGAAGTGGATGGTGACAGGAAAAATTAAAGACTCTACATTCTGTTGTTGTAGCTTAAGGTAATATCAAACTATACGTTGAAGCAGTTTGTTGATTTATCTGTACAATCACTGAAGTCTATTTCAGGACTGGTTATACAGAACCCCTGTTTCCTGTCAACTGTGTGACTTTCTCTTAATTGTGACAGAAATTCCCCAATTATGCCTTCTGTTCCAAGCGGACACCAAGTGAAGTAATTGTCATGCATTTTGACACTGCAGTAAATGATTTCTTGGTATAGCATCTTGCAGCTGCCTAATACTTCAGGTCTTTTCAGGAAGGGCTTCTGCAATGTGGAAGAATCAGTTCTTTCCAGACTATCTGCAAAAAGGTCACAGTTTGATCTCTGTCTCCCTTAGGGACATCATGAAAATTGAGCAAATAATATCAGCCCATCAGAATTATCAAATGTAGGTTTGATTGTTTACACATTCCTTTTCCTGAAGTCTTATCTGACTTGACATCTTATGATGGATCAGTGATAAATTTGTGCAACTTTGTGACTCATGAATTTATTAATCATTACTTTCTCATTTTCAGTCATTTTCAGGTCACTGCACGTTAAGATCAAGTTGCTTTTTGTTGCCCTTATATCAAATGGAAAAGCAGAATAGAAATAAACATACAGTTTCGTAAAGTTTTCTTGTGTGGACAATTCCTCTTTGAAACAGCATATGTATACTTCCCAAATCAATGTAGCTGTAAGTATTTGTGTGGAAGCTGATGCAGAATCAAGTGAAGTATGTATTTAAAGTTTAGTAATTAAGCCATGCTAAATTCTTACAATGACATTTTACTTTCCTAATGGAAAATATCCGTATCCAAGATGCGGTAGGATGAAGTATACATAACTGCTTTTAGGGCACATTTACACTGATAATTAGGTTTGACATTTGTCATTTACATAGGCTGGACAGCAGAGACCGGAGGATAGGCAATCTGTAGCAGTTCTGCTTAAGTCAGGTAAGGATGTTTTTTTCTTTTTTTGCCCATCCCACCACTTTTCTCTTTCTACAAGTGGTTTGGAATTTGTGGGTCTTCTGGTGGTAGAGGCCACTTCTTTTATATTTAAAAGCAGATAGCACATCTCACAAGTGAAAACACAAGGAGCAGGCTCTGAGATAGGATACAGAGAGCTACCACAACTGTCACCCAGGCTTGACAGAGGGCAGCCTCAAGACTGGTGTTGCCTTGCCCTTGAAGCTAAATGCTATGTATTAGGTATACTCAATACAGTTCTATTCTATAAAATAGGAAATTAAGCATAAAATAGAAATTATAATTGCTGAATAGCTATTTCGGTCCGAGTTCAGCTTTTGAGTGTCCCAATTCCATGCTCACTTTAGGTTTCAGAAGCCAGAAACTTCTGAAGATTTAGTCTTGCAAAAGAACATCTATTTTGCTAGAAGATCTCTGCTAGACCTAGAGGAGGACATGAGGAAGATCACTGGTTTCAGTTGGTACGCAAAGCCTGTGTTCAGCTGAACCAAACAACCACAAGCAGTGTAAAATTATTCATGTTTTAGGTGTATCTAAGTACTTAGCTCTCTTTATGTGTCTTCTCCTGTCTAGTAGTGCACAGGAAGGGGAAGTAAACGCAGTGGATTACTTAAGTGCAGTGAAATGACCAGTATTCTCATACGATATGTGCTCCATGAATACACTAAAATAAGAGTACACATTCATTAGGAAGTTTCTACTGTCTTTCAGTGGATACTTCTACTTTTTCCTCCTATCTGATCCTTTTGTTCAGTGAGAAACTACTGTGTCTCTGAGGAAAATAAGGAAATCTTGCATTTGCTTCTAACGTAGAGTAGCTTACATCAATGCAGTGGAGAGTGGGTATCGCTCAGCAGTTCTGTTCAAAGCTGGAAGAAAAATAATTAGGAGCTTTAGAGGTTCTTGGGGGGGGTTGTATACTGGTTTGCCTCAAGTGTTTTTTTAATCTGTTCTTTGGTGTACAGAATAGCTCCCAAATTCAGTATTAGATTTCACTGCAGTAAATGAGACCTCCTTACCTCAATTCTTTTGTAATTAGCTTTAAAACGCTTCCTCCCTCCCCTCATTTCTGAAGCCTGTCATTACCGTAAGACGAGTCCAATAACTAGAATACCGATGCTTACATTTAGTGAAGTGTTTTACATACAGCAAAACCCTGGGCAGATTCTTAAGCCGCTCTATATGGAAGGAACTGACACCCCTTGTGAGATCACCCAGGCCCATGCCCAGTCTGCGCTTTAGAACCTGGTTCAAGATGTGTTCTTTGATTTAACAAAGCTTAGGTCATCTCATTAAACTGAAATTGCTCAGGAAAAAGCAGGGAGATGCAGAGAATCTCATACCGAGAAAAAGGAAAGGACTTGCATAGTAATGAAGTAGCTGATGGAGTTGCAGTAATAAGGCAGGAGAACAGGCTGCAGGAGCCACCCAGAGCTCACGCGGCAGCACATACTACCACAACCTGCGTGATCACTAGTGACAGGCAAGGAGCTAAATTATTGTTGTTCCATTAAGATACTAAAGCTTCTTCATGTAGCATTATGAAGGTAATTTTCTGTAGGCTTACTGGAGCCCACTATCTAAATGCTGTGTCTCTCTATGTGGTTACAGGCCAATGCCTAACCATCTGCAAACAGGGAAAATGCAACTCCAAAACACAACCTTGGTCTTGTCAGAAGAAAAACTGAGATGGAACAGAAGGAACGTTGCATAGATTTTCTCCCCCACCCTTGCATTCAGTAAAGAATCAGCAGGCATGACAAGGTGGACTGAATCCGTTGAAGACAGTTTCTATTGATAGCAATCCTCAGGTCCAAATTTTACTCCATATTTTTGGAGCCTCTTCCTGAAAATAGTATCCAACACACAGAGAACTGTGCTAATTGTTGCATTTGAATTGCATTGAATTCTCTTAGTTCTTTAAATACTTGGTGTCTGTTAGGATTCAGCTGAGGTCTGATTTGCTTATAGCAAAGAAGTTACTGAGTTACTGCAGATAGTGGAAATCAGTGCCATCTAGTGACATTTCTTTCTGCCATCTTCAAATGATATCTCATCTTGAAATTAAATGCATATGCTCCTCCCTCTCCTAGTTATACGGTTTTAGATTAGGACTCTCATTCCTTCCCTTAGTAAATAGATATTTTATATTTACTTCGTATTTACTCTCCCTTGAAACATGCTTTTAAAGGAAAACTGGAATAGTTCAGTGTCTCAAATTCAGGGACTGATTTTCTCAAAAAATTAGAATATAAGGTACCATTTGGAGATCTAAAAGATCTCATTTAAGATCTCTTAATAATATCACAAAAATAAAAAAGCTCCCAGGAATGTCTCAAGGAGGTAATAAATTCTTAACAAGAAAACATGAAAAATTCAGATTCTTTGCCATCTTCAGGCAGATTCTCAAAAAAATCCCACCCCAAAAAATCCCACAACAACATTACTCCTAAGCAGAAAGGACATAAATGAAGTAATGAAGTGTCAGCAGTGATAGTAGAAGTCACATTTGCCAAAGCCTTTCTCAGAAAGGTGCTCCAAAATATAGATGAGTGTCCAAGATATTTACTATTAAAAACACAAAGAATCCTCACAAGCCATATACAGTATGAAGTACAGGGAATCCATGCACCTTCATGCCACTCTGACCCACCTTACCTCTCCCAAAAGGCTAATGTACAACAGTACCAGTCTTACAGTTCAGAATACTTCCACAAAGTTACCAACAAGGAATCATCCACCCAGAAAGCCAATCTCAAAACACCGCAGAGAACAAAACCCTGTATTATTAAAAAGCTTCAGTCAGTAGCAAAGGACTCAGCCCAAAACAGTTCTTCTAATAAGAATACAGAGATTAAGTAGCAACTACCAATATTACATTCCTAGCATAAACTTTGGATAACTCAACATCGATGCAAGCAGAAGTTACACAGCCGGGAAATGCATCCCTTAATGACCAATTTTACTATCTAAGCTAGCTGTGGATTCAGCCACTAGATGTCTTCCCCACACAGAAATGCAATCCGCGGTACTAGTCCGTAGTCTCAGGTGGAAGCATGCTGTGTGTGCAGTTATACTCAAGTAGTTTTCTTTCATAAATATTTTCCATTTCGGCTGGATTGTAATTTTTGTAAGGCTATTTCAGTTTCTCACAAACATCATTATGATTCTCCTGATCATCATGTACTTAGCCAGACACTTCCAACCATGAAATTTTGGAAAGCTGTTCAATTATTTTCTCCAAAACGTTACTTTGAAAAAATCCTGATGGATTTCATTTTTATTAGAGAATAATATGCATATTTTTTGTCTAGAAAGCTTGAAATATTTAGAATAGAATAGTTCAGCTGGAAGGTACCTACAACAATCAGCTAGTCCAACTGGATGACCACAAGTTAGAGCATGTTATTAAGGGCATTGTCCAAATGCTTCTTAAACATTGACAGGCTTGGGACATCGACCCCTTCTCTAGGAAGCTTGTTCCAGTGTTTGACTACTGTCTTGGTGAAGAAACGTTTCCTAATTTCAAGTCTAAATCTCCCCATTTTAATGTAGGATTTCATAACTGCATTAATTTCTTCCCTGGTTTCTATTTGTGGTTTTTGTGCTTGCATTATAAGCAATGTGATAATTGCTATATACAAAATCCCTGTTCAACCTTAGTTTGGCTCTAACTTTATGAAGAAACTCTGCATTGGCAGAATTTTTTGGGAAGGTTCAGCTAAATGGTTCAGTTTTAGAAATATTTAGGGGAAAAAGGTGTCGAGGACATGCTGAAAAAGAAACCACAAAATCCAAACCCAGATTACTTGGCCTTGTTATGAGGATGCTAAGACTAAATAGTAGAAGCAATCATCTCTTATAGTGCATATTACTGTAAAATAATCTAATGCAAATTGAGACTATTCAGACATGTTTCTGACATCTACCTGCTTGTGAATAGCAAATTTGTTCAGCTTCTTAATTTGTTAATGTTGAATTAGAGTAATACACAAGAACTGAGCAAGTTTAAGATACTGTTGTGCATCCTTTCTCTCTGCTATATCACTGCTTATAAAATCAAAGCCTCAATTGCAGAAGCATCTTTCAAAAAAAAAAAAAAAAAAAAGTCTGCAGCTATGTTTGTTACACTTTAAGGTGAGCCAGAGAAGGGTGAAAGACGTTTTGCCTTGAATCGCAGAGGAGTTCTGAGATGATGTGAAATGATCAAGCAGTTCACGTTTCAACCACACAAAAAAAAGACAACTGGGTAACCCGTCAGATTTTTGCAAATACATTGCTTCCCCGCCCCTTTCAGCACTGTCTTGACAGAAGAACTAGAAAAGGGAATCAGCTCAGACATATACCCAGGGTAAACCTAACAGGCCATCTCAACTGCACTTTTTAAACCCGTGGAACCTCTTCTCTCTACCATCCCCAGAGAATGAAGGCTCCTCCACTCATGTTGATAAAAAGGATCTTACTGTACATCCTTCTAGTAATGCTGGCTGAGAGCAACCATCAAGTTTACGGTAAGATGTGGTCTTACAATTTAACCTGTCTGTAGTTATTAAACATCGTGGGGGGAGAACAGAAACCAAAGCAGTGCTTAGTGTACCTTGTATATAATCTGTGTCTTATTTTATTACCGTATCAGAGACTTCTAATTCAACTAAAGACGATGATCATAATAACTGAGAAATATTAGGTAATGGTCTAGACCAGAACTCTCGCACTCGGGGACCAAATACGTCCTGCTTTGTGGCCAAAGGCTCTGCCTTCAAGGGGTTTGGCAGCATTCAAGCCTCTGCTTGAAATCCAGGAATCCTACTAGGTCTGAGCTGGATCCAGCAAATTGTCCTTACCAGACAAGTGTACCTTCAATTATTTAACTTAACTCCATCTAATTTTCATCTCAATTTCGACTTTGAACTCCACAGTTTTTAACTAGAGAGGTTCTCCTAATTTAGACTGATGTGAGAACTACACAGTGCCCAGTATATTCCTAACTTTTTTACTGCAGATTATTTTGTTTCAAGTTCCGCCCTGCTAATATCATATAGGAGACACAAATCTTAGTATTGAAAGGAAGGCAGTCGTACAGAAAGGATATACTCTACTGTAATGGATGCGCTCAGCTGCTGTTGACACATTTCCGACATCAACTGGTAAATTGATCAAAATAACATTTGTTACAAGGCACTGCTAAAATTACACAAACAAATTGAATTGGCTGTGTGAAGCTTAGTTGACATGCATGACTAACTCTGCATCTTTTGACACTCCTTGTTTTTATGAATAAAGCACATTATTAATACTAATAGGAAAGGTTAAACAAGCATTCAGAGCATCTGCCTGGGAAGGGAAACCCAAACATTTAGCTTAAAAGACATGAATTACCAGGTCAATTAGATGCAGCTGTTTCTTAATCAGGGTGTGATCTGAGCTCGGGGCAGCTACTGAACTGCTTTACGTTTGATTTTCAAATGAATAAACTAACATGCTTCTGAAGGGGGTGTATCTAGAGCTGATAACCTCCTTTGTACCCTAAATGGAAGTATCTTCTTTTCTTGTAAGAGTTAGCTACTGTTTCTATTCACTTCATTATGTCTGCCTGTGCTATTAGTCCCTCACACAATCACCTCTCTGCATCTTCCTGTATAGTTAATACACAGACGAACCCTCCGTACTCATCTGCCAGGATCCTAGATATTGTTTTTAAAACAGAAAGTAATTTCTGTTATGCTACTAACAGCATGTATCTTGTTTACACAGAATTTATTTTAGTAGGTTTTATTTTTTTGATCTACATCAGAACTACTTGGGTTCCTCTGAGAACAATGCTATTTCTTTCTATATACCTATATTACTACAAATATCAGAATCATGTTTATAGGAGCATTACAGAGAGAAAACTTTTGCAAGTCAATCTCTACAGAACCATGATGTAAATGTTTTTTTAATGTAATTACATTTTAGCCATAAGTTTTCCAAGCTTGTTTGGTTTTTATTTTGAAGTAAGCTGAAAATTGAAGCCAAATTATTTAAGCTTTGTACATTGCAAATCTATCCAAAGTTTCCCTTACTCCTAACAGAAACAAAGTCGACCACTTGGATTTCATACACAAAGACAATAACCAGCAAATCTTTTCTAAATTGGGAAAGGAGAAGTGAGCTTGTTTCTGATAAGTCACAAGCAGAAGGACCTTCTCCCCACCTCACCCCAGTAACTTTATTCCAGTTAGACCCCGTCTCCTTTGTAACACCAAAGAACGGTTTGTTCCCATGCGGTCTCACAAAGAGTGGTCCTTGCTGCCTGGACAGCATATGCAAAGTGAACAAGGCATTTCATCCCAATGAAAGTAAAACCCAGCAAACCTGCCCTCGCTCCAAGAAGCCCCAGCCAGTACCTGAGCATGCGCGCAGGTGCCCACGGATGGCGGGCACGGTGCTCGGCTCCGATAACGCCCTGCTGTTAGACCTTCCGTGGGACAGCCTGCACGTGCTAACGTTCGGCTAAACAGAAACGTTCCGTCTTCAAGTTTCAGTCATCAAACTATAAAGGCATGTTTTCTGGACTTACACAGCTTTCGTCAAGAAGTAGTTAAAAAATGACGCAACTCTCTGTCAGCTACCTCAGCAAGCAGGTCAGCTTTACAAATATTAGCACTGTCAGAAAAAAAAACCCACAGAAAAACAACAAGAAACCCAGAAAATCCTTCACTGTACACCAAGTAAATAGAAAAAGTACCTTCCTGTATCTCTCAGGTGACATGGGAAAAATTGAGAGACAGAGAATGAAAATTAAATTTCTGTTAGTGAAATGACATCCTCAAAAAATCCAAATTGTGATATAAATATGTAAAATGACTAAAATAAAATTTTACATCATTCCTTGAAAAGCCTTCTCTAAAGCTCGGAGAAGTCTGAAAAAGGCCTATCCATGTATCACTTAATATGTCTTCTGAAGCACTTCTCTTTCCAAATACACCTGACCTAAATTCAAGAAGGGAGCATATTTTTCCATGAGTCCTCCTCACAGCCCATTTCCTTTTTCATTGTTAAAATTAACAAAGTCATGAAGATCTCAGCGTTAAATGTGAAACTCCAACAAATCAATGCCCTTTCTGGTGTAGCTTTTGTGCTATGGCCCTAGTCAGAAACTTCCCAGAACATTGGACCCGGGTTAAAACCGTTACTAGTGCTTCACTGTGTTCACAGACAGACCCAAACGTAGGATTCAAAACTAACTGTAGACATTTATTTGGGGGGAATAATTGACATTTTATACCTCAGCCATTATCTGCCTCAGAGAATGATACATATGACTTGTATTCTATCCCATCCCTTGTTCCTTTTTTTTTTTTTTAAGGGGAGGAGAGAAGGAAAAACAAAGTAAAGATAAATCCCTTTGAAAACAAATGCCTCTAAAATTTCAGTTAATAAAGCCCTGGTTTGCTGGAGTTGTTCCAAGTTCTTAGATGACCAGGTGTGAATGACACCATTTATAATTCAAAGACTGGAAGGCTCAATTTTTAGCTATTATTTTTCTACTAATGGGTTGAGTTCGGTAAATGGAAAGCCATCTCCATTAAACCTCTTTTGTTTGCTTAATGAGTCATGTCATGACTATGTTTTCTAGAAAATAAGAATGAGAAAAAAATTAAAATAATTTTTTGTAAAAGAAAGTATCGTCATGGGTATTTCCCTATTGTACAAATTATGGAATACATGCTTCCATTTGAAATCCTTGTCCTGGCCGTACACTGTACGGAAGGTTTTCCTTACCTGTGCAAATTAATTCTTGGTGCAATAGAGCCTGGCTTCTCACAGTCTGTTCAGGAACACGCTCTCAAGTGATCTAAAAGAAAATGCACGTTTAGTCAATCTGAATCTTACCAAGGAGTGCAGGTTTGAAGCTGATGTATAAAGCTTCTATATGTTACAGATTCTTCTACCCTCTTGAAAACTGCACATTCAGATTTTCATCATGACCACCCATATATGTGACACTGAAAACTTAAGACTCAGTATAAGACCTTGTAACTGGTTGCAGGTCTCAGCTCATAAGAGTGTTAAAGAAAGAGTAGTTAAATTTATCTTGGAAAGTCCTTGCACATACAGAATATAATTGGCAGACAGTGTCTCTACCATTGACTCTGGGCCCCTCACTACAGGAAAGACATGGAGGTGCTGGAGCGTGTCCAGAGAAGGGCAACCAAGTTGGTGAGGGGCCTGGAGCACAAGTCTTATGAGGAGCAGCTGAGGGAGCTGGGGCTGTTTAGTCTGGAGAAGAGGAGGCTGAGGGGAGACCTCCTCGCTCTCTACAACTACCTGAAAGGGGGTTGTAGTGAGGTGGGTGTTGGTCTTTTCTATCAAGTAACTAGTGACAGGATGAGAGGAAATGGCCTCAAGTTGCGCCAGGGGAGGTTTAGATTGGATATTAGGAAAAATTTCTTCACTGAAGGGGTTGTCCAGCACTAGAACAGGCTGCCCAGGGATGTGGCAGAGTCACCATCCCTGGAGGTCTTTAAGAAGACGCGTAGATGTGGTGCTCAGGGACATGGTTTAGCAGGCATGGTTGATGGTTGGACTCGATCTTAAAGGTCCTTTCCAACCTAAATGATTCTATAAGCCACAGGAGGTAGCATATAGAAAGACGTTACACTGTCACAGGAAAAGTACACCAAGCTACGTTTGTGCTCATTCATTAACTGAAGTTTATGTTTGTCTTTCTAATGACAACCAATGAAAAGAAAAGGTTCTCTCTCATTATCAGGTGTGTTGATCTTTTTTTCCCCTGTTAAAAAAAAAAAAAAAAAATCCCTCCTTCTCTAGGATATTATGGTTTATATTGTTATTTAATCCCAAATCTCCACTGACCCCTATTCTTGCCAAATGGCCCTTACAGGAAATCTGTGAAAGATATTCTAAAAGATTGCCTTAAATATTTTATTCTATATAAAAAAGTTCCCAAATATTTTTGTTTTTAAAAGGATTTTCTCCACTGCTTTTTATCCACTTAAAGTTTCTTGCCAGGCGAGGTGCCAGAGAATAAAAGGCCAGATTATAGGAAAAGGCTTTCTCTAGCCCAGATTTTTAGTTATTGAAGTTCAAAATAATTCAAACTAAGAATTTCCCAAAGCCTGAGAAAAAATGTTTAACTCTTATTCACTCATCTCTTCTGTTCTAGAAAGTCCCCAAATAGACAATTAATAACATTTGCCAAGGACTAGGTTTCTTCCTAGCAAAAATTTGAAAAACTAAAGCTCGAGTCAGTCAGTCATCAGTTATTAACAAGTCACAGAAACATACAAAAGCAATGGTGATTATTTTTCATGCTCCAAGCATTGTCTTGTAACTATTAAAAAATAATAATAATTAAAAGGCAGCCTGAAGTCCAATTGCTTTAAGCCTCTGAAAGGAAGGCCCTTTTGCAGGCTCTGAAGATGGTCTACAAATTCTCATACACACTGAAAGGCAAGCAGTAGCTCATATAGCTCCTGGTTAGGAAGTTCAAAAGATTGCTCTATTTGACTGACAGGAGAGAAAAAAAAAAAAAAAATTACTGAATAAAATAGCAATGTTTACCTAGCACCCACAGGCTTCTTCCAAGGGATCCACAAATGAGAACTAAGAAAATTAAATCATTTTTCAGTAAGCTAAATTTCTACTATCAAGTCCATAGCTACACTGGAAGGAAGGAAGGAAGAAAGAAAGAAAAAAAAAAAAGCCTCTACAAACTAGAGGAAACTGAAGACCAAGTGAAAGCCAGTAGCCTCAACCCCCACTTATTTAAAGAGAAAAGAACAAGAGGATTTATATGCTGGGGTTAATTGACAGGAGGCTGCCAAACACTTACACTTGCGTCAGCAGCCAGGAACGGAGGCCAAGCACCAACAGGTGTGTGTGGATCTGTAACCACGCAAACCTCTATCCGAAAGTGCCTCTGAGGGGCCCTGGGACAGGAGGGCTCCTCTGCTCAGAAATCGCGGCAGGCAGTGACACTGCTGCGCTGGGTGGCCAGTGCAGAACAAGTTTTCCCACGTGGAGTTCCCAAAGCTCGGCGGTACATTCCATAGGTAACCTTTTGGAGAAAGCAAGGGTGTTGGAATCAGGCCTGCTCAACAGCAGGGAATTTTGCTCTGGAAACATAATTTAACCAGACCTGATTATATTGGAATTATACTAGTAAGTGAATGACCACCACCAAAAATGAATGATCACCACCAGACGTGAATGATCACCACCAAAAATGAATGATCACCACCAGAAGATGAAGGAGCAAAACTGTGGCACATGTTGCCATAAGTGCTTGGGGGAAAAAGGAGAAACACTGTTCAAGCTCACCTGACTGAGAGATGTACTAGCACATTTTATTTGAACTCTTTTAAAAATATACTATATGACCAAAAGTAATACAAGTAATATGAATGTCAGAGGAACTTTTCTTTTTAAAACAAACCAAGTAAATCCTTTGTTAGCAGTGGAATAGCTCCTTATGGCTTAATTGGTAGTGGTGCAGGAACTGGTATGGAGGGAAGTTTCTTGTTGTGGTATCAGTGCACGCATATAACACTTGAACTGCTTATACCGCT
The DNA here is from genome assembly GCF_947461875.1 of Haliaeetus albicilla. NCBI lineage: Eukaryota > Metazoa > Chordata > Aves > Accipitriformes > Accipitridae > Haliaeetus > Haliaeetus albicilla. Next base: position 35,207,053 of record NC_091488.1, read on the forward strand.
CACCTGCAGAGCAAAGGCTGCACAAAAACTACTCTAGAAGTATATCCAGACCTCAGTAAGGCTTCTGCTCAGGCAGTTTCTATATTCCCCCTCAGGATGTGGCCGGAGAGTAATTCAAAACTTTCTCTGCACCCAGTATCACCCCTGTTCCCTCTCTCTGGGAGGTTCTGCCACCGAGTGTTACCCTACGTTTCACTGACCAGTGCAAGGCAATCATTTCTTTAGAGCAATATTTAACATTGATAAGACATTTTCCCTTCCAACTGCTTACACAATTAATGTTCATCGGAATTCATGAGGGTTGTGACTGTACCCTGTCCCAAGCGAATGCTGCTGGATGAACAAAATTTGCTCAATGCTCATCAGGTCATTCTTCCAAAAGCGACAGTAGGCAGTGATGTATACTTTGTTGTAAAAGCACCAGTTGATTCAAAATCAAGGAAAACATGACATCCCTGCACGGGAAAAAGATAAGAATGAAAGAGGTACAACAATTCCTGCCCCTCTCCCTGGTTAATAATGATGCTGAATGAGAGAGTGTCACTGAAATCTATTTTAAAGCTTTGAGAGAAATTGGACTTTTTGGACCTTCTAGAAAAGTTTTGGGGTTTGTTTTGGGGGCTCGGGGGGGGGGTGGTGTTTTTTGGTGTTTGGTTGGTTTTTTTTCCCAAAAGAGATTTTGAAAAAGATAAAACTATATGATAAAATAATTAGATGAAAGATATCAGAAAATATCTGTTCTGCAGAGACCTGCACAACTTTCTGGAAATACCTGTTACATAAGACTATATCAGAAAGAAGGCTGCTATCAGGGCACAATCCAAGCTTTATAGATACTTCCTGAAGCATTATCTTCCATGGCAGTCATTGCTGAAATAATTGAAACCTCTACTTTCTAATTTGAGCTTTTAGTTTCCATTTTCAGACTATCGATAACCATGTGCTGCTACTGCAGTATGACCAAAGTAGCTATGACCTTCTTGCCTGAAACCAAATTATGCTTTCTTTTAATCAGAAATGGAAGAGTCTAAGTGAAAGATAAGTGATCCTGCTTCACACCAAAAATATATCTTTCAGAATGAACCTACTGAGGGGAGCAGAAAAGGGACTAGATGACTGGGCAGGAAGGACATGCTGACCTAACACCTAAATGCTACCTTGTGAACATGGCCAAGCTCTACCTGTTAGAACTGTGGCTATCACGATATAATTGCCACATCATATACATTGCATTAAAAAAATATATATGATGTATAATATAATAAATACTACATTTAATTATTTTATTCACATTAAATATCATACAATATGTTAAATGTTATATTAAATATATTGCTATTGCTACTGCATCCAGATGGATGGTCCCTGGGAGAATATCTCTTCCTGTACACCGCATCTTTACTTATAATCAGGACCTACTATTGAGGCAATGCTGTGGCAGAGAGTGGATCTTGTGTATCGGTGGAGGCCACGTGAGAAATGCTGTACTGCCTACACAGAGCAGTGCTCTGTCTCTGGCAGCAAGAAGAAGTAAGGCTGTTCAGGGAGAGCACGTGAGCACAGCCACTTTCTGTGGTCCCTTCCTCTCCTGTCCCCCCTGCAATGGAACAGCTGCACTGGGGACGTCAGCATGTACATCTTTCCTGAGTCCTTTCAGTATCCATTATGGATCTGATGTCCATGAACTTGTCGACATGACTGCATACACTGGTAGGTTGGAAGGCAAATTCAGCTATGTTATCCTGACAGATGTCAGTGTAGGCTAGTCCTCAGGGCGCTCAGTGATTCAGTGTCTACAAGCTTCCACAGAAACCAGTTCCAGTATTACTGTTTTCACAGTTAGGAAGTCTTTCAAACTATGTAATCAACCTTCCTTACTTCACTTTTAGCCCATTATTTCTCCCCATACCTAACAGAAACATGAAAATCCAGATTATTTCATTCTTCTTTTTTGTCTTTTCATGATTTTATTATGTGCTTTCCTCTCATTGCTTTTCTTTAAGTGAAACAACCCCAAGAATTTCAAGCTTTCCTTTATGGCCTTCTTATCGTGTTCATTGTATTTGCTGGCTTCTTTCCAACTTGGAGAGACTCCAAGCATTGCCCCCCTTCTTTCTTGAAGAGCAGTGCAAAAGACTGGACAAGACCTGGCTACACTTACCAGTCCTTGGCAGAACACAAAGGTTACTGCATGTCCCTCTTGAATTGAGCCTGCCTTGTTACAAATAATTTATCTAATTTATCTGGTAAATTTAATTTACTGCTGGTAACCTATTGATAGCTTTCTCTTGCCACTAACTAGTGAACTAATGTTTTCTTAGTTTTACAATCAATACACTTACACTTGATATGTTTTCCTAAGTGCATCTCATTCTCTGCCATGACTTCTGTAATGATTGCTCTGTTCTTTTATGCCCCTCCTTAATAACCTGACCTTCTTTATGCTTTTGGAGGCCTCCTTCTTGTCTCAGTGAAAAGCTTGCTCGTGACTTAGCTGAGATAGTAGTTTACCGCACTGCTGTAGCGCAGATGTTTAGTGCTTGTACTCTCATAATTTATTGGATGGACCACCCACTCCGTTTATGTCCTTTTCATTTGTATTCACATCTGATGGGTTCTTATCTCCCATGTCTCCAAACTTACTAAAGCTTTCTTTGCCAAACCCAACTGTTTTTATTCTGCTGCTCTCCTTCCTTGTCTTCTTAGGGATATTGAATGAATTAAGGCTTCTAGTTCCCCTTGGGTTTTATCCAGACTTTTTTCATTAGTAAAAAGACATTGTTTATACCCAGAGCTATTGTCCTCCTGTTCATTTTCTCATCTCCATCCAAATTATCTAAATTTCTTCCACTTGCCCCTTCTGCAAGGGCCAATTTTAAAGTCCTTATCCAAGTTGCTTACCTGTGTGCTTTTGCCACTTCAAGCCTCATTTAAAGCCATCCTGACTAAGGGAAAGTTGGTATATAAGGATGATTTCAGATTCGGACCCCTCAAAGCAGAAGCTTCCGAGGATACCAAGTCCTGTGAGCAGATGAGTTTCTCTATCGCACCTGGCAGAGGTACATCAGAGACCACAATTTCTTGCAGTCGCTGCAAATAACAGCCTTACAGTAAATAGCCTCTTCCTCGTTATCAAGCAAGATCAGGCACATTTGATAGGGCAAAATGAGAACAATATTAAAGATTTAGGTTTAGAGGCAGATGAGAGCCACCTAATTTTTAGACGCCCATTCCCAAAGCCGCCTTAAAGAAAGCAAACCGAAAAAATCAACAGCAGCAAAGTGTTAGCTCTGCTGTAAAGAAGGCTATGAACACACGCTCAAAACCCAGTATTACCGAATGCTCTACAATTTATTTATGGAGTGCAGTAGTCTGAGATTTGTAGAGAAAAGACTTGCAAACTAGAGGTCATAAATGAAAACTGTTAATCTGGTCATCCCAAGCTCTTGAATATACTATCCAGGCATTCACAAGGATTGCTATATCACATGCATAAGAAATCCCAGCTGACGGTGGAGGGGAGGCGTTTGGTGCTGCCGCTATGTGCCCTGGCTGCCCAGGGGCCCAGAGGCTTCATCCCTTCAAACAGCACTGGCTCCTGACAGACAGACCCCTCTGCTCCTCACACTGCTCTTTCCTCCCCTATGCATTTCTTCCCCCTATAAAACTTCCCTTCACAGTACTTTACCATTTTTTCTACTTCCCTCTATCAATGAGGAGGTACAGATCTATTTAAGATTTCTTTCTCTGGACTTGTGAGCAATCACTCTCTTCAGTGCAGAAGCACTCTACTGTAAGACAGGGCAGGGACATAGAGAGCACATACGTATCAGAGGTTTTGTTACTTTGATGTAGCCAGAGAAATAAAGCACCACGAGAAACATGAATCTTTAATAAAAGGTCAGGACATTCAATACCAAGACCCAGAGTTAAGGTGACTTACCATAGCTTGAACACTGACTTGTTTAACAAAATGTAACAAAAATAAAAAGAGACAAGGTATATTTGCATTAAATATAATTCTTTTCAATATTACAATTATAAAAAACCTCTACCAAAGAAAAGCCTTTACTTCTGTAGGTTAACAAGAATTGTGAAGCAAACAATAATCTGAAGTAAATCTAAAAGTAACAGAAAAGGTCTGTGAGAAGGATGACACAGGAAAACTTGCTATGTGTATTTTACGTATTTTCTTTCCAAACTATTAAATTTCTAACTTGACTGAGATAAAGAAAAAAGGGGGGAAAAAAATCATATCAGAGGGAGAAAGTGCATTTTAACAATCCTCCTAAAAATGAAAGAACCAATAGTCTTGATGTTATCTGCTGTCGCTGTCCCATATAGAGATCAGATCTGCTGCAAGTAGACAAGGGAAGTCTTAAGTCATGAGAGAGAAGAGAAATTGTTACTAGTGTTACGGGGAGTATATAGCAGACACCCCCCCCTCTCTAATTTTTGTTACCTTTTTTTTCTCTTTCAGGATTTGATGCCACCAATTGTGCAGTTGAAATTCAAGTTAAAAGACACTCCCAGTACAAAATTTATGTCGGGAACTCTTTGACTATAAGCTGCCCGGTTCGTTACTGCAAGGAAAAGCCAGTCATGCAGTGGTGCAAGATGCAGGTGGAGAGGTGTGTGCAGCTGGAGGTGGGCAAAGCAGAATGGAAGTCCAACGTGTTTACTCTGGAGGTTCTCTCAATTCATCAGAATGACAGTGGACTTTATCGTTGTCGAGCAACAGCGAACAATTTGTCCAGTGAGAGCCATGGAATACAGGTTATTGTTGAAGGTGAGGCCCCTATATTATGAAAGAGCCCTTTTAAACAAAAGGATGCCACGTACAGAAAAGCTCATGCATGCTGGACAATGGCTTCTCCCAACATGTTTGACTGGTAGCACAGTTGTGCTGGTACTTACCACCTCCTTAATGCCTCTATCCTGCCTCTTGGCAGCATAGAAACAAAAGGAAAGAACAAAATAAGTAACAGGAGGATCTGGAAGAGAAAAGCAAAGCTGCCAACACCAAACAGCCGTTAGTGGACTATTTGATAATTAAAAAATATCAATTGGAGCAAAAAAAGATGGTGGGAGGACAGCCTGGCTATACATCACGCGGACTAGACAGTATGCAAATGGTTGGGTAATAGCAGTGGATGAGGCCACACAACAGTAAAGAGGACAAAGCAATTCAAGCGCCTTGTTGTGAATGATCTCTCTTGCAACAAACAGAAAGGAAGTATAATTTTGTACCCCAAGAAGTTCAGGAGTGGGAAAGATTACAATAGCTTTAAATGATCTTAAGTGCAAGTGAGGCCTTCACATTGACTTAGGCAGCTGGGATGCCAAGTTTAGATTACGATGAGCCATGTCTGCGCTCCTCAATGTTGCTCTGCAGCTAGAACGTGATCTGTGTGGCCTTAGTGTCCCACTGACCCCCAGCAACTGAGTTGTAACGTTCTGTGGCCAGTTCCTCTCCTGGTAAGTTAATGAACTTTAAAACCTTGTTTATTGCCACACGAAATGCTGCAACAGAGGGAGCAACATCAAAATTTATGGCTGTAATGTGCTAGCAGACACAGTATATGCCCAGCTCATGATGCAAGTTTCCATTGAAATACGTTCTGATGGTCTTTTATTCGAATGCCAAAGAAGTCTGAAAGATAGAATTACTCTGTTGGCAGTAGGAGACCAGCATATCATTCCCCCTCCCCCCAAAACACCCTACCCTTTGCTTGTTGCATTTTGTTCCTTCTTCTGTCATCAGATTGAAGGGGAACCGTGCGAAGACATGAGTACGTGGTGCAGAGAACACTACTACTGTGCAAAATGTCAGGTTGCTGTTTCACTTCCCTGTCGTGCTTTTCTTTTTCAGAAAAGTCTGCAAACTTTATCACAATTTCACCAGAAAGTAAGTTCTGATTCTTATTTCCTCTTTAAGAGAAAGGAACTAATCTGTATTGCTATGAATTTCTGGTTATAGTGTTTTGTGCAGTCAAGACAAATTTAAACTCATTGCTAAACCACAGTTGCTTTCTTCCCACTCGAACAAAATACAGTCTCTCAAGGGTCACAGTTTTCAAGGCTAGGACTGTCCAGCATTCAGCATAAAAGGGCCAAAGCCAATCAAATTACCTCCTGGTGGTATACTCTACACTTCTGACATGCTCCAGTAATATCTGGCTTATACTTACAAAGTGTTAGGAATCATGCTATACCATCACTTTAACACAACCTGAAATACGGTTTTTACTCACAGTTGGTTATTGTTCACAATTACAATTGCAAAAATATATTGGAAGTTCAGAGCAGTGCTCTAATTCTGACCCTCTCTTTGTTTCTGCCAGCCTTCTGCCATGCATCATTCATCAAGTACATTTTCCCATGCACTTTTCCTTCCAGTATCTTCACACTTCATAGAATGCTCATGGAGACACGGAGATAAGGTTATCTCGTGATATGCTATACCAAGTTACAGAATGTTTAAGTACATTAAGAAGGCAGTTGCATCAGAAAGACCTAATGCTAAAAAAAAAAACCCAAAACCAAAACAACACCAAAAAAACAGTCAAACATTTCTCTACGCTAATACATGCTAATGCAATTTTAGATACCACTAGCATCTCGGAAGAATCCCAAGGATCTGGAAACTACAAGATATTGCACATTATTTATGCTTCAGCATCCGTGGGTCTATGTTGTCCATTCATTGTTGTATGCATGTTTTGGTGTCTAAGGAGGTACCATGGTAAGTAGTTTTACCATCTAACTTTTGCCTAGTATGCATTTAATTCCACTCCTTTTCACAGCTTCACAGAAATTGCATTCAAAGCTCTGTGAAAATCCCCTAATAATTACCCCAACTGATTGCTGAGATGTCCTTGCCAAATGTGCCAGTTAGGATACTGAATCTTTATGAAGTTAATTTGCCCCATGTATTGTTCCCTTCCAGAGACAAAGGGATGGAAGTAAAGTAAGAACAAATAAAAATCTCAGACTTTATAACAGTTGGAACTTTTTCTCCTGTTTTGCATATAATCAAGTTAGAAACAAATAAGAGTTTTAGCCATGCAAACGCAGTCAAGCCCTATCCAGTTATGTTTTATATTCCTAGTTTTCCCTCTAAATTACTGAATAATTACATTAGCAATCTCTCCTGCTTTACACGAACACTTACACAGCTGCCATGTCCTAAATCAAGAATGGAACTTGCAGTCACCCATATCTTAATTTAAGTGATCTCGCATTTGCCTATTATAATTGCATGGATTTTTTTTATGTTTAGGAAAATGAAATTATTTTATCTTCCAATACAATTTAACATGTTTGCTCATAGGATGGCTTTAGGATTTTCCTTGCCTTTTCCTCCCCACCCAGTTCACTGAACACAGACAAAACTGGCCATAAGTACGCTAAGAATTTTTCTGCTCCTATTCAGAAGAGCTCTGCGGAACACAGAAACTTATTCTATAAATATATCATTCTGTGTTGGTTAGCTTTTACCAGAATAGCTATTCCCAAATCCAGTTTGGAAATAGATTTTTATTCTTTGAGGTCCACTCAACAAGGCAAGGACTCCTATAGTAATTAATACTCCCTCCATAAGCAGAAAGGCGCCTTCTCACTGCTGATTTATTGAAACTTTTTTTTTTTTTCCCTTTCTTTTTCCCAGCAAAGCAAAAGAGAACTCCATTAACCCAACAGAGAAAAGAAAGCCTGGTATGTTTAAATTTTTCTTCATCAAAACCTGACCACATCCTGCATAACCACGCACTGAGAACAAATCTTTGTGTAGTACAAAACGTGGCACAGAATCAGAGACAGATTTAGTGACCCTCTTGGCACCCAAACAGCACAGCTTGCCTGGTGTGAGATATCACCGTGGCTGAGCTGAGGGAAGGAACACAAAGGTACTTCAGGCATCTAAATTCCTGTTAAAACGTATTAATTTGTAAGTACCATTCCAGTAAGAGTTTAGGCACCTAAAGCACCTCATTGATCTGGTTTGGGCTGTCTGCGTAAGAGAAAAAATGACCCAAAGAGTAAGGAAAATAATTTAAAAGAAAGGCTTTCATATGTGGTTAGCAGGAATTCACGCAGGTCTTGCAATCAGTTTCAGAGAAATTAGATGGGCAGAAGGCAGAACACAAAAGACGTGACTAGAGCTGACAGCTGTCAGTCACAGGGGTAGTGTTGGCAGGAATCAAAGGGCACCAAACAGGTTGCAGAGCTCCCAAGAGGCAAGCTGGAGGCAAGAAAATTAAAAGCAGTACATTCTAAGTTCCTAGAAAAATGGATGTCAAAAGAGGACTTCATCAGAGAGAGATGAATTTATAGAGGAACTTACAGATTTTAGAGAAGGAGAAAGATTTCTGTGGAAAATAATAAGACAAAGAGGATAAGAAGCAAGAGATCAAGAAATGGGAGAATGGGGGCAATGAGGAAAAGGTACTCTGGGGTTTGGAGGTGAAAAATGAGAAAGATTTCATGAACTGAGAAGGGAAAACCTTGAATGAGTGGCTTAGGAGAGCTCTCACAAAATGATGAATCAGTTTGTGTTAAGCTGGCATCTTGCAAGAGAAGATGCGAGAGTTTGGGAAGGGAAATGTAGAAAGGCATGAGATACAAGAATGGTTTCTAACTTTATTTCAAAGATCAATATGAAATCCAGTGACCAGGTGAATCCAATTCATCTGTGCTCAAAAGCAGTTCTAAGGGGATAAAACAACTTCAACAAAATCTTACACGCCTCGTATTTAGCAGGAGCACTGGCAACAGCCAGATATGCACAGAGCTGTACCCTGTTCTGTTCTCTGCAGGTCAGAAGTCCAGCAGCTGCTGGGACAACTGAAGCTTCAGAAGAAAGCTGCTCACCTTACTATTGCTCCACGGCTAGCCCAATGCAGGCCTTGCACAGCAACACAGTTTATGACAACGCTGTCCCTCCCTGGAACGCTCAGAGGACAGCGCCTAACGCACCTCGCAATGATCCTGTTACTCCTTCCATCCCAGTTTTACTTGAAAGCCCAGACGTCCTCACATATGCTGCACTAGATCATTCTGCTTCTGCAGAAAGATGCCAGAGAAGGGCACTAACTGTAGAAAACGATTTTACAGAATATGCCTCCATTAATGTAAATAAATAAACATGGCAAGGACTTCTCCAGACAGCCGTTTTGCATGCAGTCCCAGTTCTAGCTTCCCTCCGGGATGTTGTTCCTTTTTCTTTCAGGAAGACTTCCCTTTTGTTAAGAAGAACCTATGGATGCTCCCCTGTAATGCCAGAATTCAAAACACAGCCCGTATCAATGGACGGGTATTTGCACTGTGTGTTTGTCTCTTAAATGGGGGAATAAAACAAACAATCAGCTCTCTTATTTTTCCTTTTCCCAGGATTCTGCTTCTAGTCTGACTTTGATTTAATTATGGTTTGAATATAAACAAAGAGGAGAAGAGGAAGGTTTTCCTAGGATAGAAACATGCAAAATGGATCTGTTTGTTAGGAAGATAATACTGAGTCAGGTTAATTTCTCCCAGGTAAAAGCTAAGAATGTTTGTGGGACAAGTTTTCTCTGAGTTTCTAAGAGTATCCTTCCAAGGATTCAGTTTGTCATTCCAGTTCACTCTATCTCCTTGCAAAGTTCTTTGAGCACCATTAATGTCTAAAGCTATTATTAACCAAAATCAAGTGAATACTTGTGTGTGTGTGTTTGGTTTTTGTGGAAGACAGAAGGAGAAGGCTGTTTTCCTTTTACAAAGAATTCTCACAAATAATGTGTGAGAAAATATTGAAATACAGCACACACTGTTTTTCTCTTGGTGGGATGATTGGATAGCCAAGTTACTGCATATTGCTTTTGTCCATGATTAATCAATGGAAATAACAAATGATCAACAGTGACCGACCCAATCAAAATCAAACATTTTTGTTCACAAATAACTGCGTATAACTCTGTCATGCTAAGCTTTCCTCCCAACGCTGGCACAAAAAAGTGATTATGCTTCATGCTCAGGTTTGCGGGAAAGAAGATAAAAAGGAGGTAAAGACCAAGGTGCCTTTTGAAGTTTGAAAAGAACACTCATGCCCTTCTTCTGCACCACTTATTCAGCTCTAGCTTGGATACCAAGCATCTGCTCTTGCAAAATAATGCTCTTAAAAATTACTCATAGTGATATTTGCACCAGAGGTTTACAGCAGCAAGCAGAGAGTCTTTAACTTGGTTAAAAATTTGCACCACGGTTGAAAAGGAAGGATGTGCTAGGTCTCAGGCTGCATGTAACACACCGGATGATTTGCGCTCAAGTTAATGGAAGAAAGTAAGGCTTTTCTATCTTTGTGTTTCATCTTGGTATCATTCCAGCTAACACCAGAGCTGTTAAGCACGTACATATTCACCCCACTATTTTGGTAAGCTAGATGGCTTATTACGCTTATGGTACACTTGTGCTCCACCTCCCCCCCCACCTTTGAAGTCAGTCACAGTATCTGTGTGGATAAAAATCCATGGTAATTGTTTCTGCACCAAGTTGTTAGTTCAGGCCATTAGATATGTTGATATTTTGGGTTATTTTTTTAAATACATAAATTATCATTAATTAACCAGTAAACCATTGATAATCCTCATTAAAAAAAGTAGTAGAAAACCATCTTCTAGAAGAATTTAGTTTGCTCTTTTTGTTTCAGTGGGCCAATCTTTGTATGGCTAGAGACTAATTATTTTAGGTGAAGGACTGGGAAACTTGGACCAAGTTAGGTATGAATAGGCCCAGAAATAGGCCTTTAATTGCATGTGTTGCTCAACTGATAAAGGTACAATTATCTCCATAGACCTCAAGTAGCTTTCAGAATAAGAAAATAAAGTTTCTCTGAAATAGATTCTACCTCAGCGGTCTTAAGCTGAAAAACAAGGACAGCCATCCAATGGAGAGCCTAAATGGATTTGAACAAAAGGCATGAAGCTTCTTTAATTCCTTTCCATGACCTGGATACAGGCCTTGCAGGCAGAAGGGAAAGAGTAAAAAGGCCATTCTTCCAGAGAACAAGTACATGTGAAGCAATATGGTTCTCCAAGATGCTTTGCAATACCCTGCCCGTACCATAGTACATATAGGGAAGAGACCAAAGACCCTCAGGAAGGTGAGGTGGGGTGCTGGGGACAGGCAGGTTACCTGTTTGAGTTTCTAACCAGCTCTGCAGTGCATTCATCTGGGCATGTACAGCCTTCCCTCTGTCACCCCTGCGAGCTGAAAGCACCCGCAGGTCTGTTCAGAGCTGCCCCAGAATGACGACTGGCAACTGGGACCTAGAACAAGGCTGAACACACGTGGAAGAAGTATTTGCACCATCAAGAGATTCAAAGGCTAGTGAAATCTTAACGTGGTTCGTTTCACCCCTACAGCAAGGCTGAACCTTGGCTTAACGAGGTCCCCCAAGAGCCAAGTTTGATTTGGAAGATGAGATTCTTGTAGATAAACAGGAAGTACCTTACCACCTTACCATCAGACATGCTAGCGTAGAAACGCGAAGCACAGGAGCCTGCAGTAGGTTCATTTTTTTTAAGCAAACAATTTGAAAGAGTGTGCCTTTTGAAGCAGGGAAACAAAAGGCGCTGACTGAAACCATCTGCCTCAGGGTACAGATAATCCATTCAGATAAAGCACAGCATCGCTCAGTTTTCACAGCCTTTTGAAAGAAAAGAAAAAAGTTGTTACTTCCACCACCCACTGGCTGTAAAACTGGCCAGTGACCGGAAGGACTGTACAATGTCACTTAAGGTGCTACATGCTCTTCTCAATCGCCTAGCGCACCTCTCAACAACATAACATGACATTGGAGACCTCACACCCAACGACCGTTACGTTAAGGCTCGGTGGATGGCCTCCAGATTTTACAGAGTAGCATCCTGCTGGAGGGGCAGGACACCAGCGGGAGCAGAGCATCTCACGGTTCACCCGGTGCTCAGCGCCTGACTGCAAGGAGCCAGTACTGGGTTAAGCCGTGCGGTGAAACCCCACAATCCCGACAGCGTGCTAAAGGAAAAAAAATAGGCTTGGGACCCAATTCTGTGGGAGATGTACAGCACCTGTACAGCCTCCCTAAGACATGGTCTGAGGGCCACCGATTTGTGTTACGTAGTTTTCTACTTCTTGTCTTTCCTTTGCTATTTTTGCACCAAGTATGCTGTACAGGTAGAGTCACACAGGAAGTCCAAAGAACAGAAACAAAGCTGTACAGCTCTCAGTTACACCCACAAACCCACATGGAAGGAAAATAGCAAGGTCTGTGGAGCTGAAGGTCTGTTAATGCCAGAAAAGCATGTTATTGCTCTTCATTGCTATCTCTTCTTGCAAGGGAGGGACATGTAACTGCTTACTCCCTCCCGAGCAACTTGCACAGCACACAAGCCTCTTACAAGATTAGATGGGATGAGTGGGCTCTTAGTAAAACACACCAACCATCCTAATTTCACTTTATCCAGTTATTCCCCCCCACAAAAAGCGTGCTTCCTTATACAGACATAAAAAAATTAGAATAGCGTGAGGTTTATTCATTTGCCAACTCTTGGGCCCCCAATGTCTATCAGACCAGGGACTGCTTCTGGCAAACCACAAACTTTTTCAGACTGCTACATCAAGCAAAAGCTTGCCGAGCCTTGCTCCTCCACCTACCTGTTTTGTGATACTTTTCCCCACATCCCCACAATAACCTGAACCCCATTTTAGCTCATAAGGCTCACAAGCAGTGAGGAGAGCGCAGAAGGGAGTGCTACAGCTAAAAGTAGGTGAGAAGCGGAGCTTGCACCTCCAAGAAAAAAGCATCATCTTACATTGCTAAGTTTCCTGCTGCTTTCCTCCTAAGAGAGCAGCCAGGTCTGTAAATTTTAGGAGTGCTCCCAAAACCAAAGAAATAGGGTGTACAGACCATGTTTGTTCCTCAGTTTGCCTGAGCTGCTGCTCCACCTAGGTCCTGCTGTACCTGCATTACCCGCACCGTTAAGGCAGGGCACTCGGGAGGAAAAAGGGGCAGCACAGACAGACGGAAACATAGGATGGTTCGGGACTCCGCAGCCAAGCTCCACACCAAAGCCTTGCTCCCTGCACCCCAGCCGTTCCCTGTGCTGCCAGCTTGGATCTTTCCAACCTCCAGGCAAGCGCTAATGTTCCCTGGGTCTCCCTACATCCCACGTCCTCACCAGGGGACAGAGGATGCAAGCCTGGAGCTGAGCCCTGGGACCAGACCACAGCACCGGCCCGGGCACACAGGCAGGTTGAGGGAAGAGGCAAACACCCATTTCCCTGACTGGGCTGTTCCCCATCTTGCTCCTTGCACAAAGTTCCTCAATCCACAGTCTCTGCGGCTCTGCCTCCCTACCCCATTTCATACCAACAAACGTCAGCCCGGGCAAATGGGAACCAGAGACAGGAACAGACACACGGACGGTGGCCAGGGAAGAGAGAGGAGCAGATTTCAGGGGGAGGCAGAGAGCAGGAGAACAGGCACCCAGAAAAGAATCCCCCAGGAAGACCATCAGAGCCTAGAGGACAGCACAGTTAGCTACAAAGCTTGAGATGAAAACAACCCCATGTCCCTCAATGCAGACAATGTAAAGAAATCTCATTTTTCTGTGAGTTTTAAGTGGCAACTACTATTTTCCATTAAAAAAGCCTACACTGGGCCAGGCCTGCTCATGCACAATTCCTGCTCACCTAGTGAAAAGTAAAATGCCCAGGAACCACGTAAGCTCACATTTCCATCCACACAGGTCAGTGGCATATGTCAGCCGCATAAATCAACTGCAGTCATACTCTCAGTTTCACACAGATGATCTTATCGTGCCCTTTACACTCCTAACCACCGCAGTTACATATCTAGCCTGAAGTCAAATTTCAAACTGCTATTCCTCCTTCTGCCTTCTCGTATGTACATACACACCTCCGGGGACCCATGGATGGAACAGTACTGCCGTGGTTACTGTAATACAACTAAAGCAACAGGGGATAATCAGTATTGGAAAGACTGTTAAGAGGCCGAGCTTCTAACTATTATGAATCTTGGCCTCTGAGACAGAGGAGTTCATGTTATAATGGACTTGTATAGTTAATTATGCATCTCGTATAACTGATTTTAGTCAGGAGACATGCTTGATCAACTGAAGTCTGGAGTAAAGAATATGCCTGGCATGAGGTGTAACCAGACTTAACTAAGAACACGGGAGTGATCATTTTGCACAACTGAAGAGTAAAACTTTGCTGGCTTTAAGCTAGCAATATGGCAGCTGAGTTTTTATCCAAGGGGCATTTATTCTCGGGTAAACCAACTTGAGTTCTCTTTTCAGATGAGATTTTCTAGATGAGCTAGTGCATATGCATTACTTTCTAGTTATCACACGTCTGCACGTGGCTTTACCGAGACTCGGCTCAACAGCAGTGCTGCGGTGTTTGCTGCAGCTCAGCCACCTCTGCTGCTGAGACACAAAACCTGTCATCTGGTAGTGAATCACACACACTCAGTTTTCACACTGCAGCTTTGGAAAGGGGAAAGGCATTCACAGGCAGGCATATTCGACAAGCACACTACCAGCATACAAAAAGGAACTTTATGACACTGCAGTTAGAAACCAACAGTAACTAACAGACCATCTCTCCAGTCCATCCCAGCAAGACGTGTGCACTGGGACTCAACATTTCCTAAAATCAGACTGCCTTGGCTAATAAGCATCTTTTAAACTTATTATTAACCATCTATCTATATCTTTCCATCTGAAATTGTGGCTAATAATATTTTCTGTGGACCACTTATCCCTCAGTTGGGGTAGTATCTAGAAAAAGGCACACCTACTGCATACACAGCATTTCTGCATGTAGCTAGATGCACTGACACATGTCTTGATCGAGACCTGGAACTGAGACCACGTCTCTTTAGGTCTCGGCACTGTTCGCTTTGTGGTCACAAAGAGCCAGATTTTCACCTGACACAAAGGGATTCAGCATCATCAAAATCCATGGAGCTACTTCATCTCACACCAGCTGGTGTGTAGGTGTTTACTTTTTACAGACAACAGTTCTTCAGAGCTCAAGGTAATCCATGAAGTCACTATTCACAGATTTGTGGCTACAGTCTCAGAGGCTACATTCATTTTCTCTCATGTAACCTGTTCTAAAACACCACCTGCCCCAGTAAAAGAGATGGGATTGTTGAATTTTAGTGTGCACTGAGAAACTTGCCTACTTTCTAGTGTTTCTAGATTATGGGAAGGATGGTGAAGCAGGGGTGGCTTCTGCTGAATTTCTTTCTTCCTTTTTTAAGTTGTTAATACCCAGAAGTCTACTACCTAAACTTTACATCAGAGAATTAGCCTCATTTTGCTGCATTTTCACAAATTCTGCAAAGGCCCAGAACCTTTGGGAAATGCCATTTCAACTGCGTTTAATTAAAAAAATGAATAAAATAACTTGCAGCTTCCTTTGCCCATGCCTTAGTCATTGACAGTCATGGTTTTCTGGAAGAAGTGGTAGCTTCAGTAGACCCTCCATTTTCTCAAGAAAGTTGTATTTAAAAGGTTAACTACAGTGGCAACCTCTGTCGTGGTAAGAAAGCCAGACTCAAAAACTCAACCTATGTAATTTGTGATTATAGTATCACTACCAGCTCCCCAGCTGGGGACCTCACAGATGCACATGACGGTCAACTACCTCTCTCAGAGGCTGAAAACCCCTGTGATCTATCAGCTTCCTCTTCTCTGCAGTCTGGGAACAGACTTTACTAAAACAGTGGTCTCACATTATAAGCAAGTGATGGGAAGTAATAAGCACGCTTTGATTTTGGACACTGACTTGTCATAATGAAACAAAGGTTGAGCGTAAACGTCTTTCGATACCCATGCAAGGCTCTCATCTTCCAGGGTGGTTTCTGTTTTTTTCTTGGAGGGGCTTCAGAGCTCTAAGCCTACAAAAGAGAAATGAAAGGCGAACCAGAGACACATCAGAACTGTTGAAGTACTCCGGCTGACGTCAAATTACAGGAGTGGGTGCCAGGAAACAAGCTCAAAGTACAAGTGAACAAAACAAGAGCAAAAGCCCTCCCCGGGATCCTGGAGAACCTCATGTTTCTTTGCAATAGTCCTCCAGGTGTGTAGCCCTCGCTGAAGTGCAGATTTCCACCGAGACGTGCAAGCTGACGAAAGCTCGGAGAGAGATTTTAACTGGGTCAGGTGGATGTACAAGGCTTCATTTCCTCATCTTCTCAAGGTTTGCAGCACCTGTCTGTTGGCAAGAGGATATCTGGTATCAGAATTAGCACTGTAGCATCTGTCACCAGCACAGAAGGCCCTGGGAAATTTTTTCCCTAGTAAAAAAGAGAAGAAATGTAAGTCATCCCTGAAGTAGCTTTTGTAACACATTTCTCAACATGTTTTGCAAGAATGCACCCATTTCACATCTAGGAAACGTGAGTGCTAACTGCTTGGAAACCAGACAGTTTCTGGCTATCAGTTCCAATAATGAAACAGAACTGCCTTCCTGAAAGCCATATGCCCATATTTTTGGCTAAACATGATGCATCTGCTCTTGGTAAAGCCACCTAGGGCTATGCTTAAGATCACAGCAGATCTCACTTGGATGGGGGACTCTGGCCACCCCTTTATCCAGCCTGCACTTTAACTAGGGTCAACATTGAAGGTACACTAGGTTTCTCAGGGCTGAGTGCTTTTCAACACTCCATCTTTCCTAGCTATACAATGAATGAAATGGCATTACAATTGCAGAGTAAAAGGCAAGAGAAAGAAGGCTGGGAAGGACAATATGACCCAGGACAAGATCACAATACTGAAGGCATCCCAAACAGGCCTTTCTCTAACTTCTTTCTAAAGACCTTTAGTAATGGTCTTGGTCACTCAGACATCTTATAATCACTAACAATAGAGGCTTTTCCCAACATTTAGCCTGAAAATCCTTTCACAGACTTAAAGCCATTACTTCGTATTCTATTTGAAGTAGACACGGAGAACTTCTTTTACTCTTACCCTCTTTACAGGTTTGCATTTATGTATTTGAAAACATCACACTTCACAGTAGGCTAAATGACCCCGAGTCATTCAGCCCTTCCTCAGACTAGCAGTCTTGCTGCTGTCCTCTCTGCTCTCTCAAATTGGTTGACATCTTTCTTGAAGCACGATGCCTAAAAAATAAGACTCGCTACCTTCTAAGATCCTATTTCTCTGAATCAGCAAATACAGTTCTCAGATAATTCCTTAGTTGCTTTACAGGGGAGAAGAAAATGAGGCAATGCCCCGTGCTAGATAAAAATTGTGAACTTATACATCTGGAAACACCATTCTTGTTCCAGAAAACAGACGGGTACTACACAATAAACTTTCACGCTAATATTATTAAAACAATCTTAAGGCCATAATGTCAAGGGAAGCATGGATTGTGAAAACTCTTTATACAGCTAAAAATGAATTTTCAAATTATATGCATTTATTTTGTCAAGAGTTGTGACAGTCCTGAGCCTGGACACATCTGCCAACACCTACTGCAAAGACTGTGGAAAGAGGAGCTAGGAACATCTTCTTCCTTCGTTCCCCTGCAGAGATGACATAATACCCTTTTACCTTAGAAACCAGAGAAATGCATACTTACTAGGCCAAATATATAACCGAGCTCTTTCGGTGGTAAGTTGGCATGCAAATAGCTCAGCTTGTTGATCTGTCGTTGGGGACCACAAGAATTCTTTGCAAACCCCATCCTGACTGAAGGTGATCGAGTCATGTGCTTTGACATCTCACTTACATGGGATGAGGCCTGAAGACAGACTGGAAAGAGAAGTTAGTTTAGATCTTTTGAAAACTTAGCTAAAATCTGTAAAAGCTATCTGGCAAACATGCTCCTAGATATACGGGGTGAGCATCCTCACCACAGAAGCATAGTTAGGAGAGGGTCACGCGTGCTGGGGAGGCTGCACTGCCTGGCTAGACACTGCAGCAGCCACAGCCACCACGGCTGCTTGGTAGGCAAGAGGGAGATGGCTCTTGTCCCCTTGGTCCAAAATGACCACCGCCAGCAGAAAGAGCACCTCTGCAAAAAATAAGGATGAGGAGCATAGAGTCTAACCCATCAAGACCACCCACTGCCGGGACCACAGCCAAGAAGCCCTCGTTCTGGCCACAATAACGCACGTCCTCTCCGTGTCCTGGAGGGTGCGTCCATCACCTGTGGCTTGAACAGTTAGGGAGCAGACCCCACTCGAGGGTTGATGTTCTATCCCCGTCCCCAGGGAGGTGCCAAATGCCCGGGGCTGGGGCTGCCCCGGTGTCCCCTCTCACCCTGCTCCTGGCTGGGGGGTGGGACAGGTCCTGGCTGCCAGACCCTGCCCCGCTGCTCCAGGGAGCCCACGGCCCCGCTGTGCCCCGACACAGGTAGGGAAATCACCCGCCATCCCACTCCCCTGCTGTTAGATACGTTCCGATTTCTTTAGAGTGGGGGGTGGGAAAGGATATAAATAAAAAAAGACAAAAGCAGTCTCCTCTTTTTACTTTATCTCATTACTGCAAAGGGCAAGGTGGAAAGTACCAGACTTGTAAAAGCACGCTGTTGTCTTTCATTTTCTACATACATGGAAATTTTGGACAAATATGTCAAAGCATCCTACTTCCTCTCGGACCTGTTTTTACTTAAAAACCCTGATAATCTGAACCTGCTTGCAAAAACAATACCCTGAAGGTTAGATCTGGTCAGGATTACTTTCTGTATATAAAATGTCTAGTGAGTCACAAGCATAGAGCCGCTGCCTGCGTAAAAAGCTGAATGCAGCTCAAAGTCCTTCCAGGGAAAAAATAATACACTTGAAACCTATTCAACATACCAAAAGTGTACACAGAGATCAAGTTTTATGGTTCCCATGAGTGGGTGAATAGGAGCAACCAAACTGTCAAACCAACCCATTCGCTGGCATTTACAAGTCACATTTCCTCTTACAATAGACATCGGCATCCGAGTTCACTATCCTAATCTCGTAGTTATTCCCAAAGAGTTAAGTGAGGGTAAAGTCTCAAAAAAAAGAGCGGGTGCTACTGAGGGAATACGCGTCAAATATCAAGGATGGCCACAGCGGGGTTTGCCTACACCAGGGAATTTTGTTCCCAGCGTCTGCCAGTATTTTGCCCGTGTGTTTGCTAAGAGGGAACGGCAGTGCAACAGCAATGCTGGGATCATACCCGTGGCCAGGCTGACCGCATCGGGGCGTTCGAGCCTGGAGGATGCTGCTCCGCCCAGCCCGGTAACAGCAAGGACCCAAACCCCCCCCTGTGCTGGGATACCCCCATCCTCCGCCTCAGCGCTGCCAAGCCCCCGTGCCTTAGCCCTTCAGCGGCCACCCCTGGCACGACTCCGAAGCCCTTTTCCAGGCTAGACGAGGTGGGAACGGGCGACCAAAACCTCCGCCGCCCGGCCGCCTTGCGAGGAGCAGAAGGGGACGGGGCGGGAGCGGTGCCCACCCGAGCGCCCGGCGTCCGCCGCCCGCCTCGCACCCTGCCCTTGGGCAGAAGCCCACTCCTTCGGCACACCACTAGATGGCAGGAAAAGGCAGGGATTGAGCACCCACGGCCTCGTCCTCCCCGGAGAGCAGGGCCCCTTATTCACCCCCCCCAGCTGCCAGCCAAGCCTGCAGACCGGCGCTCCTAAATTCAAGGGGCGCATCAGAGCACAGGCACAACCCCTCTACACCCAACCAACCTCAGATTAACTTCCTCTTTTTCTCTTTTGGGGGGGTGATATTTTGGGGGTTCTTTGGGTTTGCTTTGTCTTCTTGCAGTGCTGAAAGATGACACGGCACCCGTTTTGAGGTGCCGCTGAGCTGTGGCGCGGTGGCAGTGACTGAACAGAGCCTGTTTTAGGGAAGAGCAGGTGCTTTTCTGCAGTTCTTTGGAAGACATGCCACCAGCCAAAAGTGGTTTTCATTGATTAAGAACAAAACAAAAGCCTGACAGCTCAAATTATAGCCTTAATTGCTTACCCTTTTGCTCCTTCTCCTGAAGTCTTATGTGTCCGGAGAGCTAAACTGTTGAAACTTCAGGGCTAAGCAGGTTTACTCGGAGCAGTTTTCAGCACTACCAGCTGGGGTATCATTTTTATTTGCATTTTTGGCCAGGACAACTCTCACTAGCCTAACCAAAGAACACCAAACCCACTTTACATTATTTATTCAATTTCATGTCTTTCCCCTAAGTCTAAAAATATGCTCTTTAATTACTCTGGTATCAGTGAAAGACCGTATCGTCCAAAAAGTTATGTCCCAAACAGAAACAGAGCAAGATTCTTCTTAACAATAGCTCTGCCACCTCCTACCTTTCTTGACCCAGAGGAATCTCCTACGAGGACGAAAGCTGCCCCCTGTCCCATCCCTGCCTTGAGCCCCGGCTGTGCCTAGCCACATGAAGTCAAGGCAGGGAGCTGAAAGTCTTTTGTTTTGGTGACTCTCCGATTGTCACAGGTCCCAATCCCTACCCCAAACCTGCTAACAGGCTGCCTCATCTGCAGGGCTTGCTTCTACTTGGCTGTCCCAAATTAACTGCTAAAATAACTGACTTCTTTTGATTTTCTTAAAATAACATGTTTCTTTTGAATTTAATTTCCTGCATTTTCTATTCGTATCCAGCTTTGTCTCTGACAGATATAGTATTTCAAAACATGCTCATCTTTCCTCAGAGTTTCTTTCCCCTTCAGGAAGTAACTAATCCAACATAAAATAAAACCTTATTTGCCACACAGGATATAATCAAGATGGCCTTGTCATCTTCCCTCTGGACCCCAACTCTGGTGTGGATTCATCCCACCCACTGCAGACGGCTAGTGGAATGTTGCATCTGAGCTAACCCCCACCAGGCTCCCTTAAGACTCATGGGGAAAAAACAGAATTGTATCTCACAATTTGGGCACATTATAGTGGGCATTGGATGAATCACCATAAACAGGCTGGTTCACTCCTTGATTGTGAAGAAAGCCTTCCCACGTACAGAGTAGGGACCCACTGACCTCACTATGTCCTTTGCCAAGTTGAAAACGACTTCCTTTGGTCTGCTGTCATACACTTACTTTCCATCATCCATCCGCAAGCCTGCTTGCCAACTGCAGTAAAGTACATCTGCCTGGATCGGCTAAGGCAGGTCTAAGAATGAGATCTGCTCACCTGATCTGTATGCTGGGCCCGAGTTTGATCCATTGGGTCTCGATCCAGGGCTGAAGAGCCTCAATCCATGTTCATTTGTAGGGCTCCTGCTACAACAATGGATAAAAACTGAGCAGGAAGCAAAGCTACCACGAACCGCGGCAGAAAGTACCCGTCTCAGCCCTTCGGACACAAAGGAGTGGAAGCAACTCAAGCTACGGAGTTGTTCCCAGGAGGTCAGAGCAGTGAGCATGGCTGATGGACAACACGAGGAGGGTCCCAGTGCGAGAGCTGGAGCACACCTCTCCGCAATGCAGGACAACAGGGTTGCCTTCTTCCCTCCTAACATGAAGGTGGCAGCAAAGGGAAGTCAAAAGATTTGTACGAGTAAAAAACTTCAGGCCAGCCCATAGGTTTCCTCTGATCCCTGTAGCACCTGAAGAGAGAGCACAGATTTTTAGGTAAAGACAGAAAAGTAGAGTGGGTCTGATGTTACAGTTTTCATATCAGATACAGCGAGTACTAAGTTTAGTGGGGATGAAAGATTGAATCCCAGCTTTCCCTTCTACCGCACAGAAAAAGAATTTGGTTACAGCTTGTCCCAATCATATTCTGGGATAAACACCTTCTGGGGGCTCTTGGTAAATGAACCAGAAAAAAGAAAATTAATAATAAAAGAAAAGAGTATTTTTATAGTTTCACGTTTGTCTAAGCAGAGAGCATTTGAGGGGAACAGGCATACCATGCAAGCTGTTGCAGCTACAGTTAACCTCTTTCCATCACGGAAGAGGACAACTCCTTTATAATATGTGGGGGCAGAGAACTTAAATTCCCTGGCGTGATTTACTGTTAGAACAGCTCTATTAAAATCATTGAAAGATAACCATTAGAAACACTCATCAAGCATCAGTGTAGAGAGTAAAGGAAAACCAAAGACTAGATCCTGAACTACTGCTTCTCCCCTTCTATTTAGTGTAACCACTCTTTCATGCATTACAGAAATGGAGGAGGTGGGGGGAAGAAAGAAACGGGATTTACTCCAGGTCCACCCTGCACACTAGCACAAGCATGGGAAGAGCAGCCAAGCCTGCAGCTGACAGTGTGCACTTGGGATCAGTAGTAGAGCTGAGAAGGACTGCAGCGTGAAAATTTCCTCCCTGCGTTTACTATTCTGATCCTTGTAAAATGCCTTACCCAAAGGACTGTCCTAGCAAGGCACACAAAGTACAGCTTTCCATAGCCAGAAAATATAGTTATCGTGCTTAACTATCACTTATGTCCCAAAGAATAGAAAACAAACATAACCTATTACAGGACCCCAGAGAACTGTAATTTGCCCATATATGGGGGAGGGAGACTATTCATTCAATCTTGAAAATTTTAACGAGACGTCTAAAATTAATCTCCCTAGCATTCTCACGGTTCTTTTTCCATAAATAAAAATCCGCTTGCTAGCTACTGTCTTTCCAGAATAAGAGCTATATTACCAGCACATGCACCTTTGATTACTAGTTGCATGGGATTAATTATTTTTAAGTTTTAATCATTCTTGCTTCACTTTGACATTCTGAAGTGCTAGATACACTCTCTAGTAGGTTAGTCTGTTACTTAAATGCAGACAGACTTGGTTTAAAAATTGCGTATTGTCACAGGCAGTGTTTTGAGACAGCTCCTACTTTTGAAGTACACAGAACATAAATTCCTACCTGTACTCCCATCATCACTTCAACACCGCTAGTACAGCAACACTTCCATTATAGGAACCGTTTGATGCCATGGAACAAATTGCATATACTGAGAGGATACTGTGACCTTTTTGTATTTTCTTTCTTATATAGCTTCAGTCACTGGTGAAGGCAACTGAGGCATCCACATCCCCAAAGAAAAAGGGTGGCAGACAGTCAGAAAAATTCACGTAGAGATGACATTTGCAATCAGCCAAGCTAAAAATACTCATCCCCCATCCACACATGCAAGATTTGGGCTCCTCTAGCTGAGGTCTGTGGGCTGCTAGAAAGCAAAAGCAGTAGTGTTCTATGTGGCTGCTTCAGACAGTGGCCCTGGGACTAACAACAGTGAAAGCTCAGAGGAAGACTCTCAAGACATCTCATCAGATTATCTGATCTGGCACAAAGCTCTGGTGCAAGTTTTGATTTCATCCAAATTCACTCAGGGGTCATGAAACCCACAGAAACAAGTGAAGCTGCCTACATTGACAATACCCTTTGGGCAGCGTCAGAGCAGACCACGGGTGATGGGAGCAATGGGCCCCTGGCAGGTCTTCCAAGGAAAACAGATCTGAATGATGAAGTTCTGGTTTTCCTCTTACGAATGGTGACTGCACTGTGGCCCTCCACAGAGCGGAAAGACTGTGATAAGGAGAAATAAACATCATTAGTTTCTCCTGAGACAGTCCAGAGCTTGCAAAGGCTTTTGAAATAATGAGCAGGCATAGCACAGATTTTTCAGGTGCCAAATAGAAGTTTTAATGTACTTCCTTTCCAAAAAAATATTTTTCTCCTACCACCTTATCTTTGTTTTCCCTGAATTTATTGCAAATGTAATTTTGTTCCCAGCAGGAAGGTTATATGTGTAACAGATGAAGGACTGTATTCAGGGTGTGACGCACACAGAGCAATACCCTATAATTTTCACAGACATGTAGGTGTCCGTGTCACCTCGTAATTGCTTTACTATGTCTAAGCCACAGGCTCAGTCTCTGTCAACAGCCACCGAAATGGGGGGGGGGGGGTGCAGAAGGGCAACTGGCCCCGGCAAGGCAGGCAGGGGTTGAACTGGGCACAGCCAGGGCACAGCCACGCACCACCCCCTGGAATTAAATACTGGGGTTTGGGCTGAATACGCCAAACTGGGTCCAACCACTTTGGGGAGGGGAAAAAAAAAAAAGTTTGAAAAATCTCCAGGAGTTTCAGGTGTATGAAAACAGCATTTTTGTCTAAAGAAACATAAAATGTATTTGGCAGCTCTGTCCAGAAAATCATGCCCTCTGGGATACCCCAGAGGAGGGGGATGTTTACACTGCTGCTCAGGTCAGCGGTACCTACCTGTAATGTTTACTGCAGTCGTCATAAACGATCCCTTGACTTTTTTCCACAGGAAAGCTTTACAGAGTTTGTCTGCTCCTAAGTCCTCCTAAAAAGTTGACAGAAAGGTTCAGAAGAAAGTATTTTCTGATGAATAATACCACTTTTTCAGATAGGTTGTTTTGATTTAAAAAGAATAAAAAAATAATTTCTGCAAGACTGCAAGATTTCATTTCCTCTCTATCTGAATAGGTGTTTTATTATTTCATTTGAAAATGCTGTTTTAATTCACGTGCAGCCTTCTTTTATATCTACTGGAAATCAGCTAGCCTGTTGCCATATCAGCTGCTATTTTAGAAGTGGTTGCCTTGGTTAAGAAACGAACGAGACCTTGAAAGGATAGGGCAAATAGGGCTTTTATGGTAGGCAAATAAATCTTCTGCCATCTTTATGTCTGCATCACAGTAAAATCTTTGTCTTACTCCATGATGACTCACGTTCCTTAAAGAAAGAGAAGACAAAGGGAGGAAGCCGTTTCAACCTGATAGCACTTTATTAATTTCCTGAGCCCTCAGCATCAGACCCTCCGCCGAGGCACAATGCCCACCCCCCCTGTAGCTCCTGAGGGCTCTGCATGCCCATGCTCTCCTCTTCCTCAGGAGGAAGGAGGAGGAGGGGACAGGAAGCTATGGGCCTCTGAAGCACTGACACAGAGCTCTCAGAACAGTGAAAATCACTGAAAACCGCGTCTTGAACAACCAAAATAGATGAGCGCTGTCTGTTCTAGTCGCCAAATGAGGGAGAGCCCCATGGGGAAAATGTAGGTTGAAACTATGCTCATTGACACACCCAAGGAGGCTAAATTAAGATTACATACATAAGCTTTGCATTCTGTAATTTCCATTTACATAAGGATATAATGCTGGCTTTCCTATTATTCATCCTGTTATCTGGGCAAGGTACTTTTTTTAGGATCTCCTTTCCGCTTTTTAATTTCAAGGGCAGATGATGCTGCCTCTGGCCATGCCTTGACCTTTTCCATTCTTCATGCAATTAGCTTCCAATGCTCAATGCAGAAGAGGAATTCACACACCCTTTTCCCGTGCATTACTTACCACCCATTCATCGGTGGACCCTTGTTGGCCATTCCCGTTAGTCTCACCAATAAGGTAACTGAAATCATGGTTCATCCATTTGGGACAAACACTGTCTTTCCTGTTGCCCTCTGTGAACTACTTTGCGACAGCACCCTGAGGGCAACAGGCTTCCCCTTCAGCTCCCAAAACCATATTTTGGGCCTCACTGAGTATTTTGTGGCACTAGCAGACAAATTCTGGTCCAGGCAAGTCCAGGAAACTAAGTAAACCGCAGCCAAAAGTAAATGCAGTTACTTGCTACCTAGCAGCTGGGCTTGGACATTTTGAGCACAGCTTTCAGAAAGTCCCCCCTTCCCAGGTTATCTAATTACTGACATGCTTTTAAGAATACAAGGGGGTTTTGCCTTTAAAACACCCACTGCTTCAAATAGGGTATAGAAGAGGGGATCTTGCTGATTTCACTCAACTTCAGATTAGACCAGCCAGGAAACACCACCCATGTCATGCATTACTTTTGGCCTTAAAAGGATGCCACCTGGCAAACAAGGAGTTAGGGACAACTAGGAGGGGTTTTGCTAAATATGTTAAAGTAAATAGAAATGTACAATTCATCCTGGACTCTACTAATTCATCAAAGAAAAGGACATAAAGGCTTGCAGGACAGTTCAGGAAGTGTTGATACATACGTTTCATTTAGTTTTAGTGAGGCATGAAGAGCATTGCTGTTCAGTTCTCACACACTTTGTTGGTCATCTTTACTATGAACGTGACCTCTGTAGGATTGGATGGCCTCTTACTGTGTCAATGTAGTGGGTGTTGCATGGGGCAGCCGAAGTATGCATTCCCATACAAAAAAGACGTTCTTTGTGGCCCTTTAAGACTGAACATATCACCAATCTCATCTGAGCATCACACAAATAATATTTTAATACCTTAAATGTCTCAGGTGGACATATTTCTAGCTAAGAGGCAAGAAAATTCTTCTCCTGGGTAGCTGAGTTGAAGCAAGGATGAAGAAATAGATCTGTCTGTCTTACATCTTCACATTTAAGCACAGAAAAAGTTTTTGCTTCATCTCAGTAGGCACACATGCATTTTTTTTCCACGGAAGATTCTTAAAAATTTCCACAGTTTGCTGAAAGATTGTGTAATGGTTGTAAATGTTCTGTGCTGCTTGGGGCCTCTAACTGAAGTGGATGTTTGAATTTAGATTCATTTTAAACAGAAGCCAAGACTATGTAAGAATCCCATAACTTAAAATGAGTTAACTTCTTTTGCATTTTTCCCTCCCACGCATTAGATTAATTTTCCAACTTTCAGCTTCAGCAGTAAGTCAGTAATACAGTAAACAAATTCCATGCAAGTAATTTTGCACGAGTAACAAATGGACAGGAGACAGAATCAAGAATTGACATTCAACCTGTTTGCCTTTCACAAAATGTTTGAACTTAAGCCTTTAGGTGGAAAACCTTCTACTACAATGTTTGCTGCAAGCAGATCCAGGTTGTGTATTATTTATTTGCTTATGAAAGATTAAATCTCCAGGAGGCATTCCTCCAAGATTGTAGCTAACAGCAAAAATCTTCTAAAATAATTTATTTTGGGCAAATTCATGAATACAGTTGTGTAGGATCAGCTCAGTACGTTTGAAGCCTAGTCTAAACCACATTGCACGTCTATTGAGCAATAGTACAGTATTACATTAATTGGTGCCTGCCACCTATCTTTGTATGAGCTGAACACTAAACCCAAGTAACATAAATCCACAAAATGGAATATATGCAGCTGTTTTGCATGCCAGTAATTAATGAGTTTACTACACAGTAGAAAAATTTACTCCACATTGAAAGCCCCAGAAACCTCACTGAACAAAAAAAGGCGGTCTAATGCCCTGCAACCACAAGCTCTACACAACATGGGCTATCAAGAAGGCTATAGCATGAATCCTCACCGCAAGCCCTTATCCCTTGAGCTAAGACATTAATTGGTGACATATGCAGTGCACATGCTCCCACTCCCACAGGAGCTCCGGATGCCTCTGCAGGTTGGCTTACAGGGTAAGATAACATCTTTCAGCAAACACGGAAATAGCCTCTGCTTCTCTCTCTGTGCTGTGGCTGATTAGGACAGGATGTTTTACATTTTGACTAAGTAAATATTTTATGACAATGCACAATAACAGGAAAACAGATAGCAGTTTTAGAGACAGGTACAGCCTTGTAGCTAACTTTGGCAAAACACTGGGATTCATGAATCTGTCTCCTCCTTGGGACCTAGTTAAATGCAGACTTTCACTGGACTTTCCTGTAATCCATGAATTTGACAATCTTTACTGGAATATCAGTTTAATATCAGCCTGATATTCATGGAGGCTGTCATTTTTACTGGAGGAGAATTGAATGCAACTGCCCAAATTAGATGCTGACCTCCTTTGGGGTTATGAATATGAAATAACTTCCTGGACAGAAAAGAATAGAATAATTCAGTTGGAAGGGACCTACAACAATCATCTAGTCCAACTGCCTGACCACTTCAGGGCTGATCAAAAGTTAAAGCATATTATTAAGGGCACTGCCCAAATGCCTCTTAAACACTGACAGGCTTGGGGCATCGACCACCTCTCCAGGAAGCCTGTTCTGGTGTTCGGCCACCCTCTTGATAAAGAAATGCTTCCTAATGTCCAGTCTAAACCTCCCCTGTTGCAGCTTTGAACCATTCCCACATGTCTTACCACTGGATCCCAGGCAGAAGAGCTCAGCACCTCCGTCTCCACTTCCCCTCCTCAGGAAGCTGTGGAGAGCAATGAGGTTTCTCCCTCAGCCTCCCTTTCTCCAAACTAGACAAGCCCAAAGTCCTCAGCCATTCCTCATAGGACATGCCTTCTGGCCCTTCCACCAGCTTTGTTGCCCTCTTCTGGACACATTCAAGTACCTGAACATCCTTCTTAAACTGTGGGGCCCAGAACTGCATACAATACTCAAGGTGAGGCCGCACTGACGCTAAATACAGCGGGAAAATCACCTCTTTTGACTGTTATACTGTGTTTGATGCACCCCAGGATGTGGCTTGCCCTCTTGGTTGCCAGGGCACACTGCTGACTCACCAGCACCTGCAGATCCCTTTCTGCACGGCTGCTCCCCAGCCACTCCTCTCCCAATTTATACTTGTGCCCAGCATTACTCTGTCCCAGGTGCAGAATCTGGCATTTGGATGGACTTACTAAATTTCATCCCATTAATCATTGCCCAATGCTCCAATTTGTCTAGATCTCTCTGCAAGGCGTCTTGTCCCTCGAGAGAGTCAACAGCACCTCCCAGTTTGGTACCATCAGCAAACTTGCTAATTGTGCATTCGACTCCTGCATCTACATCACTGATAAATATATTAAACAGAACTCGCCCTAGGATTGAGCCCTGAGGAACACTGTTGGTGACCAGTCACCAGCCAGATGTAGCCCCATTTACTACAACCCTTTAAGCCCTGCTGTTCAGCCAGATCTTCACCCAGGGCACCGTGTACCTGCTCATCTCACAGTTGGACAGCTTGTCCAGAAGGATGCTGCGAGGGACAGTCTCAAAAGCCTTACTAAAATCCAGAAAAAATGACATCCACCACCTTCCCCTTCCTCCAGCTAGGCGGGTGACCTTATCATAGAAGGATATCAAATTAGTTCAACAGGACTTTCCCTTTGTGAAGCCATGTCGACTGTGCCTGACGATTGCATTGTTCTTGAAATGTCTTTTAATAGTACCCAGTATGGTCTTCTCAATAATTTTTCCAGGTACTGAGGTTAAACTAACAGGTCTTAGTTTCCTGCATCTTTGCTCACACCTGTCTTGGAAATTGGAATAACACTGGCTAGCTTCCAGTCAGCAGGGACCTCCCCAGACTCCCAAGACCTTTGGTAGATGATTGAGAGGGATTCTGCTGTAACATCTGCTAGCTCCTTCAGTACTCTGGGATGAATCCCATAAGGTGCCATGGATTTAAGAACATTCAGCTGATGTAACTGGTCCCTTACAATTTCAGTGTGCACAAATGGAAAGTCGCTGTTCCCACAGTTGTGGTCCTCCAACTCAGAGGACTGGGAAACCCAAGGACTATCAGTATTATTAAAGACTGAAGCAAAAAAGGCATTGAATAGCTCCACTTTTTCTTCATCCCTTTTTTGTCAGGTGACCATCTTCAACAAGTAGTGGTCCAACGTTTTCCTTAGACCTCCTCTTTCTATTAAGGTACTTTAAAAACCCTTTCTTGTTGTCTGAGACAACACCGGCCAGTTTCAACTCTAGTTCAGCTTTGGCCTTACATGTTTTCTCCTTGCATATGCGAACCACAGCTCTCTAATCTCCCTGCGAAGCCTGACCTTGCTTCCAGAGACTGTACAATTTCTTTTTCCTTTTGAGCTCCATGAGGAGTTCCCTGTTCAGCTAGGCTGGTGTCCTGCCCTGCTTGCTTGACTTACGAGACAGTGGAATTGCCTGTTCCTGTTTCTAAAAGGTGGTTCTTAAAAAATGACCAGCACTTATAGGCCCTTAAGCCCTCAAAAGCAGATTCCCAGGGTACCCTGCTAAACAGCTCCCTTAATACCTTAGTTCACTCTCCTGAAGTTGAGAGTAGCAACCCGGCTGTCGTTTTTTCTCACTACACCAACAATTTTAAACGCAACCATTTCGTGATGACTGTGGCCGAGACAGCCACCTACCATCACATCTCCCACGAGACCTTCTCTATTCACAAATAACAAGTCTAGGAGGGCATCTTTCCTAGCTGGCTCACTGAGTACTTGTGACAAGAAGTTATCTTTAACAAACTACTGGATTTTCCCAGGCTTGTTTGTCACAGCAGTATGGTATTCCCAGTTGATGTCTGGGAGGTTGATATTCCCAGCTGATGTCCAGGAGGTTGAAATCTCCCAGAAGGACAAGGGCTACCAATCCAGAGATTTCTCCTGACTGCCTATAGAATAACTCATCAGTGCTATCATCCTGGCTGGCCTATCAGTAGTAGACATCCGCTACATCTGCTTTGTTTCCCAAGCCCCTAATCCTCACCCAGAAGCTCTCAAATGCATAGTCCCTAACTGTAAGGGCTGTGCAGTCAAATCTCTCCCTTACATACAGTGCAAGTCCACCTCACCTGCCCTGCCTGTCCCTCCTAAACAGCCTGTAGCCCTCCATCCCAGCACTCCAATCGTGGGACTCATCCCACCACAACTCACTAATACTGATGACATCATCGCTCTGGGAACAGACCAGTGCTTCCAGTTCATCCTGTTTGTTTCTCAAACTGCTTATGTTGGTGTACAAGCATTTCAGACGAATAAGTGTTTTGGTGAACAGGAGCACAAAACCTAAGGACCCATGTTTTAATCAACTGTTGTAAAAAAAGAACTTCCTGTAGGCTGACCAGGCAGAATTCAAATCTCACAATGTGACCGTGAATAACATGATAATAGTGTTTCACATAAATGCATAGACCACCCCATATTTTATACCGACAAGTAAAGGTGAGCAGTGTGCTTAGTTCAGCGCTAGCTCTCGTCAAAAACATGCCAGGAGGGTACCACCAACCAAGGTGGATGACCATTTAGCCTTGACTGGCAACTGTGCGTTGTCATGGCATAGACACCATATACCTAAGGCTCCCTTTTTGCATCTCTCCCTCCCTTGTGGGCCCTAATAATGTGCCATCAAATTTACCCTTCAAAAGACTTTCCAAAAGTCTAAGAATACCTCAGCCTGCCTCTGTGCAGGAGCTTTGTGTGATGATAGGGAAGGGACTAATGCTTATCAGATTCATAATCCCTGGAAAGAGGGGTTTGCTGTTGGTTTCTAATACACAGTCACTGTTCAGAGGCATCTCAGGCCATACACGAAATGACATAAGTTAAGGAGTATGCACTGCATCACTGCTGCTCCAGGAGTTCAGCATAGCTGTATTTACATAAGCAAAAGCAGAATGTGATACTATACTAGGTCTCTGAAAATATTTCCATTATCTTTAGAAAAATTAATTGTTTTTCTATAATTATTTCCCAGAATGAAACCTCAATGAGTACTGGCACAAAATGTTTCCTTCTTCACAGCTTTTCGGTTTTTCTCAGTTAAAAAAGAAAATGAGAAAACACATAAATATAACCAAAAAAACCACTGGAAAAAATAACAAGGAAAGTTACAGTTATGACATTTAATCAGAGCTTCTCAGATCTGGAAGTGGAATACTTTAAGTTACTAACAATGGAAAGAATAAGCGGTGCCATGTTTTTTTCTCTGATGGGGAGTGAGTCACTCAGATAAGTCACTTGCGAAATACCAGGATGTACAGTCTGCACTAGTTTCCTTTATAATTATCTTTTAATCATGTTTATAGTAACAAGTTCTGGAAAAATGGGACTCTGTCACACTTTTGGGCCTTTTAATTGTGAAAATATTTTTCGACCTACTTTTTTTTTAATAAATCCTCATCTAAAGGATGAGCCGATAACTTAACAAAATTGATGGCACATACTGACTAACCACACCCTCACAGCATGTTTGTCCACAGCTGAAAATAAATGGCATAAGGCCTTCCTTTGACCCGTGTCTCTACACCCTTCTTCAGCCCAAAGCAAACCTTTCCATGTCTCACCAGCATGAAATCTGCCCATAAAGATCTACAGGCATCCCAGCAGGAGTGCCACAATGTATGCAATCAACTGGGAGCCAAAATATACATCATTCAGTTGTTTCCACTGCACTTTGTATAACCTTTGTTGTGGTTTAACGCCAGCCAGCAACCAAGCACCACACAGTGGCTCTATCACTGGACAGCTCCGTCAGCTGGACAGGGGACAGAAAATATAACAAAGAGCTCGTGGGTTGAGATAAGGACAGGGAGACATCACTCACCAATTACCGTCATGGGCAAAACAGACTCGACTTGGGGAAAATTAACTTAATTTATTGCCAATCAAACCAGAGTGGGGTAATGACAAATAAAACCAAATCTCAGAACACCTTCCCCCCACCCCTCCCTTCTTCCTGGGCACAACTTCACTCCTGAATTCTCTACCTACTCCACTCAGCAGCGCAGGGGGATGGGGAATGGGGGTTACAGCCAGTTCATCTCACGTTGTCTCTGCCGCTTCATCCTCCTCAGGGGGAGGGCTCATCACACTCTTCCCCTGCTCCAGCGTGGGGTCCCTCCCATGGGAGACAGTCCTCCACAAACTTCTCCAACGTGGGTCCTTCCCACAGGCTGCAGTTCTTCACAAACTGCTCCAGCATGGGTCCCTTCCACAGGGTGCAGTCCTTCAGGAGCACAGACTGCTCCAGCGTGGGTCCCCCACGGGGTCACAAGTCCTGCCAGAAAACCTGCTCCAGCGGGTCCTCTCTCCACAGGTCCTGCCAGGAGCCTGCTCCAGCACGGGCTTCCCACAGGGTCACAACCTCCTTCAGGCACCCACCTGCTCCAGCGTGGGGTCCTCTCTCCCCGGGCTGCAGGTGGAGATCTGCTCCACTGTGGACCTCCCTGGGCTGCAGGGGGACAGCCTGCCTCACCATGGTCTTCCCCACGGGCTGCAGGGGAATCTCTGCTCCAGCACCTGGAGTATCTCCTCCCCCTCCTTCTGCACTGACCTGGGGGTCTGCAGGGTTGGTTCTCTCACATGGTCTCACTCCTCTCTCTGGCTGCAATTGCTGTTGCACAGCAGGTTTTTTTTCCCTTCTGAAATGTTCTCCCAGAGGCATCATCACCACCGTCGCTGATGGGCTCGGCCTTGGCTGGTGGTGGGTCCATCTTGGAGCCGGCTGGCATTGGCTCCATGGGACTTGGGGGATGCTTCTAGCAGCTTCTCACAGAAGCCACCCCTGTAGCCCCCCCGCTACCAAAACCTTGCCCTGCAAACCCAATACAGGATGACACGTTACAACGGCGATAGCAAATGAACAGCTGAAAGGGCAAACAAAATATGAGGTGGGAAAAAAAAAAAAAAAACAAAGGATGTGGGTCATGAGAAAAGTTAAGACACAAGAACAGAGGAGATACAAGATGGGGAAGACAGAGAAAACCTCTCTGTGAACCTGCACCATGAAGGTCACCGTACATGTTCCTATGCTACCTATGCCAACAACTTGCTGTGGCTCTCACTCCCCTTCCCCTCCTAATCACTTCTTGCGAGCTAAAACTCACACCTGCACATTCTGTTCCTCCCTGGTGATTTTCAGACACATTCCCTGGATTCAAGCAGTGAATGCTACAAAATAAGAAAATGACACAGCAACCAACCCGCCCCGACACGTACATATCTGGTCCTCCCTTCCGCAGCGCTCTGTTTGTAGGAAATCAGTGGTAGCCACCAGAAACCTTTAGAAAAAACAAAGGATGGGAGTTAACCATTTTGAAAGTTTTGCTACAAGACCAAAAGAGTTCAGCCCTCCCCCTCCCCCTCCCACTCTGGACTGGGTCATCGTATCAAGAGTATTGCTCACAGGCAGCAAGACAAACTGGTAGGTCTTACCTCTTCCTGCCCAACTGCTTGGGAAGGGAAAAAGACATGCTGTGAAGAAAGTAGTCTGAACTTTCTCAGGATGTGGGAAAGCCAAGGCAGCTCATTCTCTGGAGATTATGCAGCAGAAAGAAAATATACACTCAGAATTAGGATCCAGTGAAAAATTTTAATTCCTGCCCCCATGGGACAAAACAATTTTTCTTCCAAGTTAGGGCAGAGAAGTGTCATTCTTAGTACTTTCTCTTTTCTGCACTACACTGCTTCAATCATATATGGCACACATAAGATGAGAAAGAAGAGCTAGATCTCCGCATTAATACCCAGAGATTTTTTTCCAGCCTAAACCCACTGAGTTTGCACACCTGGGTTATGTCACATTCCCCTCTTCCATAGGGAGACTGACAGTACTTTTAGTATTGCATCTTCTACATTCAAATCTTTTCCTCCCAGAAGAATCAGTGGACTGAGGCTTTTCCTACTGCCTGCAAGGAAAGATTAAAATCTCCGGTATGTAGCAAAATCAGACATTTCCCTCCTGGAAGTCACAATATCCTAGACAAGCTGGAGTCGCTGCATACACAGAGAGCTGCTGTACAGCATGGGGGTAGCTGTACTCCAGTAGCTGCTTACTGGGTGTCCTTTAAGATGGTCCCAGGCCATGCAGATGTGTCTTCCACTGGGTCTAAATACCTGCCTTCTTAGAGAAGTGAAGTTCCTGATGTGCCTTTTGGGGGTCTGGGCCTTCCTTTTTTTCAATTTGGGCAGCGTGTGTCTTTAGAAAGGGAGTGATTGGTTCAAGTTAGCACTTGTGAAGGAGAAGTACTCTTTTTCTTGGAAGTAACTACATCTGTTCTAGAAAAGAAAGCTCCAGCCTTGAAGTTATTACACAGAAGGAGAGTCCCAGCGAAGAGCCCAGGACTTGCATCCCCTAAAGAAAGCACCATGAGGAGCTGAGAGCAGACAAGGAACGACTAGAAGGCACTGTGCAAAATCTGATGCAAGGCAGAAAAACACAGAGCTGTCTGAAATCAAACCTGGAAGCAAGGATCTGCCTGCAAGGACACCACAAGGTGGGAACAAGATGTACACAGGCCCTTTACTTCTGTCTGTCACCTCAATTTTCTCTTTCTAGAAGGTGAAGGCTCCTTGTTTAGATTCTAACCAAACATACGTTTTCGAATTTAAAAGTCATTCTGTTTTTCAGTGGAAGATCTTGTCTAGGGAGAAGGGCTACTCAGAGTAACCTCAAAGCTGGAATCATCTTGGGATCACATCACAGAAGTCAGAAAATTGCACAGAAAGTTAAGTACTAGTTGTACATACATATGCATGTTCACCTTAAAACAGAGAATAAAATATGACTACATGTGCCCTAATGAGGAACCTGGAGTAGGCTTTCAAGGTTTTCTGCAAGAATGAAAACTAACATCTGTATTTCCACATATTTCTATTTGACCCCATTACCTAGAAATAAAGTCATATCTAGAACCAAAGTTATATCAACAGAGATCATCATGTAAACGTGAGAATTTACATGGGTCTTGTTTTTTCTTTTTAGCACAAAAGCCAATCAACAAAACCACCAGCATTAGGTATTAGAGCAGTTCTCCTGGAAACAGGCGAGTTCATACAGGCAGCAAAAATCTGAAGAAGCCCCATGTCAGGTTTCTGCAAGCACAGGTTCTCCAGAGAGAGGGGGGTCTCCTATTGCACCTCAAAGTGCAGCTGGCTTCTGACTTGCACTCCCCTCAAAACCCACTCCATCACACAAAGAAGCGGCCTCCTTAAGTTCCTCTTCACAAAGTTAAACTCTCACCTATAATCCTCCATAATTCCTGCAATTGTGTCTGCTTCTTGCCGTAGTTCCTCTTCTGCCCTATAGCCCAGTGTTGATGGCATCCCATGTCATACGGAGCAGGTTCAGGATCTTTCCTCTGCCCAAGGGGATTGGCTCCACCATCGTCTGTCTTTCCATGCTCTGAAGACAAAGACACAGAGTAGCGTGGAGGTCATTCTCAGCAACTCCTTTAAGACAATTCCTCTTCACACAAGGTAACAGAAACTGAGGCAACTCCATTTACAAATTGCTACTGGTTTGGAAAGGCCACTCAGAAAGGAGATTCATAAAAAAATCCAACTTCTACCTGAAGTCTCAGCACAGCTTATTGGGTTTGTTGTGCATCCTAATCACTGCTCTCTTTTTTCCCCTCTACTGTAGTCTCTTACCTTCAACCAGAGCAGGAAATCAGAGTCAAGTGGTGTAGAATTTTACATTAATTAGTGTTGTTCACAAGCTATCTATTCCTTAACATAAAACATTTTCATAGTAACTTATAAAGGTAAAATAAAACATTATGGAACATTTTAAGTTAAAGACTTATTAAACCTTGAAATACTTCTCTTAGAAAATATTTACTTATTCCACTGAAGGTACCTTCCACCATTTCAGTGGGAAAGGCAAAAAAAGCAATTGTTTATATTTACCCTATTTTTGGAAGCAAAACTTCTGGCAGTAAAGACAGTGAAGTAATATTTTCTTTTTTGACTTAACATTATTTATACTGTGACAAGATGAATAAAAATGCTTTATTTTAAAAATATAATACACCATATATGTGCATGCCAGCAGAGAAGAATGATTTGTAAACATCTAAATCATACAGTATCTGAACTAAGACAGACAGTGGTTTGGGACAGGGCTGTATCAACAGCCCCATTTCTCCTAAACGCCCGTTCAGGGGCACTTCCTCTTTGAGAAACAGCCCCATGCTAATCATTTTCTCTAAAGGATATAAAAGCCTGTAAAATCTAAACATAGCTCAAAACTCTCTCCCAAATATTTCAGCAGAGAAGTCGAACAAATGCATACGGATACAATCAGGTACACATATGAAACATGCAACTATATGAAAGCTGTACCTGCCCAAACCCACTCTGTATTGGAATGGATTGCACACATGCCATCAAAACAGCCATTCTGTACACAGTGCAAGCAAATGAAACAAGGGTATTAAATTAAGTCTGCTTGCACTGTCCTAAGAGTGGTGTAAAACCACTGAGCAGAGGATTTACAGCTCGTGTTGAATAGTTTGTCCTATTATCCACATAATACAAATTAGGCTGATAGCAAATGAGTTCATTTGTTTATCTATTGTTTACCACTTATCCCCTCAAATTTCAGACTTATAAAAAAGTCATAAAGACCAGAAGAAACAATTGTGCAGTTTCTGGGAATATCTGCCCTCTTATATTAAAATACCGACCTTTCAGCTAATATAGAAAAGCTTGAGGAAGGAAGACCTCGCAGCAGAAACCTCACTTCAAACACAAGGGGAAAATGTCCTGAGGAGTGCTTCCAGGAAACCAGAAATCTGTTCTAGTTAGTCCAGTTAGCTGCTTACACCATTTGAGGTTTCCACGTCTGATCTTTTGCAATGGCTCCTTCTTCCCTGCTTTTAGTGTAACGATTTTGCTAGATGCTAGGGTGCCCATACTGCTTTCTAGGGCTAATTTTTCCCCTAGATTGTTTACATTGGTGAGATTAACATGCCGAGCTGTGCCAGAAGGGAGAGGGAAAATATCTGGGTTGGCTAGCAGAGATACAGTTCCTACTCCTGTGGGAATGGAGAGATTTTTCCATAGATGGGAGTGCTGCTTACATGCCAAAAGATAAAGACATAATGAGCTCTTTATATTCACTGCACCATGTTTACCCCATAGCAGAGAGTTTTATCTTTTACAAATCCAACATCAGATTAAAGTTTCTCACCCAAATCTGGCCTGCACAGCACTAACAGAAATGTGTCTGAAGACTCAAGAGTCCAGATCTCGAGTGAACCTGAACAGCTGAGGCCAGCTGAGCACTCAAAAAATAAATTCTTCACAGTCCCAAAAAACATTTCGTAGGAAACACAACTGGGAGACCGCTGCAAAACCCTCAACCTCGGGTGTTAAGCAAGGCCATGCTGAGTAACTCCTGCAGCCTGCTGCTGTAGGTCAGTCACAGGGCTTCACACCGCCTCCGCTCCCTCACCGATTCGGAGGGGACGGGACAACACCGGAGGGGCTCCCCGTCCGCATTTCTCATTCTTGGTAGACTGCCAACCATCTCCTACATGCACCCCATGAACTTGTGCTGTTAATCTTCCCTGACACTGGGATTTCTGCTCTTCCAGTGAAAACAAAACTTTTGCTTAGGAGGCAGCCAGCCTACTCTAGAATCCCAATTTCTCCAATTCCAATTTTCCAGTTTCTCAAGTGGCCAGCCTGCCCCTTCTCAAACACTGCAGTTCTGCCAGGCAGCCAAACCAAAACATGGCTGGTCAACATGGGCAGAGTTAACAATTTATCTTTCCAGTGAAGCAGATGGGAAAAGGATCTCAGTTCCTAGTTACTACTGCAAGTTGCAATAAGATTTAGCCCCTCGGGTGCCCAAATCAGTTTAGAAGGTAGGATTCTCAGCTGCAAATTAGGAAGGGCTTCACTGAGGTGGGAGTGATGGGGGCAGGGGGACAGAAGAGCTGTTCACTACAGAACAACCCTGGTCAACCGCACTCTTACCCTATCAGCGACAATATTGCAACAAACTCCCTAAAAATCCTAAAATTAAAATATTGATCTCAGCTCCCTGTAAACACTATGCAGCTCAGTGCGAAAGTATTCCTGAAGAGTTCGTCTGAGTTCCTACCATCACTCCAGATCAAGCAGGATGAATTTACCTTCGTTTAACTCTGAATTCCAATCCCGTTCTTTCACATAGACCAGAAAATGTTTCATATATCGCTTCTCGTATCTCCCTATCTGTAGAGAAACATAGCGGTTTAAGGAAGAATTAGGAACACCAGGGGAGGGCACTGGGCTTGCCTGCAGCAGCATGGTGGCCACCAGGCAGTCCTTTGGGCTGCTGCCCAACACGTGCAGGTTTGCACCCTTGGCAGTCAGGACAAGAGGAAAGCACAGCTGAGGACACATAAGCAGCTACTTGACTCCAGGCATGTGATTCGGAGGCAGAGCCGGACACACGAGCTCTCTCTCACCTCTTCCAGCGCAACTAGTCTCATGCAGGTTCCTGCCGGGATGCTCAAGGCTGGCAGGGAAACAAGGCAGGTTCCTCTCACCCCGAGACATCCCATCTCTCATTCCCATCACTATGCCTTCCGTGCTGTCCAAGCAAACGTTCTCCAGTGTTTCCATCAAAGCCTTGTGCATTTTCCTAGAGCTGCTCTCATCACCACAGAGTGGTTGCTTCCAGGCTGGTTGGTCCAGCAAGAAAACAAGCCTTACCGAGTGGATTTCATAGTTACCTTTTGATTTCTTATCCTAGATTGTACCGTGATAAAGGAGGCAGAACAATGCCAATATTTATCACCCCTACATAAAGGTCAGTTAGCTGAAATCCCCAGCTACTTAATATAAGTCAAACTTAATACTAGTGCAACAGTGGTGAGAGTACGCTTCCCTTTTGCTCCACAGTGAAACACCAATCATGTTACTCAGCCAGGCCCATCGTTGCACATTCTTTTT
Source organism: Haliaeetus albicilla (assembly GCF_947461875.1). Lineage (NCBI taxonomy): Eukaryota > Metazoa > Chordata > Aves > Accipitriformes > Accipitridae > Haliaeetus > Haliaeetus albicilla. The sequence continues at coordinate 35,246,368 of NC_091488.1, forward strand.
TTCCATGCATCCCGATGGGACAAGCATGCAGCCTAGCAACAGAGCAGAAGACACGTCAGTGGGCTCCACATGAGGTTCAGGCAGTGTGTGCCCAGGATTGGGGCTCCGTGGAGCTCCTGCAGACAGACAGTCACATCCATTTTTCCCAGGTCTGCCTACTTGTGTCCAGGTTATTTGCCTCTCCCAGAGGGGCTGCCTTCTGGTTTGGAAACAAGGACGACCTTTCACCAGAGCTACTTTCCCTGTGTGGTTACTGTGGCCCAGGGAGATGATAACACCTTCACGTGATGGAGTGACTGCTGTGAACTCTTGGGTATCAGAGAGGGAAAGGGAGCAGTCAGATGGAGGGTGTGTCCAGATAAACAAGAAAATAGCACTCTTTAGGCAAAATCCTTTGCAAAGGATAAAGGAGTGACCAGGAAGGGACTTGTCCAGGACCAAGAGGAACAAAAGGTCAGGGAAGCCTGAACGGGGAAGGACATAATCAGGAATAAAGCAGTTGAAATCAGAAACACTTTAAGAGTGGGTGAAATCAAACATAAATCCGCCATTCTCTCACAGTATGTTTGCTTAAAAAAATACTTTAACTATTGCCAGAACAGGCAATCTGTGTGATACATACTTCATCAGCCAAGGAGTGATCTGCTTAAACCCTGTTTCAAGTAAGCAGTGGGAAACACCCCACTTCCTCCTGTCACCCGACTACGCTCAGCTACATTGTCTTCCAGAAGTGATTTACTAGGCTGCAATTAGTAAGGAAATCCACCTCCTCCGTTTCCTTAGGGAAACCCAGGTTAGCAAGGCCAGGGCTGCAATCATGTTCTTTACTGCCCAGTTCTGTCCATCCAGGCAGCCACACTTCCCTCTTGTAGAGTGACTCAAAGCACCGAGCTCCTGTCGTTCCCATCTCCTTCAAGCCATCCCTACATATCCCATGGCAAAAGGACCCTCGGTCGCCGGGGGAGATACCGATCTTTTTGGCATGTGGAAGCTGCAGATTGCCTCTCTTGCTTCAGCATGAGGGCTTCAGCAGTTGAGGGGGCTGACTAAGAAACTCACTACCCACACGTTTTCCTACTAAGACAGGGCAGACAGCCTGCCTCAGACTCCATCCAGGCAGATTTTTGTGAAGATGACACATGAAAGCTGCTGAATATCAGAAGGCACACTCACCATGCCAGCACTAGCACTGAAGAGCTTTCAGACGCTCTGGAAACTCTGTGAAGCAAGTTTCTTCTGGCACACAAAGTGATCAGCACAGCATTAAGCAGCTAACTGTGCAGAAACAGACCTGCAGAAGGCTGTGGAGGTTTCCAGCTAGATGTCATGGGATTAAGGCCACAGAAATAAAAACACCCTATCCAGAATGAAAAATGGCATGCGGTACTGGAGGGGAGGCAGCAGGTGGTACCTATATACGGGAAGTGAATGTTGCTCACTGCACATGGTCTCAGAAAAACACATTTAAACACCTTCAACTTTAAGGCTTTTAAAACCTTTCTAGGTGATAAATACTGGTCATCAACATGCAAATTCTTGTCCAGTGCTGATTCTGCTGCTAACTTCAGCCCATCTTAAGGAAAAAAAAACAAAACCCAAATCCAGACAACCCCCCACCACACAACCTCTTAGCTTCTAAAATTATCCTGCACTTCCTTCCTTTACAACTTGTTATGCAGCAGACTTTGAGAACAGCTGGTGCCATGCTTTCAAAGCAAACAGCATTTTAGCTAGCAGGGCAGCAGCCAGGCAAACGCAGGAGTGAAGCAGGCAGGCACATGGGATGACACAATGGAAAAAGTCACCCAGAAGCATCCAGAAAGTCTACTTCTCAGACTTGGAAACTGGAAATATGTTGTGCAGAGGCAAAATTCATGGATTGGTGAAGGATGAGGAAAAGATACAAGAGAAAACCCAAGCACGCATTCGCCACTTCTTCAGAGGCAGTTGGAACAGCTGCCCCAACCTCCAGCTGGGTGGACAGTGTGGTGAGGCAATGAGAAAACACCCGAGGCAAAAAGAAGTCCTTCTCATACTGCCATCAGAAGTGATTTTTTTTTTTTTTTTTTTTTTTTCCTTTCCCCAAACTCCCCCTTTCCTAGAAACAGAGCCCTGCCTGCTGGGGTTTTGAAGACCCTCTCTTTCCATCACCATGCATGGAAGTTATCTCCAGCAGACACTTCACCTTCCTGTCCTGTATGTCAGCACAATTCAAGACTAAGAATAATGGCATCCTTGAGCATGCCAGGGACAAAAGCAAAGAGAGGACACAGCTGTAGGAACTAAACAATTCACTGTGACTCGAAAACAAAAGCAAACATCTTGGCTTGGTTCTGAGGAGCAGGCTGTCAGCCAAAAAAGCAACCTTTTACAGGTTTTACAGCAACCTTGAGGTTTCCCTGAGGAAACCTGCCATTGTGCACTTGTTTACCTTTTGTGAAGTTAAAGGTGGCCAATCTACTTTCTCTCAGGTCATTTAACCCTGCTACTGTACCTCAGCCCCAGCCTGAACGGCCCCAGCCCTGCTCTGCCAGCACAACTCACCTCGCGACTGGTAGGCCAAGCCACGCTTGACCCAGCTCTGCTGGGAGCTCCTGGGCCACAGTAGGCAGCCCTTTTGCTCTTCTGCATAGTAAAAATTCCTCTTCTGCCTGAGAAAACCACAACTTGCCCTGCACCGTGCTCAAGGCAGCAGTGCTGCTGGCTCACTACCTTCCCTTTGTGCATGGAGAGGTGACCTGGCTGATCTCAGAGCGCCAGATTCCCAGGAGAAGAAACTACTAACTCCCATCACTCAGGGTGAGGTTATGATGGCAACGAGACTTGCACTTCTGGCCAGCATCTAGAAGAAAGTTCTTCAGAAACCATCAGTAGCAACCATTTGTTTTCCTGAAAAAATCAAGAGTGTATGTTGCAATCTCAAAACCTCTGGAAATCACTGCCTGTTCTATTCTATTCTACCAACTGGTAGAGCTCAAACAGCAATAAACTGCTGCCTTTCACTGGTACTGCAAGACCTAGGACATAATCCTACAACACAGCTCCTTTAGGAAGATGGCAGGGTTGCCATGTCCTTTTAACTAGATCCAAGTTTCTCACTATCACATCTTTTAAGAAAAGCGCAAGCTGATGCCATGACAAACAAAAATTACTGTGGTTTCACAATTCACCTCAAAAGGTCATATGTCTTAAAGAATACACCAGGTCACTACTGCCTTTCCCAAAGGAATTATTTATGCACTTAGAGCTCATGTGTGATGCTTCTCTCATCGATTTACAAAAGCTCACAAGCAGCATGCTACAAATGAAAGGAATCATGTGGCCTTATGTTCAAAGTTGCTTTATTCAGCTTCTTTTCAGCAAAGGCAAATACAGAAAACAGGACAGTTAATACATCAGTAGAGCATGTAACTTCAGATAAAGAATAATTAACCAATGAACATCACAGCACACGCAATACCTCTAAAAAATATAAAATACAATTTTTTGATTGACTGAAGTTATTTTCAAATCTGAAGTAAACCACAGCTGCTGTGGTCAAAAATACTTCTGTAAATTTATCTCAAAAGTTGTTTTGCTCAAAATTTTTTTGGGAAAAAAAACCCACCCCAAAACCAAAAAGAAACACAAAACCAAAACACCTTAAAAACCCCCTGAAGTCCCACTTTCTGTACAGAAAGGAAGCAAAGCGTAAATCAAAACTACAAAAAAGCCCAACTTGCAATGAAGCATTTCTGGTATCCCAAACAAGCAGAAAAAGAAAAATAAAATATGGACCATTTGGTGTTTGGGCTGGATCGGATGTATTTTTTTTTTATTAAATTAGAAAAAGTGAAATATATAAATAAATAATTCATATTGTACCCACAATAACAACAGCAAACGTTGTCCCTCGCATCCTCACTAATACACACAGACATATACACACACGCACACCTTTTTGCCAGACTCTAGAGAGGCCACTGCTCTAGAACCAACAAAATACTGGTTCTGAACACTTAGTCATAGGTCTTGCATCTACTAAATCTTCTCTGTTCATTTTTTTTTTTCAGATTGACAGTTTGTACTCTTGGTAAACATATGACATAAAAAGCACAATCCAAAACGCTATGCACTTAGTAAGATGGAATATTTCAGATGCACAAACAAATGCTAATTAAACCCAAAAGACAAGAGGATACTGGTAGTGATCCCAATATAGTGACAAATATTTGGACAGAAGGAAGACTGAGAAACACCTTAAACATTAGCATTTGTCAGCAGAACAAAAATCACCAAAGACCCCTGCAGTCCTCCCGCCTGTCTATTTTGTCAGTTAAATGGGCCACAAAGTCGGTGTGCCCAGAGGTAGGCTTGTTTTTAGCAACCTTCACCCCATGAAGCAGGCACAGAGCCCTGTCAAGGCACTGGAAGGCAGAGGGCACGCCGAGGCTCTGACCCCTCACAAATACAACAAGCTGCAAGCTAATGCCCAGGAGTGCTCTGCTCTCAAAAGCAGCCTGCTCCCGCACAGTAAGAAGCGGGGACAGGCAACTGGAGCATTAAGCCTGGAAACGGCCAGATGAACAGGCTTCGGCAGGCAGCAAGGAGCAACTGGGGGTGGCGGGGGGGAGAAGAGCTCCAACCCTACCTGGGGCAGGAGCAGAGTTAGGTCCCAGCTCGTAAGAGCAGCAGTGTCATTATCGGCTACCAAAATCATGGCAAAGCAGTAAATTCAGCCTCTGCAAGACTCCCCACTGATACCATTACATCTGCAGTAGTGACACATGATAGTTAGGTCAGGGTGTAGCATCCCACACAACAAGGTCCAAGTATGGCTTTTGGCCAGCAGAGCTATCTATCTGTGTTTAAAAAGTCACAACAAAAAAGGATGAAGAAAGGGGAGACTATTCCGAACAGTGCATAAGATGACCATGAGAAGAACTATTGACAAACCTAGTCCATGCATTTTGACAGCTAAGTAAGGAGCAGGCTGGGGTATTAACAGAGTTGTTTCAGAAAAAACACAGGACTTTGCTTCCATTTCTTCCTCGCTTATATATTAAAAAAAAAAAAAAAAAGCCATCACCCCAGGGTTAGTAAGAAAAGCCCACTAAAATAAATTACTTATAATTCTTCTTTCCCAACTGTGGCTGCCACTGCCTCTAATCTGTCACCTGCTTGGAGCCCTATTGCTCTTCCCCAATAATTTTGGCAGATTTGGTGTGGTTTGAGTCCTGTGGTTTTGAGTCCAGTAGGTCTCTCCAGAGAGAGTCAAGCAATACAGTCGTTGACACATTCACACATTCGCTGAGAAAAAGGAGTTGGAGCAGCTGGATAAAAGAAGGAAAACCAGATGACAGGAAGCAGGCGATGAACGCAGAGTTGCTGCAAGTGAAACTGCAGACAGATGTTGGTAAAAATTAAATCCCTCTTTACTGCGAGAGCAGTTAGGCACTGGAAGAGGATCCCCAGAGAGCTTGCAGAGCCTCCATCTATGGACGTTTTCAAAACTCAGCTGGAAGAAGGCAAACGCATTTTGCACACTGGCAGCACCAAGAGTGGCACAAGCAAAATAGATTTTGGCTGGCAGCAGAGGAGTGGACTAAGTGGTCCCTCTGGGCCTACTTTTTATGATTAAGCGTCTAGACCGGATAACAAACATTGTGCTAGTCTTTTCAGCAATCAACTTGGCGTCTAGATAGAGTAGTGTATGTGATATATTTCCCTTTTATTGCTGTTTCTTTCCAGCCAGTCAAGTCACTGCTTGTAATGTTGACTTCAGGCTGCTGGGCTGTAATGATTTGGTAGGTGAACAGAAATCCTCTAGGATCCTAGAAAACAAAGAAAAAACAGGCTAAAGGATGAATGGTGGCCATTGTGTTGCTGCCTCGGGTCTTGCTGAGGGGTGTGGTTGCCACTGGGGTGGCGGGGCAGAAATGCACAGTAAGGAAAGTGAGGATGAACAGTCGTAAAACTGCCCTTTGGTGAACAACCATAGGACCTTCCCTGCTGTACAACAAGCAGCACATCTTCCTAAAACACAACAAAACCAGGCTTCAGCCTGTGTTCCCCCTTGCTTCCTTTCTTCACTATAGATGATATCTTACCTTAAATTTAAGAAGCTACCTTATCTTTAGCAGCACAGAAGCACACCTGCCACACAAAGTGTCATTACATAGAAAGGTCTGTGCCTAAACCCAGAATACCTGATCCCGGCACCACTTACCCGGAGCACCGCCGGAGATGCCGGCAAAGCCACAGGCAGCACCGCTCCCAGTGGTCAGCGCTCACACCATCCAGCTTGCCCCACACTGACAGCATCCCCTCACACACTTCTCAAAAGGGATACTCTGAGGAACGTTCAGCTCCCTCATTACTTTGTTATGCTCCAAAGAGGAATAGCCTTAAACTGGTTTAAACTGGTGGGAAAAAAAAAAAAGTTTTTTTTCTCCTCCCCTTTTGTCCTTAAGCAACAGAAATTCCTTTGGGAGCATATTTATGAGAAAGCCTGAAAACAACGGTTATGAAAATGCCATGCTATGTACCGCAACAGCGGTTTCTGCTTGGGTGAGGAAAACTCACCCAGCTTGCCGACACCCCAGTCAAACTCATTCATTACCAGCAGAAGGGCAGGAGCTGGCTTATAAACCATTTTACCATGGGAGGAAGCCACGTGATCCTGCTCAGCAGTAGCTGCCAAAAGACATTACAAGTGTAATAGAAAGTACACTATTGAAAAAGGTGTTTTAAAACCCAGGCAGTTTCTATTACACAAGATACCAATTTACATGTCAACTTTGGTTTACGACCACTGAAGTAAAACCTACAGTTATTACAGTACAACCACAACAACAAACATGTATTTTTAAGTAAACTAATGAAAACTGAGAAGGTGAAAACAGAATTACATTGGAAGATCTAAATCAAAGCTTCTTGCCTGGTGATTTCAGTTACCAAGATTTAAAAATCAGTCCAGCTTACAGTACTCTATAAAAGACAACTGCTAGATTTTTTGGTCTCCCCCTTCCCAAAGATTGTCTTCCCACCCTAAAATTATCCTAAATCACTTCACAGCTCTCACTTACAGCTCCTAGAGACAATGGGCCGAAGAGATGTGGCTAAAAAAGACTCCTAGCTTTTGCCCTACTGGCATTTGGAGCACTCCCCGGGGACGGGCAGTGGAATGCCTTCAGCCAGCTCGCTGGTTATTCTGCCCTTCGCTTTCCTGACACTTCAAATAGCAGCCAGCCCTCCTCAGAAACCTGGAGGAGATCTACACACACATCAAGATGAAGTTTGCACATCTTACCACAACCCATACAGTGGAAATTTGGACAGATCGGCTTAAAAGCCGTTCCTGCCTTCAGGTAAACGCTGGAGCAGCAAGCATGTCGTGGCACTACTCGTGCTGCACAGCACCGTCAGCCAGCCCTTAACCTGACCGCAGCCATCTGAACTACTGCTACACAGCACACCTCATCACCTTGCCTTCTGCCCCACAGTAAGTATGGCTTGAGATTCACTTGCATCTCCCGAAAATTTAGTAAGGTACCTTGAAAGTAACCGGACAATTCTAATGTCCTTTTTTCAATGTAGAAATTGGCAGCTGAGTGCAAAGCCTTACTGCAGATTTAAATGGTAGAAAAAAAAATAAGAAGGCATTTCCAAACAAGAGACACAGAATATGGCATGACAAATTTTCCAAATTAATATTAATCTATTTGCATATAATAAGAATGATTTACTGAAGAAAAAAAAAGGAAAAAAGAAAAAAGAAAAGAAAAAAGGCATTCACCATTTCCTACTAATACAATACCAAATGAATTAGAAAAGTTATTACACTTTGTTTTCATTAAACTAAGGCCATCAACACTTGTTCAAGCAATATTTCAGATTTTTAAAAAAATTGATCTGAAGACAAGATTATGTGATTTAAAAAAAAAAAACAAACAACCAAACAACTTACTACATACCTACTACTAAACCAAATACTTTTTTTAATTCTGGAAACCACACACACTGCAGAATTCAGAATATGACAGTGAGATAAGGACTATACAAAACCCTCAATGGATTTATAAACTGTGAAAAGCAAACCAACTTTCCTGGTCAGTAATACATAAATAAGGTTATTTGTTGACTATATAAATAGTTTCGTATTTCAGAATGTCATTCTGATATTTGAGACCCAATTTATGACACAACCTTTATGTGGCTTTGAAAAGAATAATGAAATATACAGCATCCTTACTTTTCATGTAGAAGAGTAAGAAAAAAGTTTCCATCTCCTTATCCAATAACCCTACATACAACGAAAGTATTTTGCAAAGGAAATACATTCCGGAATTGAGCACACAAATGATTCTAACCAAGGAAGTAAATGAGCAATTGGAACAACAAGGCAACTATTCATATATCACAGATTTCCTCCCTTTCAGCTGCCAGCCATTTTATTTTCTGGTTATCTACAAAGCCCTGTTGTTGGAATGAAAAGGAGAATGAAGGACTGGAAAATTACTTCATAATGAAATATGAGCACAGATACGATGAACAGGATAGAAATCGTGTTAATGACATGCAGTAAAGGCCTCCCTGTTTGCAAAGAAAGGGCTTCGTTTTTAGTAGGCTACACTTCGACACCTCTCCTTTAGATGGGCAGGCCAAGCTCCGAGATGTTTACTACACTGCTACCATCACCCTGTCGGTAGCAAACAGGATTTATTTCATCCTTCTAGTCAAAACCCCTGACCATGCCCCAGGAGACCTGAATTCATCTACGTGCCTTCCCCTCCTTCCTCCTCTGCTACTCCTTCTCCCAGCTCTTCTCCAAAATGGAAAGCAGGACGAGGAGCATGCTTGCCCCAGCAAAATAAGCTGGGAGAAAAAATATGCTGGGAAAATGAACAAAGCACCAGCCATCCCTGTCCTTCGCAATGAAAACAGGTAGCACTAAATCGTGGAAAGCTTGGAAAGAGTGCCCATGCTTGCTCTCTATATGATGTAGACTGAAGGATACTGCCAGGCACGTTTCTGTGAAGAGAAAATTAAGTGACTTACTAGGGAACAGGAGTTGTCTGGAAGCAGTGTGTGATTAAACCCAGAAAACATTTTCATTTGGGTTACAAAATATTTATGTCTGCGGGAAACTTGATTGGCAGCCTAACAGCAGAATTACTCCTCTGCTGACATTTTTGTAAGGGATTGTTTTGGTAGGTGTTTTTTTTTTTTTTTTTTTTTTTCCTCTTTCTCCCCTCATTAGCTCTGTTTAGGTCTGTTTGGCTACAATGTTTTCATGCTGTGGTTTTTTGGGTTTGGGTTGGGGTTTTTTTTAGTGTAGTGTTAAAAAGGGTAAAGGAATGAGACTGTTGTAACCAAAACAACTTTCACTTACACCACTGCATATTTTTGCTATTTTGGGGAATCCAAAATAGGACAAATATAATCTCCTGCTCACAACAAAGCCACACTTGAGAGGAAACCAGGACAATTCTAAAATGAGCTTCCCCAGCTGGGACACGACAACCAGAGACCCATTCCTCTGTGAGAAGGGTGCATTATATCCATCTGCCTTATGAAAGAGGGAGTTATGTCCCCAGTTTATCATCTGAAAGACTGGTATTTAGCTGTCACTTCAGGAAAAATTATTCTGAAAAGTCTCCTAAAACCAAGCATCTACTATGTTGTTCTCAACTACCTAGTCTCTCACTATTAAGAAAAACAGCTGCATGTCAAAGCAAATACACTGCAAAAACAAGCCAAGTCATACAGATAAAAGAAGAATGGTCACAATTTTTAAGCCAAATTTTAGAAACACAGCCTTCCCCAAACTGAATAAACACTAGAGAATACTGTTATAATGCTCTTCCAGAAATAATTTTGAACTTTACTATAAACAAAGCAATGGAAAGTGTGTGCAAGTACTTGTTTTTGTAAAGTTTCCCAAATACCTGGAATCTCCTGTACGGGACTTCCATATTTCCCAACGTTTCAGGACATCTTTGGCCACAAAAATTTAGGTTTCTGATACCCACGTACTATAGCTGATCAGCTAAGCTGCTATAACAGCTTAACAGACCTGAATCTATATTATTTGTAGCAACTTCCAAACTTCAAAAAATAATAATCAGGGTGTCTTAAATTCCTATTCAGGGTATTAAATGATCTCTAGCTGGTAACAAAGAGGTATTTTCAATGTATTTTATAGCACTTGTGTAACATTTGAGGTACACTGAGGTTCAGCATCTCTTTGAAATACAGTTAGTTGGCTGTATTCAGACACAAACCTCTTGAAACAAAGACTTTAATGCTGCTTAATCTAAGTTCTGTAAAATTTCCACTTGCAGGAAAACCTGAATGTTTCAATTTCCAAACAGGAAACACCCATTGCTATGTTGGCACTTTCTGTGGAATGGATTTTTTGATCTGTCCTAGTCTGTTCTTCTATGACTCTTTCAAGTTTTCCTCTTCCAGGTTTACCTAATTCGCTCAGCTTTCTTAGGTCACATCGTATCTCTTCAATAACAAGCTCCAAGAATTTTTTTGTCCAGCTGTTACAGCTTTTTAAACACAAATATACTATTTGACCATTTCTAAACTTTCCACATAGGAAAACATGCATAAGCTACCCAAGAGAGATCAACATACCAATGCTTTAAAAATAAAAAAAAAAAAAAAAAAAAAAAAATAAAATCATGCTGGCCTTTATATCCCTTTGTGAAATAGCCCTTCCTCACAGACCACCACAAGCCTCCAGAAAACTGTTTGCGTGTAATTTTATCACCCTGCAGACTGCTAAGTCCTAAGAACTGACTATAAAGCTTTTTAACTGGCCAAGCTGAAATGTGAGTACCCTGCAAGGCTTGAAACAAACAACTGACGCTGTCGAAAGCATTCAGGTTGATACATGTATGCAATAGGTAAGTCACAGGAATTTATTCAGAATAATAGCCTTTACTTTGCTTCAATCCAGGCTTGTTAACTGGACTGCTTTACATTGGTGTAGCCTACAGTTAAGCTCTGCTAGCTGACCCAGGCAGGAAATGGTGTAACTTTTTACCACAAGAGTAGCACTGAGAAACCTCCAGCATAGATGAAGTTATGTCTGGCGAATCATTGCAGCCTGCTCATCCCACTTAAATAGAGTGATAGGCACGGCTAGGTTTGCCTCTGCTTGGCAGAGGATGAAGATGTGAGTTTTCCAAAGCTTTTGCATCAGCTCTTGCTACAAAGGCTGCTCAGTCTGTTTCCAAACAAGTGACTTTCTGCCAAACATTGTGAAGACGTTTTACTTCGGATGTTTTCAGGGAGAACCAAAACGTATGTATGCTCTGTAACTGGTACACAAGGCAAATGCCTGAGGGATGAGACATCAACTTTGAGCCCCAGCTCTTCACCTGATTCCCAAGCAGCTACCACAGAGAGGAGGGAAACAACAAAAATAAAACCAAAGCAAAACCCAACCATCCTCTCAACAGCAGAAGAGAAGAAACTTTGACGGAGAAGGGTCCCCAGCCACCCAGATAAAAAGCTGTTGTTTTACTTTAAAAACCAGGCATCTTGACAAGACTGGAAAGGCTTTGCTTGTTATCTAGTGCAGAATGAAAAGAAGTATTGAAGCCTGAGGTAATGACCTCAGACAGACATTGGTATCCTCCAGCCAGCACCATTAGCTCTCTAATGAGCTGTTATAAAAAGCGCGTCCAGAAATACGTACGTAGGTGCTGCTCCTCGTTCCAACACAACTGGAGGATAACAGAGGATAAAACCAGAAAAGGGCTTTCTGCAAGATGTTATTCTCTTTTGGGTGAATCAACTGCAACCAATGCCTTAAAGAGCATAAAGAGATTTCACAGATGATTGGGGAAAAAACAAGTCACCGCAAAAACAGACTGGGGTCCACAGTGTGCTGCTCAGATGGGAGCTAAGGAAGTGTAGGGGATTTCCTCTTTACAACAGGGTATTCGTGGACTGGTAATGCACTCTAAACATAGTGTTAAAAATAACTGTAGCTCCACAAGTGTTTTTGGTATTCTAAGGATTTGGCCAGGAAAGTGACAGTGGATAATTTTAAGTAACTTTCAGCAACAGGCAGAGCATCCGGGGTGGGTGGTGGGGGGGGAAATCAGATGGTGACAGAGCGATCAAACTGCACCAGTACTGGAATTTTACAACAAACTAATTAATGAGGCCTTCAGGAAAACAGATGTGCATTAGGAAGACAGAAAAACACACTTTCCTAAGCTGGTCACTGTATGAAGGAATAGGATGAGCTGGTCAAAATTACTCTGGATAAAATAATGCTGCCTTTATGTGAAAAGGATCCAGGTCAGCACGTTACATTTTCAAAACTGAAGACCGAAAAGCAACTGAAAAGATACAGACTAAGACTGATAAAAACCAGACTACATTAAAAGAACAGAGACTGAGTGACTTACAAGTCCTCTGCAGAAGTCACATCCTGGCATCACAGTTAATCAAAACCCACAATAAATGGGAAGAAACACAAAGTCCCTCAAATCCTGCTTTTGTTGATATACTCTAATACAACCAACTTACACCCACTGCTAAACACTGCTCGTCTAATTTAGCCCTTCTGCCCTGCTGAACAGGTATTTACTTGAAGTCTCGACCCTGTGACACACCGGCACATGTGTGGGGCTGGGAATCCAGATGTCCTCCCAGGCAGTGGGGCACGAGACCCCACTTCTCTTGCTGACATAGAGGGGCTTCAAGCTCTGAGCCATTAGCTAAGGAAGAAGGGGCACAGTGCTTTCAGTTCAAATATATCATGCTTTTCTGTGTCTTATGCTTTACGTACAAAGCAGGGGAAGGGGGCTCTGTTCAAAGTGTCCAAACTAATGCGTAAGCTCTGTTGTTGTACATCACAGGAGTGTCTCTGCAGCAAGAAATCATGTCTTGCATGACCCGTGACATGGCACAAGGATGCATGAAATGGCTTGAGGGTTCCAAGCTTGATACCTAGCGGGTGGTACAGGGCACAGGAAACCTGCTGTGAAGCTAACCGTACTGCCTGCTGGGGACGGTCCTGTTGCAAGCTACCTCTGGAAACACATGCAGGCATTTCCTCAGTAACTACTAATATCCAAGTGCAAGAACCATGCCAAGAGATATGTTAACATCCTCAGCCTAGTCTAAACATGAACAACCTAGTCTTGTCAAGCAATGTTTCACAGACTGACCCTGCTCCTGCTTCAGGCGCTAGTGCAGTCACAGCATCCCAGTGTGGTTCTCCTCATCTGGGATGCAATGAAGGGGCTTCAAAACTCTGCAAGGCAGCACCTGCACTTTTCAGCACTCTCATTGCCTGCTCACCCTCTGATCTGCTCTAGCGAGTGATCCCAGACCTCTGCTAGGTCACCTCTGCCTCAAAGTCTCTCCTTCAAGATTGCTTAGTACAAGCTCATTTGTGTTTGGAATGGTTGTTCTAGAATAAAGACACATCTTTCTTTTGAGCATTTCACCTTTTTCTTCTGATCCTTTAAAGAAAAAAAAAAACCAAAACCAATTAAGAACCAAGTTCTTGCCCTTTAACTTCCAGGTTGGCCTGAAAATTCAACAGAAATTTTCTCTTCTGAATTGTTTATAGGATCAATGGAAAGCTCACATACGTTTTACAATTAAGAAGTTGTATTCGGGCTGTAAGAAGTGTTCAGTTCTCTTTCTTCTCAGTAAAGACTTTTATGTCTCTGGCAGTAGGAGATTTACGAGATCAACCCCTCTTAACAGTAGATGCTGTAGGTCTAAGTTCACAATAGATAGGTCTTATACTCCTGGAAACACTTCCTTACCTTATATCACATTATCATCATAAAGCAAGTATCTAAATATTCAGGAACCGAGTTGATGTGTGCTGGTGTTTCTGAACATATAGTAGAATTTAAAGCCAGACACAGCACTTTGACCTAGTTAAGCAGAGTAAAAGCACCCATCATTAGGAAGAAGACTCATATGGTGAGTTTGAACGCACTTTTCCATCATATTACACTGTTTGTCTTAAAAATACAAAGAAGGTGCTGTGACCAGAAGAAAGCGTTCCCTTGAGGGCATGTCACTCTGTATGAATGGGTTTCTCTCCACCATACCTCTTCTGCCAAAACTTCTCTGAGCATGCTTACACTCAACACTTTTGTGGCCCTCCAGGAAAATGCAAAAGACCAGCGAATTGCTTCTGCTGACAGTTCTGCCTGAAAGCAAACCACGAGCAGCATGTCGTACTCTACTTGGATTCTCCCCTCGCAATTTGTAGTCCTGTATTGTAGCAGTGGGAAAACAGCTCTTAAAATTACATGCAACTGAGGCAACCTTTAATAACTGCAAACATGTTATTATAAAGCTTACTTGTCCAATATGAGTCTCATACCCCCTAACGGTATCTCAACAAAGTCTCAACTCTTCTCTCTTATTATGGCTCTATGAAAACTGTTGGTTTCCATGCATCAGTGACTCACCACTTCAACCCCTCCTGCATATCCTCTTCCTCCGGCACAGCATAATCAGAATTATAACTGTGATGAGAATTAAGAGAGGCACAGTAATCATCAGCAAAAGCAATGAGGACCCCTCCTCTGTGAAAAGAAAACAACAAACAATACACCAAACTAAGCTAGTTTATATAGGAAAAAGAGCCAAGAGGATGTCTGATTAACAACAATTGTTCCTCATCAAGATTGTGAAAGTTACTGCTAAGCTACATGAAAGCAGCAATTGCTCAAAAGAGAGAGTGAACATATGTACTTTCAAAAACAAACTTACTTGCCTACAGAAAATGCTTTGTGAAGAAAAGATGTGTTCATGTTCATCCACGGCAAAGAAAACTGTCATTCCCATACCTGATATGGTAGTTGGCATACATACATAAGCAGAACTTTATACAAGTCTTCACCCTTTCTGAAGAGTTTTCTTGTTCATCCAGAATTTGAGGTTTTTGTTTGTAAAATAAAAGTTATTCCTTTTACTATTAAACACTTATCACTGTCACAAAGGCAGTGATTAACCTTCAGAAAAGACAACGGGCCGTTTTTTGATGCCTGCAAGTAACTCTACCCAACTTCTGAGCATAATGTCCCTCCCTGGTTAGACACTAGCCACTTCATTTGACTGCCATTAATCAAAATGATAATATGAAGGCTCATTTCAATGCTCACTGATGTTAGCTGGAAAGCTTTCTGAATTAAAATTTATTTGAATCAAGCCAAAACTATCATGTCCTTTAACAAAGCTTGGTTGAACTATTCATTTGAATTTCTCTTTCTCTAAAATATGATTGTTAAAACAACAAGCGATTAGCTGATTTTTCATTCTCCTAGCAAGAAATAACAAGTCTTGGTTTCCTGCTGAGACACACATTTCCTTTTTAAAAGGCCAACCCAAAAGAATATTGCATTTGAGACAGGACAAAAAGATTTATTATGCTTTTCAATTAGTGTCATTCAGAATTAAGAACTAATTTGCTTTTGAACTTCTAGAGAGAAGATACTAAAAGTCAGATCTTACTCTTTACTACCATTCCCATAATAATCACTTCTTGAGCACGTAATTTGGGAATTAACCCACAATCCCAAGCTGCTTTTCTTGTCTTCCTAATTTTGAAGTGGTCTTCCTTTTAAGGCTCTGGATTTGGAGACATGAGAATTTTAAATCACCTAAGTCAATGCTCCTGTGTGAACTGAGAATGGTACCTCAGCTTCTAATGTTTCTATTTCTTATCTATAGAGCTGGGGTGAAAGTCTTTCCAGCAGAACAGAATATTGGAAGAAATAAATTAGCACTACAGGGTATTCAGATGTTATGCTGATGTATTTAAGTTTTCCCCATAAAACCAATGTATCTTCAACTGATCACCTTCCTGTCTGCTTGAAAGTACTATTGCTCCCTGACCATTACTGCAACGCACGTGTGTCTTGGCAAAAGTGTCAGAGAAACTAAAACATAACACACAGGTTAACTGTACCAAAACATGTAGTAAGTTTAACTGAAATGTTTGGTTAATTGTTTTTTCAGAGATAGTTTACTATTAATTTCAAAACTTCCACTCCAGTGTTCATTAAGTGACCCACAGAATTTTTACTTCATCTAGATAGATACCAGGTGACAAATATTTATACCTATCTTTGGACTGTCAAAGAAACTATGAAGGCCTGCGTGAAAACTGAAGTCCGACTTGCTGCAAAATGCACGGTGCCTCTAAAACTCACTAGCTCCCTAGCTGACTAGTTTGGCTTTTTTCCCCTCTTAGAGAGGACCTCAATATGTTATTGTCTCAAAGACAGCAATGAAAACAAAGTAGGATTTCCTTTCTTGTTACTTGGCACATAAACATTTCACTCCCTCCTCTTCCCAGCACATTCCTATCCAAACATGCTATTGCAAAACACAGAGGCCAAGAGAACGCTACCCAGTAGCTTGTATAGTTCACCCACCTCCTTTAATTTTCACAGGCAATTCTATTTTTTCATTCACGTTGTTTACTCTGCAGGTCAAGTCCTGCACACTGATGGTCCGAGTGTTGTTGATCTCCAGTTTACTGGTGATGGACACCACCCCATTGGTGTACCTGACTGTCTCCTGTGTAGGAGTAGAATTGAACAAGTTGTTCCAGGTGACGGTGGGCTCTGGGAGGCCAACAGCATTACAGGTGGCTATCAAATGACCTTCAGAAATGTTGTAATGGACAGATGCATTGAGACCTTCCAACACACAAATGAGACAATCCATCACCACAACGAGCACCTGGTCATAAGCAATAATAGCAGTTTAGCCATTACCAGAGCAAAGCTTTCTGGATTCGCACTGAGCCCCATGGCACAGGAATGCAAGAGGAGTTCACTGGGTCACGTCCCCCCCATGATTCAATACTCCTTCCCTTATACTGACATTACACACCCCAAATGTTTCACTCAACCTGAAATCCCAGGTTTTAAAATAATCTGTTAAAGTAAACTCATTTCTTGGTCCGTGCTGTTCTCCTACCTGCTAATTCCCTATCAATGGTAGGGTTCAGCACAGCAGCTCACAGCACTGGGGTTGTACCTGGCACCAAGAGGAAACTGCAACAGGCAATGGTGGTTTGCCCAAGTTCCAGCTAGGACTGCTCGGGGGCTTACAAGCAAAGATCCCACTCCTTGCTTTTTACCACTGCAGTTCCTGAGTCTGCTCGAGGAAATGCTGTGGGTGAGAAAACACCTCTTTTTCCACTAGCGACATATCCCTGCAGAGAACCTCACCAGAAACACTCAGGCAGGTACGTCCTGAGAAGGAGCCAAAAGGGAAAGTATTGAAGAGACATGTGTAACACCCCGAATCATCCATTCTAGTGTCCCAAAAAGTGATGCTTGTCTCATTGAGCACCAGGCTCGTGAAATTCATTCGGTCTTGGTAGGGCTCGTGAATCTTTAATCCTTTTATGGTACTGTACGTAGCTATGTTATTGTGTGATTTTTCAGAGTCCTTTTGCCACGTCACTTGCAGAACATCCTTGGGTTCTGTCAGGGCACAGCTGAGAGTCACACTGTCGCCCACCTTCACATTTCTGTGTTCAGCCTGTGAAACCACTGCAATGAGATGAAATAGTGAAATGGGCAGATACAACACATATTCAGAAGCCTAATACTGATTCTAAGGCCTGGATTACCCACAGACACAACAATTTCATCAATTACATATTGTTTCTATGGTTTTGCCCCACCAAAACGTCCTTCTCCTGCATCCTCCTAGAAATCAATGAAGTTATGTTGATTTACATTGGCTGAGGCTCTGGCTTTCTTCTACATGTTTAAAAGAAAAAGACATACCATACTTCTGTACCCATCCCTGCAGACTTCCCACTTCACTTTTATTAAATCAGCTCATGGCTTCCCGTTCTCAGCAAAGACTCAATTTTCATCTCCTAAAAGCTAGAGGAGGATTGAATGCACAAGGGAAGTGCACACCAAGCCATCCTCAGAGAACTGAGCAGCAAAATGAGCTGAAGAGAATTTCTGGACTATGTAGCTTCAGAGTTTGCAGTGCATTTGATAGGGAGGGAAAGAAAAAGAAAGGTTTGTTCGTAAGGCAAGCATCCGCTATGGGAAGTTGTGAACTCAGGTGAGCAACAGTGTTCAGTGTCATTGTAGATACAGGATGCTGCATGTCCCTCCCATCTCCAAATGCTGCTCCAGGAGGTCTTGTGTCACATCTGCCAGCTCCATGTCTATGCCACAGCCATCTAACGTATGTCAAATGGCACGAGCAATCTGTATTTCACCTATTTTTGCCTCTTACTCTGATGGTTGAAGCCTCAGGCATCAGAAACCAGTTCCCCAACCATTTTCAGGCAGATTTTAGGAAATACAACTTACCATTTGCCTTTCCAAGCCCAGCACAAGCCAGACAAAAAACCAGAGCTCGAAAAGTCATTTTGGAAGGGAAAATCCGCTTCACCTGAAGAAAGATAAGAAGAGATAAGGGTGACTCAATGACAGACCATCTTCCAGTGATATCACGTCTCCGGGGTGCAAACATTAACGGTAGCTTTGTCATGGGAGAAAAACATAGTTCTGGGGGCAGATGGCGCATTTTGACAGGTCTCATTACACAACACAGAAAGTGCTCTGGTCAAGGTGGGAAAAAAATTGCATGACGGAAGTTAGAAAGGCATTAATCCACCAGAAGTGTGACATACTGGTTGTCCGGGACGAGCTGTGGCACCAGGAGAGAGGTAGGGTTAGCTTCTGAGATCAAGGGATAAATTGAAAACAGCTTCTCTGAGGATTTCAGGACTCCCCACCTGTCTGAAATTGGATGAATTGGGGAACTTTTGGGGCATACTGCACCTGCTACATAAAAATATATCTCCAAGGTGGGAAAGGGGCAAAAATATGCTTGAGTTGCTATTTTCCCTAGTGAGCTTAACCTGCTTCCTGTTCCCTTAACCAGTTAATATTGCAACAATACAACTGAATTGTAGACCTGCTTGGAACTGAAGCTGGCCTGGTCATATTTAAGTGGAAACATTATTTGCATAAAATACCTCCGTAACACACATCACCTACATCTGAGCTTTTTACCAGTGTCTTCAAAACTAGCTGATGTGTCTTGGGAGCATCTTCTGTCACGAACATAAGCAAAGCCCAACTTTTTACAGATTTCCACAACATGCAAAAAAACAGAAGAAAGAGTCAACTGTAAAGCATTTTCTGTGTTATCTTACAGCTTAAAAAAGGAGGGCTAATGAATAAATGAAATACAGGGAGAAAAAATAAATCTATTTAAGAACCAAGTTCCCTGCAAATTTGTGCACACAACGCATACACACACAACCAGTAGCCTGCCTTTACATTTTAAAGGCACTGTGCTAAAACTCCTGATACAACTTTGCAGTTACCGAGCACGAACACAGACCGAGTTCTTATGCGTAAAAATCAGGAAACAAGAATCCATCAGCAACAAGTCCAAGGAACAATGAATTTCCCAGACAATACAGTGTAGCCAGATGCTTGAGAGCGGCTCTAAGAAATTCAGATAGATGTTCCTAAAAACATGCAAAACCCAAGGGCCAGCATAGCAAGTGAACGAGAAATTTCGGGTTATAGAAGTATTTACGAACCAGTGAAAGATGTGCCACGCCTGCAGGAAAGCACAGCTTTCAATAACAGCCTTCTGTCTCACTGCTTTAATACCCGTTAAAGTCCTTAACACACCATTGCTCGCACCCGGCGTAGCTACAAGATTTCATACAATGAGGAACCAGGCCATGATGTAGGTATACCAGTTCCCCCCCCGAAAGTCCCTCTGGGTCGCAAGCCCCCACTCTACCATATCAGCGGCGGGTGGAAAGCGGCGCGTAAGACTAGGGCAAGCAAAGAGCAAACCCTTCGCCGCGCCATACCTTCCCAAACCGCGCCTCGCAGCTCCCCTCAGCCACCGAGCGTAGCCCAGCGCTGCTGGATTCGCCAGTCCCCCGCCGCCTTCCGCCAAACTCCTCCGGCTGCTAAAAACCTTCTTCGCCTCCCGGCCGCCGGCCCCAGCAACCCCCCGGCGCCACCCGCCCCTGCTGCCTCCCGGCCTCACGCCCCTTCGGAAGAGAACCGCGGCGCGAACCCGGCGCCTGAGGGAGAGCTCTTCCCGCCCCAGAAAGGCGGGAGGAGGCCCGGGCACGCCCTGCCACCACACCTGCCCGCCGCCGCTTCGGCCCCCGACGCCCGCAGCCGCTCCGCGCCTCCTCCCCGCCCGGCGGCCAAACCTCCGCCGGGGGGCATCGGCCTCCGGGCAGGGGCTCGGCGCCGGTGAGGGGGGGAGCGCCGGCCTCTCCGCCCAGCCCCGCCTCGGACGGCAGGCTGCCCCGCGCCCCCCCCCACCCCTCAAAAACCCTCACCTCAAACCTGTAGAGGCGCCCAGGAGGGAAGGCTGCGGCGGGACGGACGCTTGCCGCCGCCGAGTACCTGAGGAGAGGGAGCCGCCGAGTACCTGAGGAGAGGGAGAAGAGGCGCCCGACGGCCTCCGTCGCGGAAGCGGCGCGGCCAGGCCCCGCCGCCGCCGCCGCCCCACCCTCCGGGCCGCCCCCCGGGGATGAGCGCGGGCCCCCGGGCCCCGGAGGTGGCGGGGCCCGCCCGGCGCCGCTGCTCTCCCGGCGGGCAGGGCCCCCCCACGGGGTCGGGGCACCGGTGAAGCAGCGAGCGCCTGGAAGGAGCGCACCCCCCGGCCTGGGCCGCTCAGCCGGCGGGGAGGCTGCGGAGGCGGTAATGACCGCCCGGCCCCCACTCGCCCCTGGCCGCAAAGGGCAGGCTGGCTGGCCGGCTGGCTCGCACGGTAAACCGCGAAAGGCGGCGAGGTTTCGGTAACACAAGGCCGTCGGCACAGAGTTAGTCGTGGCAGCTCTCCGGGCTGGATGATCGCGCCGCTTTTGGAAGTCAGCGGCATAAACCCCAGCTACCTTCTGAGAAATTGCGGGTTGCGTTCCCGCCTGCGACAGGGCGAACCGCTTTTGTCTTCAAAGCGCGTTCTTCCCTGATTTCAGTTCAAGGGTAGTGACAGTCGTGCCAACGATTAATTTTTATTAAAGACTTCTGTGCTACCATAAAACACTAAAACTAGAATGCAATGGCAGGAACATAATGTAATAATAATAATAAATCGATTTACAATAATGGCCAAGAGCTGTGACATTCACTGTCCAGATGCTGAAATGGAAATACTTAGTGTTCCAGAAAGTATTTTGGTTTGGTTTTTTTTTTTCAGACCAGGTCAATTTCTTGAACTTACTTATTGTAAGGTGTTACTGGGCGTTGCACAACAAATGTACCAAGGTTTTGCTAAACTTGGTAATTGTTTTTTTCTTAATTGCCACTAACCGCAATAATTAACTGCGGGTCACTGGCCTGGCAATAGTCAGCAATAAAATTTTGAGTATTAGACCAAGGCTTGGCCTCTTTTCTGGATCCTCAGCCCAGATAAACAAACACCACCTTTTTTTCTGATGTTAGGCTGTAGGAAATTCGCATTAAAAAATTCAGTGAAAGTTCTTATGGAAAGGGAAGGTCATTTTATGGTACAAAATCTCCAGGCAAGTTGATTTTATGCCCAGTTTCATACTCACAAGCTGCAGGCATTCAAGCGGTCTAGCCAGGATCTTCTGGGTTCCTCTTCATTCTGAGAAGAAAAAGATTTTGAGATATCTCTCTTATATCACTTGGAGTGGTCTTTTGTTTTCACTGCTACCTTCCTGTTATGCTGAGAGGAAAAGGGGCACCATGAGTGATACAGGGCAATCTCGCTGCCATCTGCCAACTTCCACCGACAAGTTGTCTCTTGTAGTTTTATTAGGCTTGTCCCAGGCTTGATAGAAACAACCTATTTCTCAATTTGCTTAATTAGAAACAGCATCCTTTGTAGTTAATACAGGACATTCGGTGTTTGCTCTTTCTTTAGCTGCTTTTGCACACGCACATGCATGTGTTCATACGTCGTTCACACCAGTTGTAATATTTCTCTTGCAAGGCTCTAGAAGGTCTCCTGTTTTAAAACTCCATTGCTCACAGGGCAAAATATCAGATTTGACACAATTTCAAGCCCCTGCCAAAATTAATTAACAAAGATGCTGACATAGTGGCCAAGAGCCCACATAAAACCAGAAACCCTTTCTTGTTTAAGACACAGATGTGTGAGAATGTTTGCAGCACTGCTATTAAACTGTCTTAAGGAATGGGGTGGTGTTTGCACCTTTCCTGAGTCATCCCAGGCTCACTCCTGTGTTAACTGTGCCTGTTCTACTGGTCTCAATATCTCAGTGCACAAAGCAGTGCCTTTTGATCTACGAAAAAAGAAAGCCCCCCCCCCCCCCCCCCCCCGATCAGGTCTGACCTGTTTCTGGAGGCTGGGGGTCAAGGCAGTGGATCGTCCAGCTGGAGACATCTGTCCTTGGACACATCTTAGAATCATAGAATCATAGAATCATTTAGGTTGGAAAAGACCTTCAAGATCATCGAGTCCAACCATCATCCATACCCACTAAACCATGTTCTGGAGTACCTTGTCTACGCACTTTTTGAATACATCCAGGGATGGTGACTCAACCACTTCCCTGGGCAGCCTATTCCAATGTCTGGCAACCCTCTCAATGTCTGGCAACCCTCTCAATAAAGACATTTTTTCCTAATATTCAACCTAAATCTCCCTTGCTGCAGCTTGAGGCCATTTCCTCTCATCCTGTCTGGACCCCTTCTATCAAGCAACCAGCAGATAGAAGAGACCAGCACCCCCCTTGCTACAACCCCCCTTCAGGTAGTTGTAGAGAGCAATAAGGTCTCCCCTCAGCCTCCTTTTCTCCAGACTAAACAGCCCCAGTTCCCTCAGCCGCTCCTCATAAGTCTTGTGCTCCAGGCCCCTCACCAACTTGGTTGTCCTTCTCTGGACACACTCCAGCACCTCCATGTCTTTCCTGCAGTGAGGGGCCCAAAACTGAACACAGGACTCGAGGTGCGGCCTCACCAGTGCCCAGTACAGGGGGACAACCACCTCCCTGCTCCTGCTGGCCACACTATTTCTGATACAGGCCAGGATGCCGTTGGCCTTCTTGGCCACCTGGGCACACTGCTGGCTCATATTCAGCCGGCTGTCAACCAGCACCCCCAGGTCTTTCTCTGCCGGGCAGCTTTCCAGCCACTCTTCCCCAAGCCTGTAGCGCTGCATGGGGTTACCATGACCGAAGTGCAGGACCCGGCACTTGGCCTTGTTGAACTTCATACGACTGGCCTCAGCCCATCGATCCAGCCTGTCCAGATCCCTCTGTAGAGCCTTCCTACCCTCAAGCAGATCGACCCTGCCTCCCAACTTCGTGTTGTCTGCAAACTTGCTGAGGGTGCACTCAATCCCCTCATCCAAATCATCCATAAAGATATTAAACAGAACAGGGCCCAACACCAAGCCCTGGGGAACACCACTTGTGACCCGCCGCCAACTGGATTTCACCCCATTCACCACAACCCTCTGGGCTTGGTCATCCAGCCAGTTTTTCACCCAGTGAAGAGTACACTTGTCCAAGCCATGAGACGCCAGCTTCTCGAGGAGTATGCCATGAGAGACAGTGTCAAAGGCCTTGCTGAAGTCAAGGAAGATAACATCCACAGCCTTTCCCTCATCCACTAGGCGGGTCACTTGCTTATAGAAGGAAATCAGATTGGTCAAGCAGGACCTGCCTTTCGTAAACCCATGCTGACCGGGCCTGATCCCCTGCTTGTCCTGGACTTGCCATGTGAGTGCTCTCAAGACAAACCGATTCATAATCTTCCCCGGTACCGAGGTCAGGCTGACAGGCCCGTAGTTCCCCGAATCCTCCCTCTGACCCTTCTTGTAAATGGGTGTCATGCTGGCAAGCCTCCAGTCCTCTGGGACCTCCCCTGTTGACCAGGAACACTGACAGATGATGGAGAGTGGCTTGGCAAGCACCTCTGCCAGTTCCCTCAGTACTCTTGGATGGATCCCATCAGGTCCCATAGATTTGTGAGCATCCAGATCGCCTAGTAGGTCACTTAACTACTTCCTCCTGGATTAAGGGGGGTATATTCTGCTCTTCACGCTTGCCTGCCAGCTCAGGGCGTGGAGTACCCTGAGGATAGCTGGTCTCTCTATTAAAGACTGAGGCAAAGAAGGCATTAAGTACCTCAGCCTTTTCCTCATCTCTTGTGGCAACGTTCCTTTCTGTATCCATTAAAGGCTAGATATTCTCCTTCAGATTCTTTTTACTGTTAACATATTTGTAAAAACATTTTTTGTTGTCCCTTACAATAGTGGTCAGATTTAGTTCTAGCTGAGCTCTTGCCTTTCTAATTTTCTCTCTGTATGATCTAACAAGATCCCTGTACTCCTCCCAAGTTGCCTGCCCTTTCTTCCAGAGATGATAAACTCTCCTTTTTTTCTTGACTCCTAGCAAAAGCTCTCTGTTCAGCCAGGCTGGTCGTTTTCCTCAGCAGTTTGACTTGCAGCACATGGGAATAGCCTGGTCCTGAGCCATTAAGATTTCCTTCTCAAAGAATGTCCATCCCTCCTGGACCCCTTTGCCCTTCAGGACTCTTTCCCAGGGGACTCTCTCAACAAATGCCTTGAAGAGGCCAAAAATCTTCTCCATCACCAAGCTCGATTTAGTGGAGCCCTTGCCAACTAAGAAACCAAAGCCCAAGCTCCACCACTACCTTTTTTTTCAACATTTTCTTCTGTCTCCTAGGACTGATGAGTAGATCTCAAGCCACTTACATTTCCCTCTGCCAGGCTTCCCCTTTTTATTCTGACTAGAGAATGGGTTTTCTCTAAAGAAGGTCAGGTCTCCAGCAACTAATCTACTACTTGTTGTTTGAGGCTGAGGTACCTACACCCTTCACACATGTTTTTCTTTTTATGATAAAAAATGTGTTAGCGAGTCTCCTGTGCTCACCTGCCTTCACTATAGTTGAGGGGATTTCAGAGGGAACTCCAGAGAAATGCAGACTACACAGCTTAAAATAAATTTATCCAGAAGTGCCCTGTGCCATCAAAGTGACAAAAGCAGGGAAGTCCCAGGGACATCTTCCTGCCCTTATTTCATGAAAATAAAGGGGACTTGAGTAATATTTTATATTAGCTCACCCTGTAACTCACATCTACTGAGGTGGAAAAGTTCTATATTTAGAACTTTTACTAAATTTTACTCCTCCTTCAATGGGTTGGGGAAACTTAGAGAAGAAAGAAGAAAATGATGAAAGGATCTGGAAAGTAAGAGGGCTGCTTCTTTGGAAGAGAGGGAGGAAACTAGAGCTGAGCAAGGAAAGGGTAGTTCTGAAGTAGTAGATGAAGACCAGAGGTAAGCTCAGGGCAGACAGAGGCAAATGGAAAGTACTCCAGGCAGACCAGCAATGGCAGAAAATTCAAAATCTTTTTTACATTCATAGAAAAACAAGACACAAAAATCCCTTTCTGCCCTATTCCGTGTTCTCATATCAACCGTTTCTTTTTACAAGGACCTGGCTCAGCTCAGCAATCTCTGTCAAGTTTTGCAAGGTTCTTTGTACATCACCTTCTCTGGAACCGGTGGTGGCCAAGCTGACTCCAACTCTCTAGTGTGACAAAGCCTTTGAAGTTAGTGAGAAAGAGAGTAATTAGAGACCTCTTGTCCTAAAATCCAGAGAGTTCTTTGTTCCTCTCCTTTTATTTCTTCATCTGCAATATGCCCTCCATGCTGGTGGAAGAGGCAATCTGAAATCCCTTCTGTCACAAATGAGGTCTATTCTTTATTCTTCCCTCTGCCTTCTGGGTGGACACACTCTGCTGTTAACGTATTTCTTGGTTCTTCCCTTGGTTTCTGGACTAATGACCTCTTTTAAGCAGAACAATTTGAGCCAATAACCAGTGAAACTTGTATGGGTTTAAGGAAAAGTATATGATACAGCTAATGCAAGTTGCCATTATTTAACAGGGAAAGAAAAAAGAAGCCTTAGAGGGTGACTGGAGTCAGTTACACAGATTCCAGTGAAACTAAAACCAGTAAGTTTTACAGAGCATATTGCCTGCTGGAAGTTTACAACAGGACTGTTAGGCTCTGCTGATTCAACTCCCTTCTGGCTCTGGTCATATAAATTGGCATATCACCCTTAATCACCATATTCAAGCAATGCTTCCTCAAGTAATGAATGCTCAAATAGGTCTACTAAGAGGTCCAGCCTGGTCCAGAGGAACTGCCACCAGCTGTCATTTTGCTAGTGATTCAACCATGTGACCATGTCTTTTCTCTCTCTCAACCTTCTGTAAAACAAGCAAATGCTAAGTTTGAGATCCTGCTGATTTCTCCAGTACAAACTGCACCGTGATTCCCAGCAGATAAAGTTAACCATGTGGGTGGGAATAAAACCACAGAAAGGTTCTGGGGTCCCTTTATGTGGCAAGAAAATGCTGGATATGTTCTACATTTTGCTTTGCTTTCCAGCTCTAGAATAGCTGTGTAAAATGGAAGACACCTGAATTTAAACTTTGCTATACAAGGAGTTTTGTTATTAGATGGCCCTAACAGGAGTGGGGGTTGTCAGGCATCACACAGCCATGCGTCTTTGGTACCTCGAAGATACCCATGCCTAAGCTCACATTCTCTTCCCTTCTCTCATTTTCCAGTGAAATCTGTTGGGGTTTTGTGTTGATGACTGTTCATGTCTCTCTCACTGATCTTCATTTATGTGCCTTTTCTCTGCATGACACCTGAGCATCCTGGCAGCCAGGGGCTGTGGATATCACTGGTTGTGTGCCGACTTATGGTAACAGCTGCCTTTGGGACAGCTTTGGTCTCAGCTTTTTGTTTTGTTTTGCTTCTAAAACTGGTAATGATGTTCTTCTTCTGAAAGGGAAAAAACACAGTTACTAGGACCAAAAGAAACAATTAATTCCATTTCATCAGGAAGAATCAAAGAGCATTTTGAAAGACCTACCTGAAGAATAGTGAAAAACGGGTCATCTGCCCTGTAGAAATCCGGTACTGGACTATTTTTAAAAAGCCCTCAAGCGAGACATTCT
Source organism: Haliaeetus albicilla (assembly GCF_947461875.1). Lineage (NCBI taxonomy): Eukaryota > Metazoa > Chordata > Aves > Accipitriformes > Accipitridae > Haliaeetus > Haliaeetus albicilla. Next base: position 35,273,374 of record NC_091488.1, read on the forward strand.
GGAAAAATTGAGACTTTTTCTGCCTATTTCCATTTCCTGGCAAAAAGTTATCTTTGAAAAGCAGTGGTTAAACTTACTTGCCTCTTCTTTTGTTGTTGTGTTTATACACATATATTGATGGCTTCCAGTCATAGTCACAACTGAAGATCATATATGTGTCCACTACAATCACGGAAAAAAACACAGATAATTTCTCTGCAAAACCAAAAAAAAAATTAATGAGCATTTAATCTCAGAAAACTCTCATTTGAGTGTTGTGGTTTAACCCCAGCCAGCAACTAAGCACCACGCAGCTGCTCACTCACTCCCCCCCATCCAGTGGGATGGGGGAGAAAATCGGGAAAAAAGAAGTAAAACTCATGGGTTGAGATAAGAACGGTTTAATAGAACAGAAAAGAAGAAACTAATAATGATAATGATAACACTAATAAAATGACAACAGTAGTAATAAAAGGATTGGAATGTACAAACGATGCGCAGGGCAATTGCTCACCACCCGCCGACTGACACCCAGCCAGTCCCCGAGCGGTGATTCCCCGCCCCACTTCCCAGTTCCTAAACTAGATGGGACGTCACATGGTATGGAATACACCGTTGGCCAGTTTGGGTCAGGTGCCCTGGCTGTGTCCTGTGCCAACTTCTTGTGCCCCTCCAGCCTTCTTGCTGGCTGGGCATGAGAAGCTGAAAAATCCTTGACTATAGTCTAAACACTACTGAGCAACAACTGAAAACATCAGTGTTATCAACATTCTTTGCATACTGAACTCAAAACATAGCACCGTACCAGCTACTAGGAAGACAGTTTACTCTATCCCAGCTGAAACCAGGACATTGAGGAATGCCAAGTTGAAGCCCCCGCATTGTAACCTACATGCATGTGGCATGACAAACTTCAAAGCAAGCTGTATCAGCACATGATTTTCAGAATGCAGGGCACAGTTGCCCTTTAAATGCTGAGCAACTCTTGGTTAAAACATTGCTCGAGAGTGACTTCTAAAGGCCACTTGGCCAAGAAGCCCGAGATTGTTTTCCAATCCAACTTCTTTGGTCCACTGACCAAGAAGCCTAGCTGCAGAAAATCCAGCTCTCTCAGGGAGCAACCCTGGGCACAACTTGTCAGAGGGATTTGGGCAGCCTAGATGCGTTCCCAGGTACTGCCAAATGCCTGCCATTCCCACTTGTCCTCTAGCACACCTTCTTTTATCTGTCACAGGTCAGCCTGGTAGCTTGGAGAGCAGACTTGGGAACATTTCCTCATTCCCTTCCCTGGTCCTTTGCAAGAGGTCTTTCTCCAGGAGAGCAAGGCAGGCCTGAAGCTGACTGCCCAGTTCCTTCTGTCAGTCCCATTCACTACCTTCTTTTCCAGCAACCACAGTGTCCGCTGCTGGACAACCCTCACAAAGTCATTTCGTCGTGTTGTTCCTGAATGTCTTTCGATACAGTGGTTGTAATTTCTTGATACCTGGGATAGGGTTGCTGGATACCAAAAGGCTATTTGAAAGTCTAAAGAGAAAAAAATAGCACTTGTGAGTTACTAATTTAATGGAAGACTCACTGGAGACGTTTTCACTTCCATTCATGATCTCTCCCACTAGAGGGTACTCTGCTATTATAAAAGAAAGTGCTCTGCACCAAGGCTGCACAGTGATACAAGGTATTAGAAGACCCTTTGCAAATACATTGGAAGGACATTTCTAACACACCTCGTGTAATGATACAGAGAGCTGGAGGGGAAGCTTTCCAGCTCAAGCCCTTAAAAACATAACTGTTTTTGAAATACCGGTCTTGGTACAGTTCCGCGGGTCTTGCTGCCTCCTGCCACCTGATTACTTGTGAAACATCAAAGGACGTCCTGGGACACGTCACCTACGCACCGGCTTGTCTGGCTTGATCCTTGCTGGTGCTCACATGCTCACCCGCACTTGCTCCAGGTGCTGCCCCAGGGACACACAGGCTGTGACTGGTCCTTGCTGGTGGCTGGCACTTGGTTTCCCTCACTTGGAGCTCCCCAGTCGCTGGGACCCCGGCACATGCACCCGCTGGCCCGGCTGGCACCAGGCCTCCATACACACATGCACACTGGCTAGGCAGTCCCTCACCCAGGAAAAGCGTTAGAAATGGAGTTTAGTGAGAAGATAGGACAGATCGTGGTGACCAGACGCTGGGCATGGCCAGACAGGCATACTGACCAGTCTCCTGCATACGTGCAACCAGGCTCTTTTATCCCTCCGTTTCCCCAGGCTTTTTCATCCCCAAATCCCCTTGATTCCTCCCTTTCTCACCTTCGGTTCCTCCCCTAAGCATGCCATAATAAGTACTGTACAATCCCCAAATCCTCTTCCCTCCCATCTCACGGTGTGTCCACACCCTTTTAGGCAGTGACCCCCCTCAGTCCGAGAGGTTCTCCACTGATGACTCATTTGGATGGGTTCGCACCTAGACCCTGGGGCTGAGGATGTCCTGGCACAGCCCTGGGAGGGGCCTGGACAAGGTGCCCCTTCCTCTGAGTCCTTAGTTTGGGCTCCCCGCCTGCCCTTGTGCCCCTGAGCTCCTCCAGGCTTGTGGAGGTGGGCCTTTGGTGGCTCTCCTTCCTGTGCTGGGCTGGGGAGCAGCTGGGATGGGGTGTTCTTGGGACTCCCCCGGCTGCCGTTGCCTCTCTGCCCTCCTTCACGGGTGTACAGCTGAGCTCCTTGATGCATAACCCAAGAGATCCCCTCACAAACATGCCGTGGACGTCGCCGTTCAGGTTCTCTGCTTCCTCGGAAAACAAGTGCCTGCAATTTCTTTTCTCTCTCAGGTTTCTCTTCAGACCCGGTAGCCTTTTGTGAAGAGAGGATGCTGGTGTCTGCTCCTGTAACAGACCCAGCACAGTGGCGTGGTAACCACAACAAAGCTCTACGTTATCTGGCGGGGAGAGGTGTGGCAGGACAAGAGGGCTCCCATTCACAGCACGGGACTAGCAAGAGCTTGCAAGGAAAACAGGGAACTTGTGGGAGGTCAGAGGAAAGTGGCTATTGGGGGCAACTCCCAGCTGTGGTCACTTACTGGTTTTGTCTGTGGATGCCACCAGCCCTCCAGAGCACTTTCAGGCCTGCATGGCCAGCAGGGCGGGGCGGAATTTTCCAGGGAAACTTCTGCATGAGGCTGCTGGTTACAGCAGCTGAGCTCTGCGGTGCTCCCTCGCATTCGTTCAGAAGGTGCATCCCATCTGCCCTCCTGGGAATTTCCCGTACCTCTTCCATGCCTTTCCACCTAACCGTTGTCTAACTTTTCTCCTTCATGCTCCAGGCCTTCCACAGCATTGCTGGAGGTTAGGTGGGACACATATGGTGTCATCTACCCGGTGTGGCTGTCCCATGCGGCAAAGATGTGGCAGCAGGAGCAGATCCCAACTCTCAATGGAAGGGTTTTGTCACATTCCTGGTAAGTGTTGCCAAGTCTTTTGAAGAATGTGAATAATTACTGGAAGCCTTGGGCTTTTGCATTACCTCCTTTTGATAATGTGCTGGTCCTTCAGGATGTGCAGGCTCATGGCTTTCTCGCTGAGGTCTTGGTGTAAGCCTTTCTCCTTTGCAGGTGTCCTGGGTGCACTATGTCTCTTCAGTCTGAAAAAAAACCCCATTAACTAGTCACATAGTGCTTAGAAGCCTTGTGGCATTTAGAGTGAATCTTGCTATTTTAAAGATGCTGTTACTACTTGGATAAATTTCCAGGGCAGGTATATAAAAACACCAACAGGAAACAGAAAGGCAAATTGCAAGGTGAACACAGGCAAGCCACATCATTTGCAAGAAAATGGAAATTATTCTTACTTTTTCCTTTTTCTGTTGATTAGTCTCATGACGCAATGCTTCAAGACCATTAAGAACACCCCACAGCTATTAAGATCGCCATGATAATTATGCTTTTCTGAACACCTACAAAAAGCAAACCAGTAAGTTCACACAGAACATAGAGGGATGTCAATGTGTTTCTCACGTCCTCTTCCAGAAGTTGGGACTGAAGTGAAACATTCATCAGCTTGTGCTCATTTATTCTTCGAAGAAGAGAAAGGAACAGTGTAACAATGTAACACTGTGGTAGGTGAGGAATTGTTTTATTTTTTAAATAAATACCATTAATGTCTCACATTTCCCTAGTATAGAGGGAACCAAAACCCAGCATTTTTACTCCTGATCTATTTGTGTTTCTCCTTCTGTATGAAGAAGTTTTATCATGAGGAAAGTCTCCCATCCTCCCTGAGACATACCCTCCTGCAATGTCTTCCATATAAAATGTTGTTCCCCAGCATTCAATAGCCAGGGGCTACGTCAGATCTGTGCCGAGTGCCAGAAAGTGTGAAGGTGTTGGTGGAAAACTTACTTTGGATGTTGAGGCACTGATCCTGGGCTCCTTGGGGAGGTCACTTTTCTGCCCCACACCTGGCACAGAGGAGTCACAAGAGAGAACAGGAGATGGTTCTCCACCAAGAGGGCAGTGTAGAAACACCTGCAGATGCCAATGCTTTGCCCCAACTGGCAAGCAAACCAAAACCACAAACTGGATTCTGAAAGGAGTCTCTGCAGAAGGCAGGTTTGGCTGAAGTCTCCCTGCCCCAAATATGTTTGCATCTGTTGTGGGTTTAACACCAGCCAGCAACTAGGCACCATGGAGCTGCTCACTCACTCCCTGCCCCACAGTGGGATAGGGGAGAAAATCGTGAAAAAAAGCTCATGGGTTGAGATAAGAACAGTTTAATAGAACAGAAAGGAAGAAACTAATAATGATAATAATAACAATAATTAAATGACAATAATAATAATCAAAGGATTGAAATATATAAAAGTGACGCACAATGCAATTGCTCACCACCCGCCGACCGACACCCAGTTAATTCCTGAGTAGGGATCCCCCCAGCCCCACTCCTCCCAGTTTATATACTAGACGTGACATCACATGGTATGGAATACCCCTTTGGCCAGCTTGGATCAGCTGCCCTGGCTGTGTCCCCTCCCAAATTCTTGTGCCTCTCCAGCCTTCTTGCTGGCTGGGCTTGAGAAGCTGAAAAATTCTTGACTTTAGACTAAATATTGCTTAGCAACAACTGAAAACATCAGTGTGTTATCAACATTCTTCTCATACTGAACCCAAAGCATAGCACTATACCAGCTACTAGGAAGACAATTAACTCTATCCCAGCTGAAACCAGGACAGCATCTCATGTGATTCCAGAAAGGAAAAGCCAGTGGTGCGACAGTGCTCCTGGGCTCAGGGGTGAGGTCTTGTGCCCAAGGGTTTTGCTGTAAAACCACGCAGCACAGCTCCTGGCCACATGGTAATCCAGTGGTAAGATTAAGCACCATGTGAAGTTTCTAGTTGTATTTACAGAAGGATACCCACAATACCCTGTATGATTTTTCTGGGGTTTTCTGTAAGAAGGGAGAAGGCTGTCTTACAGCAAAATATGAGAAGCAAATACGATACACGTTCTGCCTGCGTTCATCTCTGCTATTTATGAATTTGACTCTTCCCTCCATCAGAAGGGGCAGCACAATGTTTTAGATTTCTTTCAGGTTCCCATGGGTTTACAGTTCCCTCCCCCGCCCCGCCAAACCTTGTAGATTAATTCATAAAAATGTGCGACTGACTCCACAACATCCCTCCCGGCACCTCCGTTAGGGGAAGGGTCTCTGTCCAGCCTCTCACTGGGCCTCACAGCACCAGCCTGCACTACAGGCAAAGAGCAGGGAAGTGAAACCAGTGCGCACCACCATGTCAGAACCTTTCCACAGGGTCACTTGGGGATTTTCAGCTTCTCTTCCCTTCCCTGGCTCTATCATCTCTCTCCTCTGATGCCAGCTCCCATCTCAGTCTCCTCTTTCCCAGACTTCTGTTCTGGGCAGAAGGGGCTCTCTTACCCCAGGGGAGCAGCCAGGCGAGAGCATTTGGGATGAGTGGTGTTCCACAGCGAACCCTATGGCACGTAGTAGAGAAAGCCATGGCAACTCATTTACGTCCCCTTTCCCAGGGTCAGAATTGCCAACTGAATTCAGGCGCTTTACTGACAAACTGAAAAAACTCAACAAAAACAAGCATCGGAGATTCTCGCAGAAGCAACTCGCGACAAGAAAGGGAGAGCAAGGACAAGAGAGGATGCAGCTAATGCTGCGGAGGTCACACGGGGACTTTCCTGGGTTAGGAGGGCCAAAGAGCAAGTGGAAGTGAATACGCTCAATGCACATGGGCGGTTGCATGGGGATGCGAGCTCGCTGCCCCAAGCAAACTCCCAGCCCTAGCTAATGCTAAGCAGCCAACACAGATATCGCTGCAACGTGGATCTTGCACCCGAGGTACAGTAGACGGAGCAGAGCAGATCTGCTCCTCTCTCATCGGCCCCTGGAGCCTGGTTGGAGATGGGAAAGCAGACCCATGTGCAGGCACCAGTAGAGAGTCACACGCATAAAGAGTTTTGTGGAGGTATATCTCCAGTTTCTTTCCTATGTGAGAGGGGAGGCTCATGCAATCATCTTAAATTGTGCCCAGTTCTCCCCTTCTAGAAACTCTTCATTATCCAGGCAGCAAAATGGGCTTGTGTATTTTTATTACAGCAACAACCTTTACCTTCTGAATCTCACCGCTTTTTTATCCAGGCAAGAATCCTACTGGCCAACTGTGTGCTGTGGGACAAAATATGCTCCCACCTGCTCACATACAAAAAAAGAGCAGAAAAAATAGCACTTGCACCTTTAAAAGGTCCTAGTAACAAGTCAGATTATCAAAACAGAATCTGTTCAACTTCTTACATTGTTTCCCACATCCCTCCTCCCTAACTTTTACTTTATTTTATGTGGTTCCTGAACTTTGCACACTGAAAGAAACTGGCTGGTTTTCTTTATGCAGGCATTTTATCAAAGGCCCTGGAAGATGCAGTTGTTTGTTTAAAAAGAACTATCCTGGAGGACTGCCTGTCCAAGACAGACCTCAATGCTTTCAACTTTTCAGATAAAGCACCATGTTTGGACTGTAAGTACTGGAGAGTCTGACTTTAATTAATTAATTCTTATTTTCTGAAGAAAAAAAACCCACAAAGTCTGCAGAATTGCCCTAGGATTAAATTGAAAAGACAACTTTCTGGGGGCCACTCTCTTTTTCAGGCTTTACTTTTGCTATTTCCACCGATGCCAAAGAGGAGGATTACTAATGAAAAGAAAGAGAGTTCACCAGCAGTTTTATAGCACAGTATTTTCTCCCCCTTTCTGTTGGTTCATGTTTCTTGTTCTCAGTTGTGCTGGAGACCAAGGGGCACCCTGCTCCTGTAGATGAAAGGGTGAGGAGGAAGGGAAATGTTGGCTCACTCCTGGCTGCAAGCCCAGACACACCGGCTGCTGAGCTGAGAGGGGCAGACATAAGCCTGGCAAACGCCGTGAAGACACTCTGAGAGCAGGTTATCACTGAAAGGGTTCACCCCCCTTGTCTCCTGTTGGTAGCATGTTCACTTGAGTTAGGAAGTTCTGGAGATTTTATACTTTTGATCAGAAACCAACTGGGGACCGTGGAGTGCAATACCCAGTGCCACCTCCCTTCCACAGCATCAGCTCCCTGCTGTGCCCAGCCCTCTCCTTCCCTGGCTGCATTAGCCATAGCCGCTCTCAAGTCATACACCAGCCAGCAGCAATCCAGGGGCAAAAAGAGACCAGCCGTCGCTAATTAACTGTGCCGACTTTGCAAAACAGGACACTTGCTCATGCACTTAAGTGGTACGCTTTCCAAGTGCTCCTCAAATTCCTTTTCCAAGGCTCTTGGCACATGTTCTCTGTGGCTTGGTTGTCAAACTGACCAAACTTCTGAGGCCAATTAGTCTGCTAATGCTCTCCAGAACCAAGAGGCCACAGAGCAGTATAAATCCCAGATAACATTCTCATTGCAAAGCTAATCTTGTGAGAAGTATTTCTCCTGGAAGCAGCCAAGTCCTAAGGACTTGTTTTCTAACAAATTGCCAACCTGAAAGATTTCCTGGGGAAATCATTCCATTTGGCTCCGCTTAGAGCCCCTTCCACTGCCCTCAGGCTCTGTGTATTCCCTTTTGCCCTGGTGCCTTCTCCTTCCCTCCTTCCTCCCAAACTCCCACTTCCCAGCTCAGCCCCATGACAACCCTGGATGGGGAAGGGCAAGGAGTGCCCAGCAGAGGAGGGGTGATCCAGGCAAAAGGACAGCATCTTCAAAGGTGTGATGAGATGGAATAACATCGGGGAGAGGAACAACCTCAGATCAGGAGAGGCAAAGTACATGGCTGGGTCATGTAGTAACATGGGTAACAGCAAAGCAAAGGACAAACTTTCTGTTGTTTGCAGTAGAGGTGTTGCGCTGGTTGATAGTACAATATCGGGTCTGGATCCCACAGACAAGAAAAAGAGTGAAAGAAGAATAAATGTGCTAAGGGAATGAAGGAAGCTGTAGAGAATCAAGTAGAGGGTCCACAGACCTTCTTGCTCACCTTTCAGGAAAAGCATCTGTCCCACTAGTGATGACTGGTGCTGTTTCTTGGCAGCTTCTGGCTTCAGTTTTTCCAAGTTGGCCTCCAAATCCATGTCTGCCAGTTCCACAGCAGAAAGATAGGGAGTCACAAACCTGAGACTAGATGAGTTAAAACTGAATAATGACCACAAGTTCCTTCTGCTGGGCCAGAGCCCACTGGAGAGTCTGGTGCATTACTCCGCTTCAGTCTGGGATGTTATTACCTGACCCAGGATTCAGCCCCCCTTCTTTTGCACCCTAGTCAGGAGGTTTCCACCCCAGAGGAGCCTGCAGGGAGCTCAGCACTTTGTTGGTGACTCAGCAAGGTCTTGGCTTCCCTGTGCAGCCTGAGCTAGACTCTGAGGAATGCTTTCTGATTGTCTTGACGTGGTCAGAAATCTTTACAATAAAGATTTTCAGAAGGAAATGTTGACGTTATATAAATAAATACAGAAGCATTGAGTAGAGAACTGACACCTTGCTTCTATTAATAAATCCCTTCTAGAAAGGAGACAGCCTACATTTAATACCCTTAAAATTAAACTGTTGTGAAATAGATATGCAAAGATCTTCAGAAAACTATACTAGGACATTCCTCCTTTTCTCCTCTTCGCGTATAGGCTCTGGTATTTTGAGAAAAACCTGTAGCAAGGATATTTCTTTTTACTCAGCTGAAGGGCAGCTAAAAAAACACCATGATCTCACTTATGAAAATAGCTACATTCCTGTAGACAAGGCAAGCTCAAGACAAATTGGTTTCTTTAAGCCTAAAATATAACCCTCAGTGTTTATGATGAGATGCTGGATGTTCTGTAATTTATTTGAAGGATAGTATAAAATAAAATATTCTGATTTAAAAAAACCTCTAATTTTTAGACTAAAAGTGTAGGGTTTTTTTTCTACAAGGTTTTCATTGCATCTTAGTCTTTTGTGTACAATTTCAAGTGCTCTTTTGCTAGACAAGCTGCCTTTTCTTCGTTTTTCCTTAGGATGATTAAGGATTGCAGCTTCTGACAAGTTAGGGAAGTCAAAACTGTGTTTGTATTGTGTGTGGGCCTCAGAGCGAGGATTCCCTCAGGCTTCCCAGAAATTTCAGGTGGCCTTTTTCAAAGCTGAGCAGACTACAACAGAGTCCATCCACAAACAGCTTGGACAAGATTTCAGTGCTTCTTTCACACACAGCTTTATATGAGCAAAGATGAAAGCAGCGGAGATATGAGAGGGCCCTTTGTATGGCTTCCAGAATATGAGTAATTTCTGGTATACTAAAAGTGAAAACAAGAATATGCTTGATTTTTATCTGCCTGGTTCGATAGTCTCATTTATGAAAGAGAAAAATGCACTCAATTAGTGCAATTCTCTTATTTCAGCTGATTTGCAGGGGCTCAGCGCTGAAAACTGAATGAAAAACAATAGTTTATATTTTCTTCCATGTCTGAGTTCATAACAGAATTTACTGGTGTGGTATTTAGTAGATGAATCATTCCCCCAGGGTCACACAAGGGAGAATGACAAGTGATGCTTTCAATCTTCTATCACCAAAACAAAGTTCCTTTTCACTGTGTGGATTTAGTCCTATGCCTCTGCCAACAGTGGTTTCAGAAAAAGAATATTCTTCCTATCTCAGTCAGTGACTTGTAAAACATCTAAGGGCACCATTTCAGCTACATTTCACAGTCACATCTTCAGCCAGAGCTGTCGGGTCGACTCCTTTACACCTTACTGCTCTCTTAGAACCAGGAACCCAGTACCCAGGCAGAGAAAAATACCAACACAGTACATCTCTGAAACAGCCTGGCATGCCAAAACAGGACCCTGGACATTTTATACAGCCTGAGGACCCTTTATTATATACCAATATATATAAATATAAAATACACCTTCAAAAAGGACACTGTCTTAAGGTCCTACATGACATAAACACTTAACCCTAGCTGGCTAATGTCAAGATCAAAGGATTCCAGAGCCAAGAGGTACAGGCTAAATAGTCCCATTTGCTTTGCAGAGGGAAACACATTACGCAGAGCCAGTTTTACCCAAGTAAGAGGCAAGCAGGAGGGTGGCATCCCCGGCTTGCCCGCTTTCTGTCTATTAGGAAAAAACAATGCCCTGCATTGACACCACTGTTGCCCTGGGCTGGACAAGTTGCAGGGACAGGAGGTGGCCGAAGGCAGGGTTGGGTCAGACCAACAACTGCCCAGCCACAAGACAGGCAAAAACCTGGGCTTTTTGTGGTTTGCTTTTTCTTTTTTTTGGTGGTAGCAATAGCAGCTCAGAACATTCCTGTAGAGTAAACTTTGAAAATGTGCTCTGCTTCCATTTACTTACAAAGTTAACCAGCTTCATAACACTCATATCGGAGCAGCAAAATAGAGCAGTCCATTCCACTTTAATTTCTTATCAGTTTTAATTTTTAGGTCTCAAGACCTATTCAAAATTTGCCACTTTTCATAGCCTAGATACTATTTATTAAAATAAATACTAATTATCTGTTTAAACCCATCTGAAATATAACCTCCAAAGAATTACTGCCAAACTGTTAACAGAGATAACTGGACAGACAAGCACAAGATAATCACAAAGAAATCTCAGAACAGCAGTTAGGATGTTATTCACCCACAGTAAAAACTTCTGATCCCCTCAGTCATGCGCTTCTTTGCTCCCTGAAAGGTGGTTTATATCTATTTTGTGCTCTTTTTTTTCCAGCTAACAGCCAGTTAATTGTAGATAGTCTGTCTGCTTAGATTCATTTCATTGCTATATGAAGCCAAACTCCACAGCACTAGCATATAGCATTTTATGGCATTGCAATTCAGTAGCTGGCTTTGTATAGCATGAAGGCAAATACATGTATGGGTTTTAAGCATTCTGCCTTTGGATGTCATTTGCTATTCTCATTGCAGTACTGCAAAAGACAAATAAATTGGTAACATCTTCCTTTCTTTTACAGCATTTTGCTTGTAAGCTACCACATCGTCCTCTCTCACTCTGTCTCTAGTCCTAGTCCTATCGTGCTCGTAAGCAGAAACCTACAAAAGCTTTCCACAGTTCAACATTCAGCTAAATAGTAAAACAAATCACAGTCCCGCACGTAAACAGATACTTTCACGACTCCAAACTCTGCTTTCCCCTACTCCAGGTGATCAGCTTGTAGAGGATACCAATAGGTAATCTCTGCAATCTTCCTGGGTTTATAAAGGTTTCTTGCCAGCTTTGTGCTTTTCTCTCTTCCCTCTGAAAATCCTTTTCATTACCTGTGTCCAGACTCCCTGTTTCTGCAAGAGACTCATTTCTCTTTTTTAAAAAAAAAGACCTGTTAGTTTAAACATTAGTGGAAACCTTCTTTTAAAACTCAAAAAAATCCTCTCCAAAACCCTCCTGAAGCGCAAGTGTGGACCTTGCAGAGTGGCGAGGGCTGACACTGCACAGCCTGTTCAGGAGGAGGCCCAGGGGCTGAGCCTTGCCCGCATCCTGCCCCCACCAACCACGGACCCCAGGGGAAAACCTGCTTCTCCCCCAGCCCCTTCCCTCACAGGGGAGGAGGAAATTATGCTGCAGTGGTGGGAAAGCTTCCGCCTTTGACAATTATAGGGCTCAGGAGAAAAATTCCTGACTGTGACAGTTGCGGCCAGTTGCCCTTTCTCCACTCTCACCAGCTGTGCTATTACTAAGCATTAAGGAGCCTAAAAAAAAAGCATTTTATGGCAAGGACTGGGTTTATTAATTCTCAACTCACCCACTCGCTTTCATTTCAGGTTACTTGGCTTTTTGACTACAGCTCAGCCTAATTCATCTGGGGTGCACATTTGAAATAGATGGGCAAGGAAAAAAACCAGATGACATGCATTTGGTCTGGGAAGCCAGGAGGAGAGGAAACAGCCGGCACTGGCTGTCTTCATGCTGCCCACAAGACCACACCAGCCAGGTAGGTTTACTTCTCCTTCCCTGGGTCTACAAGGAAAGATTTCATGGGCATAGGGTGGTATTCAGCGAATTACAGGAGAACTGCTCAGATCTGACCTACAGGTTATAAGCAATGAATTTGAGCAGTAGGTAACACTTGTTGCCCTGCACTGGTATATCTGCCCACATGCAACACCCACCTCCTTGCTCCTACCGGCCTCCCTCTTCCCACTGCACTGCACTGCACTGCCACTACACCATGACATACACAGAATTCACCAGACAGCCTACTGCCCCTCCAGCTGCCCTTTTATTTCCCTACTGCCTCCAGCAGGCAGGTGGGAAACCTGGAAGCACAAGGCAGCTGTGATGGATTAGGGAAATTAAGAAGGGAGCAGTGGAAACCACAGAAGAAGAGAGGAGGAGGAAACGTCTATGTGCCTGTTGCTTTTTTTATTACTTTCTAGGAAAGGTTGGTGAAAGTTGGAGTTGGTAACTTCCTCATGCCTGATGACTCCTGGCTTGAAGTCTGTCACTCTTGGCTCCTGGGTTACAAGTTCAGGCTGGCTGCAGTCTTGGCCTGATCTCTCGTGCCCTTTGGGGAACAGGTTCGACACCCAAAGCTCACAGCAGCGTGCTAGGCTGCTCCATGGGTTGTCTGCACCCCGGCTCCTGGCCAGGGTCTCCTTTGGCCCATCAGCAACACCACCCAGGCCATCACCCCTACAAAATGCTGCCCTCTTTCAGACAATCCCCCACCCAGTTTTAAGCTTGCAACGTTAAAATATCAGAAAGGAATAAACGTAACATTCAAACCCCCAGAAAATACAAAACATCAGTTTCATTATGCAGATCCACACAGTCAGCCTGAGTCTCAAATAAATACTTTACAGCTTTTTTTCTACAAAACGGAATATTATAGTGTAACAAAATAAATAAACATCTATTATAAATTGTCCTTTTTTGTATTTCTCTTGGAGTGAGTCACAGCGGGTTTGCTTGGAAGCCCAAGGTACCGTTGTAAGACGTTTCTCTCTTGCATGTGTAGGGCAGGCAGCTGCTCAGGTGTTCAGCAGTGGGCCGGGGCTGGGGGGCATTGCGGGAGCCTGCCTGCCCGCAGCACCATACTGCCCGCACTTCTTGGCCTTAGTACAGGCAGGAAGGACCTAAAAAAGAGAGGTTGTTGGACCTTTTGTCTTCTTCAAAATATATGGATGTTTTAAGTGTGGGGGTAAAGATACGGGCTATTTGTGTTACTATATATTTGTGTGGCTATTTGCATCTCTCTGTGTGAGGGGACGCTAAAGTTTTCCCCTCACAATACCCCAGCAGGCTCCACCTTGGACCTAGAGGCATGGCACCCATGGAAGACATGTATCGCACTTCCCTCCACCGCTTCTTTTTCTCCAAAACACTCAGTCAGAAGCCAGGGTGCATGCTCTAGGCATATCCCGCAAGGAGGCTGCAGTGCCTTCAGTGCAAAACTGGGCTGTGATTTTCTGAGACGATGCTACCTCGCTCAGTTTACCCCTGCCTTGAGCTCGACAGCCCCAGTGGACAACCAGCAGCGCCTCAGCCCCTGTCGCCGCGTGGCGCCCCGGGCTTTCCTCCCAGAGGCACGCTCTTCCTCTAACACCCCGTTTTGTGTGAGACACATCCTCAAAGCCGCTTCCTCCGCAAGGTGCACTGGCTGTGCCGGAGCGAGGTTATTTTAGGAGATGCGGAAGGATGGTGCAAGGGTACGGCCACTGCTTGCACAACTATTTTCTGGATAAATATAGTAACAGTGACGCTTCCTCTGCAGCACGCCTTGTCATTGGGAATGTTTTCTGTCATCACTGCCGGGCAATTATAGGCCTGGCTAAGCGTGTTCAGGTTTCCCCTTCCCAGTGTGCTGCTACCCAGCCGTCTGGTTGGGGGTTAACGTCTTTGTCCCTCTCCAACCCGGGTGCAGCTGGGGCTGGGCAGCACACAGCCAGCCCTGGGGTGGCCGGGCAGAGCTGGGTCCCAGCATCGAACCCTGTGACCGGTGGGGGCGAGCCCTGCAGCACCCCGGGGAAAGGCAGACCTACCCAGCATGGCCGGGCTGGGTTTCTCTCTGGGTCACGTAGGTGCCTGAGGCAGCGACGGAGGAGGCAGGCGAGAAGGAGGAGGGAAGTGAGGGTGACCAGCACCCCCACTGCAATGGCAACGGCCGGTGCCACGCTGCTGTCTGGACCTGTGGGGAAAGCAGCAGGTACTCGGTTTGTGCACGAAGAAGATAAAACAACCCCTAACCCGTTTCAGACATGCCTTGGCCAGTCCCCCGAGGTGAGACGGGGTAAATAGGGACACTGGGAGCATATGCCAGCACGCACACAAGCGGCACTGCCAGCAGACCTGTGCGTGGGGTCTGATGCTGCGGTTGGGCGTGCGACACCCAGTCCCTCCAAGCTACCCAAAGTCGACGCGTCTTGTTGGTGTGTCAGGCTATGTGACAGAGAAACCCTGCGAGTCCTTGGCAGAGGCAGGGAAGCTGGGGCACGTCATGGCGTGTAGGGGACATGATGAGCTGTAAGACATTGTATGCCATTGCCTGGGGTGTCTGGATGCTCCCTGGCACCTCCTCCACACTTCCCAAGCCCAGCCCCGGCTGCTTTTCCAGGTGCCTTCCCCACCTGCCCCCAACCCTCTGCGGATTTTCCTGATCTACCCCAGGAGGTGTTTCGCCATCTCCTCCCCACTCCAGGACAGGAGCAGGGTTTCATACTGACCCTGCTCCAGGCTGTCCGTCGGCAGGACCAGGGTCACGTTTAGAGAGGGGTGTTGGATCACACAAGCAATGGGGTGCTCCTGGAGGATTTTGGGGTTGGCGTGGGTGAAATTGCTGATGACGGTCACAGTCTCGTTGCCGAGCTTGATGTGGTACTCCCTTGGTTTCTGCTGCAGGATGCTGGGAAGGTGCCAGGTGATTTTTGGAGCTGGCTTCCCTGTTGCTGAGCAGCTCATCCCCACCACTTTCTCAGAGTCCTCCGCTTTGTCTGGACTGGGTATGAGCTTAGCCTCCACTTTGGGGTCCGAGATGGCTGTAAAACACAAAGTGACAAAATCTGTTACTTTCTGCTCAGGTTTGAGCAAAAAGCATCTGTATTTACCGTTATGTTGGAGAACAACCTTGATATCTAATCTTGCCTCCCCCTCCCCAAAGCCCTGGCAGTAACAAATAAACATGGAAGTGATCAGGCAGCAGTCTGGAAATGAAGAGCTTGGCAAAAACAAAGGACAAGAACGTAGAAGCATCCGTGTTTTAATTCTGTTATTAACAGCAGCGCTGCAGCATCCCAACTGAGAAGTGATTGTGAACGAGTAAAAAGCAACAGGGAGTCAAACCATGAAACCACACGTCCTCCTTCCTCTGAAAGGGCTGAACTGCTTCAATGAGTCAAAATTCTTGTTCTTTTCCCTCACACGTATCTGCAGGATTAACTTTACTGCTGTTTGAGATGTGTAGGCTTGTGGACCAAAGGACTAAATGCATCTATTTATGCAAGACAGTAAGAGTGAATTCGTATGTGGTTACGCCGCAGGATTTCACCTGTGGAGGTTTTGGGCTTGTACAACTTTCTTCCCTCTACTGTTGGGTTTTGGGGGTTTCACAATATCCCTCAAAACCTTCATTAAAGATCATTTCTTCTGAACTCCTTCTCACCCTAGAAGATTTGTGGATGCTATCACATTTAGCCTTAGTCAGCCAGAAGGATGAATTACAGGCTTCATTTATGCTTACTCACTCGCATGAAGCCTGCTTGTTGATTTCTAGTTATACAAACAGTATTTGCAATGAATAAAGAAAGGGGAGGAGTGCAGGAAGCTGTTTTCAACCTGGGTAGAACTCCAGGGGAGATCTGAACACATAAGGACACGTCTATCCCCTGTGGAAAATCACTTATTTACTCCTCAGCCATAAAATCATACCATAGTTCAGGTCAGAAAGGACCTCTGGAGGTCATCTAGTCCAAACCCCTGCTCAAAGCCAGTCTAATTAGTTCAGTTTGCTCAGGCCAAGAGTGCAATCCACAGGTTTCTGTATAGCAGCTCACCAGCTGCCTTCTACTTCAGTACATGTGCTGATGGTATAGGGGTCCAAACCACACTCTACTTCTAGGTCCCTGTTTCTGAGAATATTACTTTTTAAAAACCATTTAAGTGCAGTAGCAATTCTAGTTTCATGCAAGTCTGAGTTAATATGAATGCCCTCTGATTAAAAAAGTATCTATTACTATATTTAGCAGTACTCCATGTGTATATTACTATTTATATAGCAAAAATAACAATGTTCAGCACAATATTGATGCTGAAATTAATTATTGTCCCAACAATATCAAACGTATCACTATCATTTACTGATCCTACTTTTAAACAACAAAAAAAATCTGTTTATTCTTCTTAGGAAAAAAATGATTCTTTTTCCTTTTGGGAGGTAAACGAATATTTGGACGCGAATGTGGTATAGCAGACACCGAATGATCCTGTGAAAGGGAGAAAAGACTTGTGCCAGATGCATCATAATGCCTATAACCTCCTGGTACAATTCCAGATGCATCTCACGAAGTTGTCTGGATCTTCCAAGCCATAACTGCCGGAGGGTGGAAGCAAGAAATTGTATACCATCAGTTTTGCTTTTTTTTTTTTTTTTTGTTTTTTGTTTTTTATGGTTGAACCTTATTTATTTACTATGGTTGTGCCTGCCTAGAAGAAAAAAAAAAAGTGGGTATTTCTCATTTTTTGTGTCACCCATGGATAGAAACTCAAACCCCACAGAGTTGACGAAACCTGCTAGTGTTGCTTAAAGAGCAACAAGAAAAGCATGTGGGGGGATTTCAGCTGGAACTTCTCAAAATCTCCCATATATGAAAAGACAAGTGTCACAAGCAGTTTATGTTTTGATTAATAAACTATCTCTGAACTTCTTCTTTCACTCACGGGATGCATAAAAATAACATATCCACCCCGAACATTAACTTCAAATATTAGGTTGCAACACCCAAAAGCAGTAAAGGAAAGCTGTCACAAGTGTTTCCAGAGGGGATGAGAAAAATTGCTTAGTATCTTGGCAGAAACACACACACTCTCCACATCTGCTCTTCTTCTGACTAAGCAGTCCTCTCTTCTCACATTGGACCCCAAGGACTGAGTATCATGTGAAAAAAACCCTGTGGGGTTGAGCTTCCCCTCTGCAAGTGTCTGTAATAGATGCAGTCAAAACCTCTAAGTGCTTGTTTTTGCAGTAAAGTCCTGCTACACTGTTAGCATGTGCCCACTGTTGATGTTTGATGCATACACTTAAATTAACTGCTTCTTTTGCCTTTCATCAAAATATTTGTTTCCAGTGAAAAAGTACCTACAAGGGATGTTGTGGGCAAGTACTTGCTTTAGTAGCTCTTGCAGAGCAGTAATGCAAATGTTCCCGAATTCAAGCTGTGGCAGTGTTCCCAGGTATTTGAAGATGGGACTTTCTAGTGAAGTGCATCAGCTTTGATTATCTGTAATGACCTTCTGTAATTAAAGGGGGACTGTCAGGTCATGATGTGCTTTTTGTATTTAAAGGCTTGACAGTGGTCTCAGAGAGACTGATAAAAAAATGTTAGGAATTACAGTATGCCTTGTGGTGACGGAAAGCCTTTTCCAACCATATGGGTGTTCACTAGCAACACTGTGCCTCGGTTTCCCTGTCTAAGAAATAGTGATGGCATTTTTCCTCTGTGCTCGAGACTTCCAGGTGAATGGTGCCATCCACAATGAAGGCAGAAAGTCTCTGAAGACGGCCCAGCAAATGCCCAGGGAATTTTGTGACCCAGCAAGTCTTGCCCATTCTCGTGTAGCACATCCCCTTTCTCCGTATCTGCTCAGTCAATCCCCTTCCTGGGTGTCATTCTCATCACCTTTGGTGCTGAAGGTCGGCAAAACATTTCCAAAGCAAAATGGAGGGGGAAGGGGAGCAGGCAGTTCAAAAGAGACCAGCCAAGCACACTTGAAACTATTCTGTTCCAAAATGGGTTTTGCTACAGGGTAGGAAATTTCTGCTGCTTCTTGGGTTTGGTGTTTTCAGCCAGGCAGGTCTGAGTTTCCTCCAGTCATACCTGTTTCTTTTTTCACAGTGTTGTATCCAGTTCTTACGCCGTTTCACTTCCCCTCATTACACAGCAAGGGTGCCTGTCCTGGAACAGCCCCTCTTGCGAATGCTGTTGTAATCGGGCAATTACCAGCCTGTAAACTCCCTGGCAGTCCCCTCTTGAGGGCAAAGACATGGCAGCGTTTCATTTTCAGCTGGTGACTCTGACTTGCTCACCTTGCGCTGAATCCCTGAGCCTTGGGAGATTCCTGCTGGCTTCACACTCCATCCCAGGAGTCCTCTGGGCTTGTTCAGACAAGTTGTTCCCATCATTATGAGTTGGGGTATAAGGGAGTAAGACTGTGGCTTTTAAGTAGCATTGCATAAATTAGCTCCGATGAAGTACACCACATGTTAACCGAGATCTTCTGTCACAGTGCCGAACACTTAGTTTATTCACGGTGACCCTCCAGGACATGTTCAATAAAGCATATTTCAGGGAAGCCACCATGACCACGGTGAGCCAGCCCCTGGCAGTGGCCTACAAGCCCACGCTGGGGCAGCAGGAGCTGCGGGCTCGTGCCTACCTGGGAGAAGTGAAACCCTTCTCGTCTGATGGATTTTTCATCTGAGATGCTAATGGGAATGTGTGTAACAGCAGAAAAACATTTGTTTTTTAAAGTACTGCTCTGCTAAAGGATGAATCATAACCACAAGGTTGGTGATTTTGGGAAATATTTCCCCCACTTGAATAAAAAACCAAACCAAACTAAACAACAAAACAAATCTAACGCTGTGTTCAGATTTTCATGATAAACAAGAATGGGATCCCTCTACAAGGCACTTCCATATTTTTCTGTAATGTATAATCAGTATTTACCCTCTGAATGGCTGGCTGGCTGAAGGATTACCCTCCTCTTCATATCTGAAATACTGAGTGAATTTCTCCTAATTTCTCTTTTCTGCTCTGGGAGCTTTCCCAAGAAAGAGGAGAAAGAGCTTTTGTTCCAGGCTTGGTTTTCCCTTGTATTTCCTGCCCTCCATCTCCCCTCCTTCCCCTACTGCTTAAGTCATCTTTCCCCTATAAGCCAGGGACATTTTGTTTTCCACGCAGAGGACTCTTGGCATGTGGGTATGTGTGTGGGCATATGCGTCTGCGTCTTTGTCAGCAGAAGGTACTAAGGATAAACAAAATACTCTGCAGGGATCATATCACCAGCAGCAGGTCCCAGACACTGATATTTTCCACGTGGGACATGATCTTTGGCCAGCATCCCCACAGCAGAGTCACTGATGAGAAAGTCAGGAGCCAACAGGGTGTCCTTAGGGCATGTTTAATGTCTCAGCTTTCTCACTGGCAGAAAACCAAGAACCTCTCTCAGAAGATAAACAGCTTTTCACTCTTGCTCCTTTTGAGTTCATCTATTTGCCTATATTTCAGCTTGTACTTGCTAGCTGATGATTTTGTATGGAGGTGTCAAATATTGCTACCTCGACTCATGATTTGTTTTAACTCTCTTCTTGAAGCTAATTGATGCTGGCCTGCACAAGATATTCATGTGGCAAAGCCCACAAGCTCTGCTATTTTTCAGCCTTTTTTTTTTTTTTTGCAACCCTTTCCTAAGCCCAGGCTAACTATTGTCATTTTTACTATAGCTTCAAAATCAGCTTCCAGATACTCTGGTCATGCATATGCCTCTCTGCCTTTTGAATACCTTGAATTTTTCTAAGACCAAAGGCAGAGTAAGAAAAAAGTGCCTGATTTCTAGTCTTAGGAGGCAAAAGCAGCAGTGAAAGGAAGCAGAGGAGCATGGCGTTCATGGTTGCGGCAGGCCAGCTGTCAGCACAGCACACGGTCAGGGAAACTTGGAGGAAGTCATGGGTTACACATCAGCTTTTGGATCTTGCTGTTGTTGATTTAAAGAGGAAGAAAATTAAAGAACTGTTGAGCGCTGGTTTCCCATCAGAGGTAAAACCAGAGAGGGAGGGAGAGCTAGAGAGGAAGCTGAGCTACCTTTCCTGCAGCAATTTAGCAATGACCAGTGGTCAGGGAAGGTTTTCCCCAGGGAAAATGACTTGGTCCTCAGATGACAGCCCATATGCAATTATGATGCCTTACCGTAAACCTTGAGACACATCCTGCTGGAGACAGCCCCCAAGGGGAATGTGTTGAAGATGCACTTGTAGCATCCTTCATCTTGGAGGGTGACAGCATGAAGGGAGATGGCTGAGACTTGTAACTCAGTGTGGGCAAAGCTCACGTGACCGACATAGCCCTTTGCTATCTTTTTGCCGTTCATCGTACTATAAGTCGCTATGTTGTCTTCAGCCCCGTCTGTCTCCTTCTGCCAGGTCACCTGTAGCACATCTTCTTTTGTGACCAACCGGCATGAAAAAGTAATGTTTCCTCCCACCCGGACCGACTGGACCGTTGTGTGCATCACCTGCACAGAGCCTGGGGGAGAAGCAGGTGCCACACTCAGCATTTCTCACCACCCTCCTGCAACCCACCCCCCTCAGAAGCCCCCCAGCCCTTTGCCCTCACTCCTGAGCAGAGCAGCTCTGGAGGGTCTCTCTGCCCCTCCATCCAGGGAAACAGTGAAAACACAGCTCCAAAGAACTGCCCTGAGATTTTTGCTGGACCTGACACTTCTCACACAAAGCACCTTGCATGCCTGGTATCTGTGCTGCAGAGAGCAGCACCAAGAAAGGCAGCTGTGGTGCCGGGAGAAATTGATTTCTGTCCGCTAAGACTGTTATCCCATAGGCGCCCGCGGAGAAGTTCCCTAAATGTTCAGCCATGCTAATAACCAGACGGCTCTCTGAGTCCTCCTGTGGTGCAGAGAGAAGCAAATCAGTAAAGCTGCTAAAAATTATTACGTGTATCACTACACATCATGCACCCACTCTTGTCAGAGACTGACAAGAGAAGAGAAAACCAGAAGGAAAAAGGAAGGTAGGCAGGAGCAGAGGCAAACTGCATCCATCCTCTTATCTCAGGCTTGAGGCTTTGCAGCTGGGAAGCAGCTGAGACTCTGCTGAAGGTCCACGGACGGAAAACTTAATAAATGCCCTGGTATTAAAGATCTCCCGGGAAAAGAAAAAAAAAAAAAATCAGTCTCCTCTTCCAATTCACAGACACATGTGGAAAAACTATTAAGGGGACAGGCAAGCAAAATGGATACTCCCAGGTTTGACAGCTCAGCTCCACAGTCCTCTTAGGATAATAGTTTTTAAAGTTTATTTGTGTACATCAGCATAGGAAGGGAGATGTCAGCAGGAACAGTTATAGCACTGTAAACATACAATTCAATTTACAAGAAAGGGAAGTATCTTTGCAGGCTTTAAAGAGGAGTGAGGCTGTCTGCAGTTCACCAAAGTACACCTGGCTAACCCGCCCGACAAAGCTCTCCCAGGTCCTTCCCCCTCCATGGCTGTGGCCATGGCCAGACAGATCTCCGCCGGAGACCAAGAAGCCGGCTGTGAAGCTGTGCCAGTCATTTTGCTTTTCAGAGCTCAGTAGTGCCATAGTCAGAATATAAACTATGACCATGGAAGCTAGTTTGAAACAAATTCAGGCTTTTCTACGTGATTTCTAATTACAAAACCAAATGTAACACATCCTCGCTTTTAGCGGCCTGAGCAGAGACCTGCAAGCACCATGTCCATCACTGCAAATAATTCTGCCCTGGCTAAAGCAAATCAGTGCCATACTCTGACCCAAATCCCAGCCACAACAGGAGATGAAATCAAACTTCAGTCATACAGGTCATTGGAAGCATTTGGACGTTCGCCTGGGTTATGATCTGCAAATTGCAATAAATTCATATACCTGGCTGCAGCTTATAAATACACTAGTGGTAAATTAAGGAGAGGATGCTGTCAACGCAACCAGCAGCGACGCGTCTGAAGCCCAGGCGAGCGGTGCTGTCGTGTGCAGTGCCACAAGTGCCCCGTCACCGCTGGGCTCGCCCTGGGAGGGACGCCAGCTGGGGACGGCAGCACCCAGCAGCACAGCACCAGGCCGGCAGGACCACCCAGGTCCCTCATGCCATTACGATAACGATACAGACAGACGGACAAGGGAGTTACCTGACGCGACGGTCCAGACACTGAAGAGGAGCAGACAAGCGACCATCATCTTAGCTGTGCGCTCAGTGAGACGAGCGAGCGAGCGACTGATCCATTGAGTGCGGCTTCCCCTTTTTTATACACTTCGCTCTTACTGTAGGGACATTCCCACTGTAAGAGACGTACGGTAAGAGGCACCTCATAAAAACCTCCTGCCTCTCTCGCGCTTAACTGCATAACAAAAATTTCAGGGGACATGACAACAAATGTCAGAGCCAGAAACTGAAGATTTCCCAGCTGGGCTGCTAGATGGACCGGTGTAACGGGTTATGAAGCTGGGTTTTTCACAAGCGCCTTTTCCATAAGGTTAGGTTTTTGCGAGTGCCTAAATACAAGCCCAGATTTCTAAGCTGGCTGAACACCCAACGTCTGCGGGGCGCAGGAGGAAAGGCCACCCTGGCCCTGACCTGAGCTCAGGGAAAGAAGCCCAGGTCAATAGTCACGCTGTAACGAGTAGTACAAATGTCCCCAGTATGGAACTCAGAGGACCCAGTTGGGGATCTGCACCCCACGTGTAAACCAGGAGCTGCTGACGCTGCTGTAACACAAGTTTTTTTCCGGGTAAGGAGACCAGAGGAAACCAAGCACCCACCCCAGGACCTAGGTCATATGTCGCCTCAGGGAAAAAGCAAAACCTCGGTCTCCCCTCTCCTCCATTGAGGTTGCCCCCATCTCCACAGGCCCATGCTCCTTCCTCAGCCCTGCTCCTTGGAAAGACAGGGCTGCCGTCCCACAAGCGCACCCTTTCCCCTCTGCCCTCACCTGAGGCGACATAAAAATAACTCACACGGCCATTTTGAGTCATTGTTTTTGTGCCTTCTTGCTTTGTCATTTTTAGGACTGTGTTTCTCTTTTTCTGCCAGCTGTGATCATGTTGCTGAAACCAACACAGCCCTCAGCCCACAGGTCCCTCACACACCGCGCAGTGGGGTAACCAGGCAGCGAGACCTCATTTGCTAATCAAACTTGTAGTGGTAAACCGTGTTTCTTGTTTCAGCTTTCTGATTAGGTGGCTTACATTTTTGCAAAGTCTTACCACTCCAGATGACTATGATTGCACTAAAAATGTTTTCTTTTAGTTGAATTGCTGCACAGATTAACCTTGAATCATGCAAATAGGTTGGGGGAAGCCAACAGGCCGAAATCATAACGTGACAAAAAAAAATTCTCAGACATGCTTACGCATATGCCGTTCCTTCTCCTCTACCAAGTGGTAATTAATTATCTGAAAATAGAAACAGCTCAAGTGTCAGTATTCCTCTAAAGAAACATTTCAGATGTGCTTTTGAGTAGGTTCAATCATTCATTCCCGTCACTCTCCTAACTGCGATTGCTTCATATTATTGTCTTTTTCCTTTGAGGTATCACATCTCATTTTCCTTTCCTTGAGTTATTTTCCTAGTTGCATTTTCCTGCAAGGTTTCTCAAAGGGCATTCTGGCCTGACCAAAAAGTGAACTCAATGAAAAACAGTTCTTGTGGGGTTTGCCAGACCATTTTACAGCTATTAAGCAATGCAAATAGCTCCAACAGGCTCTGGACCAAGTCAGAGAGAAAACTGCCAACCTCGAAATGGAGATTCACCAGCAAACATTTAATTTCTGATTGTCAGCATCTCAGAACTTCCAAAACTGAAAAAAACATTGAAGATTTGCTGAAACTATGTCCTTTTGCACCAAAGCCTCCTAGCAGGGCGCAAGACCTATGCAGAGATTCATTCCAAGCTTTGCTGGTGTCCTCACCTTAGCCCTTCTACAATTTTGAAAGAGAAGATAAATAGAACTTCCCACAAGATTGCAGACACTGTTGATAAGTCCTTATAGCTGAACTTCACCACTTAGCGACCACAAACGGAACTGCACTTGATTTAAAAAACTGCAAACCCAGTTGATGTATTTTTCTGCTCATAGGAAATGTTCTTGTCGGCTTTAACCGTTTTATTTTCTGCCAGAAACACTCTAATCTTCTGAAAGTCCTTCCAAACAGTCCTGAAAACCTGGGTGCTGCTACAGCAAACACCTTTCAATAAAGACCAAACCTTCAGCCTTAGCAACATCCAAGCAAAGGATAGAGATGGCTGTTGCAGCTGGAAAAATGTGTTGGCTTTAAATTGTTTACAGCATCCCCTTCCTGGTGATAAAAAGCGCCACGTACGTTGGCTGCTCCTTCCAGGCTCTGCCTCTCTCCTGACAGCTCCTGACACCACAGGGAACCTGGGCATGCAGGGATCTCCCTCCCAGCCCACGTGCGTGGGTGTCCGCATGCGCATCCGACTGCTGCAGCGTCTTTTTCTGACCCCCCCTTCCTCCAGGGACCAGCCAACGTCAGCAGCTGATTCATGACTTTAAGGCAGGCAGGAATGTGAGGTCCACTCATTAACCCCACCACTTACTTATTTCTATTCTGTGAGTTCATCTTTAAGTGCATTTATTCAGACAGTTCCTGATCTGTTTGTCTTTGCACAGACTTTTGGTGGATTACAGACCTCCTCCTTGCTTGTCAGTCAGTTCCCATGCTCTCCTGCTTCAGCTGCACAGCAGCTTCATTTCTGAGATCTGCACACCATGCCTGAGCTTCAGGCACTTTCCAAAGCCAGTATAAGCTGGGGAATAAATTAGGCAGAAGATAGTTCTGCAGTCACTGCTTGAAAAGCCCAGTGATTCACATTCTTCCCTTCCTTTCTGCTGCACTAGCATGGTCTCTCTAGTTCCCAGTAAAACAAAAAAGGACATACAAGAATTAACTGCACAGTCACTAAATGACAACATTTCCACATAGCCCAAGTGACTAATAATATTGATAAATCACATACTTGAACTTCTGGAAAATGTTGCCGATGGGAGCCACTCAGGCACAATTGTAGTCTAAAACATTATTTTGTCAACCATCAAGCTAAAACATTAGGTTTTCAGCCATCCAAACCCAGGGTAACAACCGGGTAGATGCCTACCTTGGCAGCAGGATTCAGCGCCACCTCTCAAGGCAATGCCTGTAAAGAGAACAAAACAGAGAGAGATGGTTTCATCCGCTGCTGAATTGTAGTGACTTTTGGAGGTTGGTCCATCAGTACTAGTAGTCGGTATCACTATAGGGAAGCAGCTTGTCAAATGCAATTGAACAAGCCTGGCACCTTATAACATGTTTGTAAATAATGCTGGCATACAGCAAATCCCTCTACATCGCGGCTAGATTTGGAGAGCTGTACTACACTGGGGTAAAGACAGTAGCTGCATCTGCTGAAGTACACTCCAGCCTGTGTCGCTGCATCGGGGCCGGCTGTGGCAGGACCTGCAGTCAGTAGCCAAAGGCTGCTGCAGGACCAGGTGGTGCTCATTTGGGCACGGTTACAGACTAAGTGTCATGTTTGTGAACAAGTTCTAGATCAGATAGCACAAGGGTAGCTTGTACACAGCCACAGCTGTTTATCCTTGATCGTGTTTGACTTGGAGGTATTTGATCTGTCATGTCTTCCCAAACTGGGCTCCCTCCCTCTGCTACCACAGTGCCGTCGGCTGTAGTAAAGGACTGCAAATTACAGCTGCCAGTGCTGAAATCTGGTGTGGGATTGCCTAGCAAAGTGCAAAAGAGAAATGAAGGAGGTGAGCTGGGCTGCTTAGCTGAGATCTAGCTTGCGGTGATGTACGTCTATCTGCAAAACCACATGTTACTGGTGGA
Organism: Haliaeetus albicilla; assembly: GCF_947461875.1. Lineage (NCBI taxonomy): Eukaryota > Metazoa > Chordata > Aves > Accipitriformes > Accipitridae > Haliaeetus > Haliaeetus albicilla. The sequence continues at coordinate 35,299,666 of NC_091488.1, forward strand.
CAGCACACGTGGCACTGTCCAGTTAACCACCTGTCACTTTTCACCTCTGCCTTTTGATGAAATTTCTGCAGACACCTGAAGTCTTACAGAGATTTTTTTTTTTTTCTTCTTTTCCAGCAAGGCACCACAACTTCAATGCGTGAATTAAAATATACTTACTCCCCTGAACCATCAGCCCTGCAAATTGTATTTCTGGTTCTTCTATTTTTCCTCTTCCTTGTTGCTTAGGAGGAAGAAAAAGGAATAAAAAAAAAGACAAAAAGGAGAGGAGGAAGCAAAACCAGATTGCATTGGAAAGCTTCAGTTACAAAGGCTGTGCTTTGTTGGGGTTTGAAAGGTTTGGGTTTTACTATTCCGTTCGTCGCACCATTTCTCAGAAGAGCAAGATGACCAGGCATGTGGTTTCCTCTTGCTGAGAGCACTCCAAGTTGCTATTTCAGTTGAGGGATCCTAGAAGGAGCCCATGCTGCAACCCATTAGCCTCTTCATGGAAGCCACCAGCACCAGCACACCATTGGCAGCCCCAGCACGCCAGGAAGCCACGTCATTTATCCATTCCTCCCCCTTTCCTCTCCCACCCCCACTCGTCCGTGCTTGTCTGCGGTGGAGGTTTGGGGTTTAGGCTTTTTTTAGGTGCACATTATCTGGGTGCTGCATACACTTATTGTGTGGGAGACAATGAGCCTCTTTGGTCACTGAGCTTCATTCTGTAACACAGCCAGTGCAGAAAACAGTTCAGCCAGCAGAGAAACCACACCAAAATTGGCTACCCAAGGGTGCAGAGATCCAGTGGAAGGATGGGAAACTGCCTACCAAAAATGAGGTAGGTTCAATACCATTTTATACTTAATTACTAAACAAGAGGGCCGAGGGAGTGATTTTATGAAAAATACGAGCAATGATACGTATAATGAATCAGCCTTAAGGGACCATGAGGAGCCTCTTGATTAAACAAAGGTAATTTAGCAAGCAAATTAAGATGAACAATATGGTTCTTAGTAAGTCAAAGAGTATCGCCTCAGGATGATTTTTAGAGACATGACTTCATCTGTAGGCTCCCAGCGCTGGGAGCCTGCTAAAGGGAGGAAGGGTGTTACAGGTGAGAAACACAAGAAGCAGAGCGTGCTTGTCATCTGCTCTGAGTTTTGAGGCAGGAGAACTACACTTAGAGGTTCACCTTGTCATCTCTTACCTGTTGGCACTGCGTCTCATAAAGACAAGCTTTTTATACGCTATATAGAAATAGATTAAATTATACAATATATTTAAATGCTGTACATGGGATATATAAGTATACTAGGTATGTACAACAGTGGTTAGGAATAGATTGTCTCCTAAGGAGCTGCGAAGACAGAAGGGGATGCTCGGCGTGAGCCACCTAGGACGGGTGGGTTGCCTTCGGCGCCGTCTGTGCCGGAGATGCTCAGCGCAGGGACACTGAGCACCGCCGGGCACCGGCCAGGCTGCCCCTCTGCTATGGCCAACAGGCTGCCCTCGCTCTTCTCCCTGGGGCAGGATTCACCACTGTTCAGTGCAGGATTCACCACTGTTCGGTGCAGGATTCACCACTGTTCGGTGCAGGATTCACCACTGTTCGGTGCAGCACTCCTTGCCATCGCTCATAGACAGGGGGCAAATTATATTAGAAATTTCCCTTTTACCTGGAATTATATTAGGAATTTCCTTGTTAGCTGGATATGGTAAAGCATGTAGCTGGAAACTTTTAAGCCATAGTAATGAACCCCCCCCACCCAAAACTGGCTGGCTCAAGCAATGACCTCTTTCACGAACACGAACAGAAGGGGGTTTGCTCTGGGAAAACGGCAACTCACGTACTATTTTACAGCAGCGTGGGATTTTCAAGGAGGGTGCCTAACCCCATGTGCCTAAATACTATGAAAGTGGGGAAGGTGAGAGGCAGATCCCCAGACAGAGGCAAGCGGGTGAGAGCCGGCACCGCAATGGCAGTGCTGCGCGGGGTGTCCGGGGCTGGCCCAGCCGGGCTGGGGGACCCCATCACTGTACCACAGCTGCTCCGGGCTCTCTCGCCCTCCAGCCTTGCTGTGTTGTGGTACGCAGCGGTGTTTTGCCTGGCAGGCATAGGAGAAGACACCTGGAAAAGGCAACACCACTTCAGAGTAACATCCAGCCCCTCTGGCCGTTGCTTTGCAGGGTATTCGTGTCACAGCTTTGCTTTTGCTAAATACTGTCCTAGCTCTCGGTCTGTGCCTTTGTACTTCCAAGGGATGGTCATCAGGGCTCCCCGGTAACACGTCTCCTAGTAGGAACAACTGAAAAACCACTGTGCGGACAGGTGATTTCCTTGAAGGCTCACAGAGAGGAAAATTCCCTCTCTTTCCCATTGTCTTCTTGGCAGATCAAAGAAAAAGTCGTGCAGCCTCTGAGTACTGTACCCTGACTGCTTACTGGGTCTTAAGGAGCTCAGATGAGGCACTTTGTTGCCAAAATTAAATGTTGTGCTTGTTTCCGAAGCGAGTGCATCCCTCGCCTCCCTGCAGGTCTGCGGGCAGACGTCTAAGGCGTGACCACTTTACCCAGCCTTAAGGCAAAAGTCCCCAAAGCATGAAGCCTTGCTCTTAGAAGCAGTCTGAGTCAAGGCCAACAAAATCCATGTGAAGCTGGTGGGTCCTCACCTGTGGCAGCAAGGAGCAGCGATGAGCTCACATGCCTGTAGGGTCTCAGCCCCAGGCTCTTAGCTCCCAAGCTTGCTGAATCCCCATCACTTTAATTGCCTGTGTCACACTTATAGGTGGGACTTCTGCTGCTTTTGAAAACATTCCCGACTGCTTTTTAGGAGACGGAATCAGAACACTGCGAGCAAGTTTTTCATAAAGCAGATTTTTCCTGCTAGCTGTTGACAGGGATGTGAAGCCCATGTCCCCCATCAGAGGGGAGGGGAAGGAGGTCCACTGCCATCAAAGATGTCACCGGCATAGTGCCGTGTCACAGCCTGTGCTCATGCAGCTCCGCATCCTGTTTTCCTCCACTTTCGAAAGTTCTTCTCTAACAAACCACTGCCAGGAGAGGTAACACAGGGAGAGCACTAACTACCTGCCCTTGCAGGACAGAGAGCAAGTGCAGCCCATCTCACTCCAGCTCCTGTCGATAAGCAGCGTCAGCTCGCCATGAGTTTTGTGTAGCACGTCACTTCTCAGTCAGAGCCGCCTGATTGCTGATAAAGCAGTGACTTTCTGAAAAATCATAGACGTTGCAGAAGTTCTGAGGAATGGAGAAATGATGAGGTTTGGGTTTTTTTGTTTTGTTTTGGGTTTTTTTTTCTGAAAAACTGTCATTCCTGTGCAGTGATTCAGCATCCTTGCAAAGCCCCAGTGCTGCGGAGCTCCAGCCTCAGCCACTGCTGCTTACCAGGCAGCAAGACAGGCAGAGACTGAGGGTCAGCTAGGAAGGGCTCCTCTGCTCCACAGGACAGGGCAGGCTGACAGTCAGGCTAAAGGAAAAGCTCATGTTATGACATAAAACTTTATAAGTATCTCATAGCAGTCAGCCCATCCACACCAACCTGATCCTGCGTTCCTGAAAGCGCTTAGAACTGCTGCGGGATCAAGTCCATAGCAATCACACTAAGGTTCTCCAAAGCACCCCTGTTTCTTGTCTTAGACCCTTGGCACATACCCACCTTCAAAAATCCTCCACAAAGCGTTTTGTTCTGCATCCATAGCTTAGATTGTTATAAACCCAAATTCCTAGGGAATGAGGCTCATGCAGTCACACCATCCAGCTGTCAGCATCTCTCCTGAGTGGCTTTACCCAGATCTGGAAAAAATCAAAGTAGATGGGCACCTGCAGGTGGAGAAGTGACTACAAGGCTTGGGAAAATTGGCAGTCAGGTGGAGGAAATAACCCCAAATTATCACTCAAGTGAGACTGACAGGCAAAGTTCATCAACTTGAGGTGAATCAGCCCATGTGTAGGTGAGAACCTACAGGTTGGCAGGATCCTAGGGAGGAGGGCCCAGGGGTAGTTACAGGGGTAGCAGGAATTACAACGTATTGAAGTAATGGGGCGTTGGGCTTGCTTTGTCAAGCAGCCAGCCCCAGAGCAAGGATGGTATTTCTTTTGCTTGGTCAGATGGGGGTATTTTTTGGCACTTTTTTGTCAGAGGTGGTGGGTTTAAGAAACCAGGTAGGAACTGACTATTTCTGGAGGTCCAGCTATTTCTGGAGGAAAGTCCAGGTATTTCTGGACTGGTAATCTCTTGTGGAGAGTTAGATGGAGACAAGAGCTGCAGCGGGTCCCCACTAAGGTCCTCCCTCCTGAAGGATAGTGCTGTCGTGTCCCACACTGGATCATAGGAGCATCATATTTCTGAAAGCAGGTGAGGTTGGCATCACCCCTTATAAAGGTGGCTCGGTGGATGTGTGCCTCACCTTAACAGCAGTGTCCCGCTACCTCCGCCTAGGAAGTCCCCCTCTGGGGACAGAAAGGGCATCCACCGCCTTGTCTTTTGGCCCTTTGGCAGCTGGGTCGGAAGTCAAATCAGACTGAAGGCAACCTTAGTTTCAGGTGTGCAAAGCAGACCCAACGTAAACTCGAGATCTTAATAGCAGGCGGCTTAATACTGCGGTTGCTGGGAGAAAATGTTTCAACCGTGAGCTGAACAATTTCAGACCCCACCATTTATCCACAGGCCCCGCTGTCTCCTCTGAATTTAATTTCTTGACCCTCTTTCCTTCTTGCTGTACATCCCCAAGTCTGCCACTTTATCCCTTCTATTTGGAGAGCTTACTTTTTAGTGGCACTTCTGTATTTTGCTTGACTGCTTCCCGAGCGTGACAGCCTCTGGAGTCTGTACAACAGCTCATACAGCTGCTCTGCAAACAGCAAAGTGAAACTATAGAAACAAAGAAAATGAATTCTGCCTTTGTTTTTATTTTAATAGTTGAGTCACATTTCCCCGCTTTTGAGACTGCTGGCCAGAACTATTTCCCAGCATTTTCACTGATAAAGCTGGACTTAGAATTGCCTCCAAAAAACCCCAACAAGAGCCAGCCCCCACCCAAGAACCCTCCAACCGCAGGCAAGTGGGGGTCCCTAACTGCTGGGCACCTGCCTCAAAGGAGCCAGCATGGCTGTAATATGAATGCAGATGCTGAGAAATGCTTTCCTTTCTCAGACCAGGTGACACATTTTCCCACAGGATTACACATTATTGACTAAGTAAGAAGAATTTATCTAAGGGTTGTGCAGCAGTTTACAGCTCTAATTTGCTACAGGAACATATGCTATTTGTCTTTTGACAGGCCAGGGGAAGAGCTATCCAAGCCCAACAGCTTTTCCATCCAAGTGAGGGACTAAAAAATCAGAAGCCAACTGAATACAAACAAGAAATGTGGAATAAACAGATGATCAGAAAACAAAAATACTTATATCAAACTCATGATATCTGACAGTTACTATAAACTCCTAATGTGAATTATGTGTATTATAAATATACATAAGAAATACATACATATTTCATTTTAAAGTATCTCGTAGGACTTCTAGCACCAAACCGCATGAAACATTCACACTGGCATCTCCAATTAAGCTAGAGGAGTTTATGCTCAGTATAGGCAAAATGCTATATACAATTCAAAGAAAACCAGGTGGGCCACCTGGAGTGAGGTAGGATTAGCTTTATCTTTATACCCAGCTGTAGTAAAAGCGCTCTAAATTCTCCCACTAAACAGGAAGCCCGGAGGTTCACTAATATTTGCAAGACTTTCTGCTACTCTCATAGGAACACCAGGGACATGTGCAGAAAGAAATTATTTCACGTGAGTTGCCGAACTTAGGTAGTACATAAAAGAAATAACACCTAAGCGCACATGTTTGGCAAGGAAAGTATCAACAGCAACGAAGAATGGTGACACTATCTATTTACCTTCAGTCCTGGGAAAGAAAAAGCATAGGCAATTAGACTGACTCACACTGCACCTCCACCAGCAAGCTGGGCTCATTTCCCAACTTCATACGACGTTGCAGCTTTGCACTCCCTTAGTACATTTTTATTGTATATGTAGATCTAATATATAAATATTAATACTACATTGTAAAATGTTTGTAATTAATTACTCTACAGGTGCACAAAATTGTAAACTATAAACAATAGTGCACGCTCCAGCAAGCCTCTCTCTTATTACCAAAAAGCTTGATAACAGCAACCCGGACGTAATTTAAAGGATCTTAAATTTGCCAGATAATTTCAGGACTTAAACCTGGAAGTACAGTCTTCTGCCTGAAATAGCAAATATTATTTCAACTGCTGGAGATTAGGTATGTCAGGAACTGGCCTGTCTGCTAGCCTTGCACTCACCCGCGGGTTCGCAGTTTGTTACACAACTGCTGTGTTCCTCTTCCTTTTGCTTTTCACCGAGACACACCAGAGGGTAGACTGATGTGAATAATTGGGGGTGGGGTGGGGCAGTGGTTCTCTCCTATCTCTTCCCCATATTTACTGCTCACTCACCCATCTGGAAGTATTTACTCTGGACAAGCCCCGAAAGGTTGATTGCTCCTCAAAACCACAAACTTTGCTGAGCTACTGCCGGGCTCCCCGGGGGGACAGAGGCTGTACTTTGCAGGAATAGCTAAATGCCGTAACACCTGCTATCAGGTGCCGGCTTGTCCCTGCCATCCCTCCATCCGCAGGCCTGCGATTTGTGCCTCTCCTCGCCTGGGGCAGCCCCTGCTCCCGCAGCTCCCGGGGCAGGGCTCGGTGCCTGGGGCTGCCCCCGGGGAGGACGGGGGAAAGGCTGAGAGGGCAGAGGCAGAGAGGCTGCAGAAAGCGACTTGTCTGAAAAGCTGGTGGAGGGGATCTCCCTCCGTGACCGCAGGTGCGCAGGGGTCGGCAGTGGGGAGCGAGGGCTAACTAGCGCCGGACCTGCCCTGCCCACCCTTATTTCCATGCCCTAGGTGGAAAGTGCGCGTCCCTATCAGGAGAAGAAGATACTCCCACAAGGAAAGTAAGTAAAGAGGCTCCTTGAGCACCCCGGGGGTGGTGTGGCGTGGGTGGGGGTGTGGGGGAGCCCTCCGCCAGCACCCAGCATCACCGCCAAGGCAGCCAGCAGGCACGGGAAAAGCCGTGGGCAGCAGGCAGAGCAAGGGATTTTGCATCCCAGCCGGGGGAAACCTCCTTGCATCCGGTGGGGGGTACCTGCCCTCTTGCTACCCCACCACCCTGGATTGTTTGGGACCCCTTTGGGTTTTTTGTTTCTGGAGAAGGCAGCGCGAGGGGGCGGCCGTCCCTTCCAGCCTCCTAAACCCCACGTGCCTCGGCCACCGCCTGGCAGCTTCCTCCTGCGATGGTGAGCTCGGCCTTTGCACATCGCCGCTGGGCCCACAGGCTTTGCGAACACCTCAACCGCAGCAGGGGAGCACCCGCTCGGCGGGGCACCTCTGCTGCACCCCTGCTTCCTCCCCTGCAAACGAGAGGGGGGGCTGCAGGAGGAAGGGGGTGACAGCACAGCACGCCCTGACTTTGGTCACATGCCAGCCCCCATTCCCCATAGACAGACACGGTTTAGGACTTTTTCTAAACAGACGTCGGTATGAGGTATTCTCCTAATAGCATAGTTTCTGCGTATTAGATACACAAAAAAGGAAGACTCACACAGCAGCCAGGATCACATGTGTTCACGTGAATCACGAGGTCTTCGTTTCGAATCAGACTGCTACCTTTTCCAGCAGTGGGTAAAGCCATTCATGTACGGATGCTATAATACTTTTACCACTTTCACAAGCTGCAGTATTTGCTTAGAGAGGAACAGTGTGTTAGTTGTGTACATCGGCAATTTCATGGCAGTGTCAAGGCAGCATAGTAATGTTTGAAAACACTGCAAGGTCTCTAAGATGGCAGCTTTAATGCAATATTGAAAGACTGATGTCTTTCCTTCAGTCAAATTGCGAAACAAGTGTGTTTAAAAAAAAAAAACCACGTTATCTTAAGCAAAACTGAAAGCTCAGCTCTGAAATTTTACAGGAGCAATCAGTAGTTCAATCAACCTCATAACAAGAACCAGCTAGGCAGATAAAAATAAAGCCGTGGGAAAGGGTGATACAAACAACCACTCTCTGCCATTTAGATGTTTATGGGACAGAGAGACACATTTCCAGAAAAGCTCAAGCCCACCAAACCCATGTGCACAGGCACCCAGTGCACGCTCAGGCACGCGGCACATCATGTAGTGCTTCTGCACCCCAGCACCCAGCCAGCAATCCCAGGCAGAATTAAGGCTGCATTGACCGTAAAGCTGAAATACAGTCAGAGAACAAGCAAGCAAGAACAGAAATTTCCAAGAGAAACATGTAAAACTGATTTTGGTTAAGTTAAAAAAAGCAAACAAAACAACCCACCAAAAAAACCCAACCCTAAAAGGTTGCGCATCTAGGTTTTATTACAGTCAGTGAGCAGTGCTGCATGACGTAAGTGCGTGATAAACTAGAGAAAAGATAAATATTAAACAGCCATCAGATTTATTTAACCCTCAGAGATTCAACCCTTTCCCCAACTAATGTCACACTGCCTCACACTTTTGCACAGCCTGTGCTCAGTGTGTAGCGAAGTCAGAGCAAATCCTGTGCTGCAGAATGTCCTTGTGTCCTGTTGCTGCACCAAAGAATGACAACCCCATGTGTTTTCTTCCTCTTTCCACAGCACAGACCTACAGCTATCCACCAAGTACTGTCAAGGTAATGGCTAAAAGTGAATGTTTTTTACTGCTTTCTGGGGCAACTGAGTCCAAAGCATTCATATGTCAGGAAGACAAGGTGTCCGTCACATTCTCACAAGAGGGACAAAAGCCCGTAATCGGGGTATTTGCTGGGGTACAGAAAACCAGTAGTTTAAGCCTATGTATGAAATAAATGTGTGTACCTAAAGTATAACCGTGATACACAGCCCCACTCTTGGGCAGCTGGTGGCCAAAGGGACCACAGCATTCACTCATGATTTCAGAGGCTGAGTGTAATAGTGCCTGGCTCAAATCAGACAATTCTGGAGGTTGAACCTCGTGATCGTGATCCTAGATGAGTGTCCCCAGCCACTGAGCAACTTACGGCTGCGCGATACTTTTCTGTCTTCCTCCTCCTTCCCTTGTCCCCTCAGTTTTCTGGTAGCCAGCGTAACCTCTCTTGCGTACAGTTTCATCAAAACTGACGTGTTCCCACAAAACGTTTCAGTTTCAGCATAACGTCTTCTAATAAAAAGCCATTTAGTTGAACTATTGCCAACCAGCTCTAGTAATAAAAGAAGTCTTCAGCTGAAAGACAAAGGGAGATTTAATACTTGGAGGCTTAAAAGGTTTTGGTTAATCTTTCCATTGTAAACAAATAGCCGATGTCTCAATGAATGGCTAAGGCTCTGTTGGAACAGCACAAGGTTTCCCTTTGCCATGTCCCACTGCCTTTAGAAGGAAAAAAAGGGAAAACAACCCCCAAAACATGTACTGTCAGGTTGAACATTTAGTTTCTTATAAACCAGAATGGATCAAATAGTTGCACTGCAGGGGAGGACACCCAGGAAAAACTGGCATGATAAACACATTGACCAGTTCATCTTCCTTCCCTGTTTGGGGTTAGATTCAGGAGCCCTGGCAATGCACCCCAAGGTAATTTAAGAGATAACTACATAACTTGGTGTGTGCCCTGCTCCCCTGCCCAAACTCACTGTCCTGGAGGCAGGGGTGGGGGAGCAGCCACTTCTCAACTGATGCGCTTCACAGTCTTGTATACTTCTCTGGCTGTGTTAATACACGGAGCTCCCAGACGCAGCAGCTGAGTCCCTGTGTTTTGCTACCTCTGCTTTGTAAATAGTTCCTTTCAACAGAGAGTAAGCGAAGTTGCCTCTTGAGTCACCGGTGATGAACGATCACCAGAAACGCTGTGTACCACAGAACAAAGCGCTGCCAGTTAGCAGCCCAGCATGGTTGTTTTCAGTTTTTTTATATATAAAGATGACATCAGTAAACCAAAAGTTGATGCCCAGCAGATATGTGGGTGTTTAGCAGAAAATTTTGAAGAAAGTGGGCAAGGTGACAGAAAAGGGTGTGATTAAATGAGCTCATCATTTGTACATGTGAGCGTGGGGTGGACTGTGGGGGAAGAGAAGGGGAGGGGGTGGAACTGTAATGGGGAACTTGCCAAGTAGCTGTCTAGTTTTGAGAGTTTTTGGAGTCCCAAGTAAAAAACCCAGAGTGTGGTTTGAAGACAGTCCTGGGAGAGTTGTTAGTGCAATAGGAGAGACGCCACTTCGGACTATTAAACTTGGCCTGTGAATAATGAAGGACTCGAACGAAAGCTCAAGAGTCTTCATGCTCACTTGTCCTGCACCATCAGGGTGTGGGACAAATCATTCCACCGCTGCACTTCAATCTCCCCACTGGTAAGAGAAGGTTGATGGTAACAGCCTTTCAAAACCTGTAGACTGGAAGGATGCTGGAAAACGGAGCTGTGAGCAAGTCTTGGGTAGACCTGCCATGTTGGAAGGGACAAGAGGCGCTCCAGACTTCACTCAGTGGATTTGGAGCCAGTCACTTATGAAAATTAAGAGCCTACCTGTTCTCATTCCACAGGCACATTAGGAGAAATACTGTTGCCCTCCCACTTCTTTGCAATAGTGACTATGGGAGGAGAGTGTCATGCCCCTGCAGATAGGTAGGGAATTCCTTTTCTTAAGGAAGTCCACCCTGACTGCTCTGCTCCTTAAATCTTCTGGAATTTCTAAATCTCAAAATTTTATAAACCTTCAAATGAAAACTCAGGAATTATTTTCAGTGAAGTGTCCTCAAGGTCAGGAAATCTTTCACACCAAGCAGAATCTGAACAGACAAAAATGATTTATATAAGCTGGGAAAATCTGAGACAGATTCTGCAGGAATTATGTTCTAACAACTCTTTCTCACTTCTAGGCTTGAAAAATAAAAGTGAACCCTTTAGGTTTATTAAGTCATGGAGCAGAGACCTCTGTTTCTCTTACAGAGTATGAAAGGTAGCTACAAGTGTCAGCATGAACTCAGTAACACCCAATTAAAATACTGCTTCTGCTGCAGACAATAGCAGATACCACTATAAAGCCCTTACTGGCTTTGTTACTCAGTGGGTTCAAATCAAGAGCACCAGGGCAAACAAGTTTTTAACTCCTGGCTCCAAGTACTTAATCAGTTCAGATTACCCCTTTAGATTTAATGAGTCATCCCGCTAACTATTTAGATGCACAATCACCCTCAACCCATTAGCAAACACCTTCAGAGGCAAAAGGAGAGACAAGTCTAAACAGAGTTGGGAAGGCATTTACCCACATAGTCTTACCTCCTCCTTCATTAATGGCTCTTACTTCTCCTCCCTCTGTTTTCAAGGAGAGCATTAGATGAGGGCCACCAGGGTGGGGGTTAGCCATCGCTGCATCTCCCCTGAGGCCAGCGCCCCTTCCAGGACAGTGTGTCTGATGCACAGACACACATACACGCACACACCTCGGGGTTTTACTTGATTCCCAGACTCTATGGTCTCTCTGGCAGCTGGCCACAACTGTCCCGGCCCTCCCTTTATTCCTTTTTCCCCCCCTTTGCCTTGTACTCTGCAAATCACCCTGACCCATCCCTTTAGTTCCCATGTTAAGTCTTGTGCAAACTTCAAATTCTCCTCCCTCACATGTATCGATAATATGTCCCACACCTTTAGTAACTCCCACTCCATCCCCAGCTTATCCCATTCACTCATTGGGTGGACATCACTCTGAGCTCAGCGGGATGCTGTCTCTCCTGGGACTGCCCTGGGGGGAGCCAGGGCAGGGGATGATTTGGGCTCCCCACCTGCAATTGTGCTGCTGTGCTCCCTCATGTGCATGGTGACAAGCTTTTTTATCACGTAGCCTACCACTAAGCAGTGCCACCCTCTGGACAAGAGTCAAGCCTCCACCCTCCACAGGTACCAGGCGTGTTGTTGGGTGCTCCTGGTGTCCACCCACTGCCCGTACAGCAGGGAAATGACTGCGGATTTACAAACTGTTCTCAGTACTGTGTATGTTGGTCAACACGACCACATGAGTGCACAGGCTATACCAGATTTCTTCACATTGCAAACTTCTTCAGGGTATAATCATGTTGAAGCTTCTCTCTCCCCCTCTCCCACCTCAGGAACATTTCGCCAGAAAAGATTTTATGAATTCCAGCGAACTGTGGTACTCTACTGTCAGCCAGGATGTAAAACATGAAGCCCCTGTGATTAACAGCATTAATCAGACAGAATATGCAGCTGTCAGAGTGCCCAAGAAGAAGGAAAATATCGCCAGCACTGAAGAGCACCATGAATACGATTATGTCCTGATAACTTAGAAAGGGAGACTTTCTGCTCCCAAGGCACCCTTTTACTTGAATGTGTGCAGCTTTGCTAATCATCCTACCCCTGCTGCCAGGTCTCCAAACAAACATCTCTCTCTCGTTACCGAGCTTACTCATTAGGACACATCTGCCAGTCATTTCCAATGAGACAAATCTGTGCATGAAAAGGTGATCAGAGAGAGACAGGGACAGGGTACAGGACTTGACAATTAAACCAGGCAGAATCGGTAGCAACTGCCATTGTAAGACAATGTTTCACTTTAGAAATTCAGGTGCTTCCTTCCTAGAAGAAACTGAGGGTGTGCATTTTTCTGGACTTTTACAGTTTTTTTCTTTAAAAAGGGGTCTTACAGAACTACTGATAGAAATCCCCAAAATGCAATAATAACACCTCTTGTTGTTGGGGTTTTCGTTTGCTGGGGGTGTGTGTCTTTGTTTTTTAAATGAAAGCATAGAACCTGCATTAGGTGCACTTAGTCTTTTCCAAAGTTTCTCTGGCCTATATATACACCACTGTACAATGTATAATTTTGATAAATAACTCATTTCTCAAATTGCTCCCCCTCTCCCCCCGGCTTTAATGTAATACTACTTATCTTAGAGTGAAGTCTTAACAAAGTTGGAATTGAATAAAAAAAAAGCAACAAACTGCAGGCAAACCAAAAATTCCAGCCCCTTAGAAGACTATGAAAACTGATGGTGCACAGGCGGTAACTGCACACCTCTCAGCAGAAGATTCCCAGGTATTGCCCATGACACAACACTTCCAGCTCACTCCTGCTGGAGTCTGAGGTTCGCCTCTCTGCTATGCCAGAACATAACCTCCTCATCACCCACCATCCCTCTGCAAGTAGCATTTCTGGACATGCACGTAGGACTGAAACCAGTTATTCAACTGTTTACCAGTGCTCATAAAGTGATTATGTGCCTGTGTTCTTGCTTAAGCATGTTTTTTTGCTCCCTCCATTTTTGTAATAAAACAATTAGGAAGAAACAGTTGAACGGTTTTCCTGATTTTAAATCTTCCTTTGTATGTGATCGCTGGCCGCAGCCCTGGCTTTACGGTGTAGTGCCTCTGCGATTCCCACCTGCAGTTTCGGTGCCGGGGGCAGTCCCACGGGGGAATGGTTGCACACAGCAGTGGACGGACACACTGCCGGCATGGTGCAGGCAGTGCTCTGCAGGCACCGCTGCAGCGACAGGCAGCTGAATCTGCCCAAAATTTGTAGAGATGACTACCTGCCATGGGATTTTAAAGGGCTGGTTGTATACTCCGCAAGCTGAATTGTCAGAACTATCTTTTCCTTTTTAACAGTGTCTCAGTTGCCTCAGTCATCAAAGTATTACCCACACTCCACCTATAAAAAGTAACTTTAAGCATTCACACAAAATATCTAACTTGATGAAATAATGTGTTTTCACACTGCTCTGTCCCTAATGGATGAGGTCATAATTAATTCAATTGGTTGGTTTCTTTTACGTCATCAATTTACCTCAAAGATATAAAACCAGAAACCACTTCTTGGTCACTTTTTGACATTTCCTTCAATAGAGTTCGAAGCGTGACTGGAGGTAAACTGTGAAGTCAGACATTTTCTGTTGAATGTTACAACATCTTGCTACAGCTCCACCTCCTCCTTTCCTGTGAATTGCTGGGGTAAAGGTACTGGGGCAGAGGAGAGTGGCTGGGAAAAAAAGAATGCTTGGCTCCTTTTTTCTGTCAACACTTAATGCACACGGGTTATCACTATAAAGAAGCATAATTGTGGTATTATTTTTCAGTTCTTAGAAAGAGAATCAAGACAAAGAAGTGTCTAAGGGCAGGTTCAGTCATCTTAGTAAGAGCAGTAAGATCCAGCAGCATCTCAAAGGCAGATTACTTCTTTGCTGCTGGTATTTTCATAGCCTGCTGCTTTTGGGACAAACAATACAAACCATGAATTTTATCCTTCCCCAATGTAAGAACCAGAAGGAACATCTCGTTGAGTTCTATGCTGCACAGAATATTGCATCAAGAGAAATTATGGTTCTTACAGCCAACGCTACATCTTACAAATCAAGATAGCGTGTGAATTAACCACAAATATGAGCGCCATGTGAACTGCTAATTTGGTCCCGGCTGGTTCCCAAGCTCAGTTAAAACTCAGGCAACAACAAACATGGGTTTGAGTGCACGGCTGTGTCAGATAGATGCTTCATACAGCTTTCAGCATTCAGAACTCCGACCTTTATTTTCCAACTCAAACAGCTGAAAGACTGGAGCTGCTGAAGAATGAAAACAATCACTTTAAGAGTAAAAATAAATAATTTAATGCACAGTAAAATTGTCAGATTACTCCTTAAATAAACTAGTAATATTAGAAAAAGGAAAACACAATTTCCCATAACATATTTCTCACAATACAAAAGTTTTCTTAAAATAAATTTGTTTATCCAACAGTACTAACATTTACACTGGCTATAAACAAATGACAAGAAGCTACATTTTACTAACATGGTAGTGAACGCATTCCATTCTGTGTAAAGTTAATGCTTGATTTTTAATTTTCATGTTATAGCCAGTTATAGCTATAACTCATGCCATGTTGACCTACATGGTCTGCTTCAGCACCTTGCTCTTGGCATTGGTCTGTCTCATCTGATCTCTTGTCAATGAGAGCAACTATTTGCTGCCTTATTAAGGCAAATATCTTGCACCTGTTCATTTTTATCCCCACTGCTGGGACAGGGAGTATAATTAAGGGTATAGACTAGATTCTGTTTGAATTTACAAATGGGGGTCAAATAGCTGTCTATTCACTAGTACCAGTAGCTAATTTTTTAAAGCAAACAGCTAATTTGACCCTTGAAAGATTCCTGTGGCATTCAGATGCGTTAGTGAACAAAACATGTTTCTTCCTGATGTTTCTTCCTTCATATCCATTTCACATTACAGAAGAGAAAAATAGAAGAGATACCACCTTATCCAGGAAGACTGTAGGATGAACAAGGGAATGATGAGAGTTGAAGCTCACTTAAGAAGCTAGTGTAAAGGTCTTCACGTAATTAAAGAAAATAGAGAGGATACTTAATTTTTCAGGCAGTTTTATGAGAAAAGAACAACGGGGAAACATGGCATATGAAGCTACCAGGGAAAAAAGTAACAGACATGAGCATGGGTGAAAGTGAGCATTAAGGATGAAGCCGTGCAGATAATTTTGGATAAGACAAGAGAAGAAGAAAGGACCCATGTGCAAGACTGCTTTTAAAGCTCGTGCAGAGAATCCAGATTTAATCGTAAGGCAAGACAAAGCAGAGGTTTCAAAGTCAACAAAGCATGTATCAGACAAGATACATGATTTTCACAAGAGTGAAATGGGTTATTGAGATATCAAGACAACAATAAAGAAGGAGGTAGCGGTCTTATAGGAGCACAACACTGTTATACCACATTTTCCATTTACAATATTGCATCACAGACAGTATTTACAGGACAACATCTTTAGAAGTGTTTTTACCAAACAAATAGCTCCCTACCCTAGTATTACTAACAGGTAGGAGAAGCCATCTCTTCTAGGTGGTAAGGAAGATGAGGAGTATTTCCATCATTTCTCTGAAAGTTAAAACAGTACTTTGTTAGCATTAAAATGAAACTTTAGTTAGATATTTCAGCATATTTTTTCCTGTCCCTTTTATGATGCATTTTCTATGAATCCTGTCAATATATAAGGAACAAAATGATGCTGAGAATTGGAACTCATGACTTGTTGCTCTCTTGTCCCTTGATAAGAGTACCAAGAAAAGTCAATATAAGTTAATCACAAATCTTACTTATATACACTGTATGGTGATTTGTTAGCCTAGAATTATTCTGAAAGCACGTAGGTGTGCCTCAGTAAGTTGGGGGTGGGGGGAAGCAGCTCCATGCATTTTTTTTCAGTAAAACTGCAAAGCACATAGGACTTTTATACTGACACTTCAATCAAGGAAAATCTAAATGCATTGGAATCACTACCTAGTCACTGGTAGTCATTGGAATCACTACCTAGAAAACCTGGAAGAATAAACATTTGTTCCTTTAAAAGGTCTCTCTGTGCATAATACGTTTTCCCAAAAAACTCTGAAAAGACAAAAATCTGGAGGCTTTTTCATCCTTGACCATGAGAAAAAAACCAAAACAAACTAACCAAAACCCACAGAAATTCACTCCCAAATTACTTATCCTGTTTTACTTGGATTAAAATTTGTTTTATAAGCATTCAGATATGAGTATAGAATGAGGAGAAACATTCTTAATTATTTGGCTCCCCATTATGGTCCACACACAGATGAGGAGATTTTCTTTGTACGCACAAAACACAAGAGGAGATCTGAAAAGTTTGGTTGGAGTCTGTAGCTAACCAGTCTTGCCACTACTCCCTTTCTCAACAGAGGACCAAACAGTGAATCCTAGATTATAAACTAAGCATAGCAAGATTTTCTTGAAGACCGAATATTTTACAATTTTCATAATACTGTTGTGCAAAATATATTTACTAACAAATCTCAACACCTTTCCAGAAAGGTTTCCCTCCTTTCAAGTAAATAATTCTGCTCTTTGTAAAGAAACAATCTCTCTGGTATATAGCACTTACATGTTAATGTGAGAGAAGTCGGGTCAAGCATTAACCTGTTACATTCAGATGTCCCAGGATTAAAAGTATCTTCTTCATCATAAATATTTTGACGTAAAACGTTCCTTATAAAATCTGGGTTCATTGTGTTTTCCATAAACCCCTCTGTTGATGGTGGTACAGAAAATTCTAGCTGATAAAATACAGTGGAGCTTTCATTACTGAAAAACAAACAAAGTCAAGTATGAATGCCTTCATGTCCATACTGGATCTTTTCCTTTTTGAGAAGACTGAATTTTCATATCAATGTTGGCCTGGATTTTTTTTAAGGTTGTTCTAGAGAAAAGCATTATAAAAGAAGAAGACTGCCATCAAAGATTCCAGTTTCCTTCTCCCCCTCCCTTCTTAGAACAGCTCTTGACATTAACAGAAACTGGGCACATACCTGAAGCCAACCTGAGATGTTTTCAAACGCACAAAGGGCAATTGGACACGTGTCCTAATGGGGTGAGGTTTTCAGCACTCGTGCTTCACAAGTACGTAATGATAAGAGGTCCTACAATACCTCATGCATAGGTTAGCTGAGAACCTGCAGAAAAATTTGCTTTCCTGCTAGCGGTACGTGGGGCCACCCAGCTGTGCTCCTAACTCAGCTCTGGAGTGGGTTACGCAAACCACCAAACTGGAGTATATCTCTGGACATGTCATTGTGGTCTGCCAAATCCACTGACTACAATTCGACAGTTACATTTGGTACTCACGGAATGCAAAACGTCAAAAAAGTAGTTGGATGGGGTAAAAGACAAGGAGACACAGAGAGAAAAAGAGGCATAGAGACAGACACACACACAAAGCGGGGGGGGGGGGGAGGGATCAGCTAGTCAATACGTATGCAGAACTACAGCTTTGCACTCAATGGTCTAAATCATAATTTTAACCCGTCAGGCTAAGGAGCTACAGCTCACGCACTGAGCAGAGCTGGCGTGCCCAAGGCTGGCGGTGCAGGGGAGCACGTTCCCCGAAGTGCCCTCCGGACTGCCCCTTGCCGCAGCCCAAGGGGGCTCTCCCTCTGTCCTTGCTCGCTCAAGGGCCTTGGGACTTTGCAAATCTACTTCCCTTGATTTCCTCCTGCCTTTCTAATCCCTTTTGTAACAGTGCTTTTTCAGAAGTCCTTGGGGAAGCTCTCTGACCGCCTTCCCTTGCCTCTCTGCTATCTCTCCATGGCAGGACCACGCTGCAGCTGATCTCTCCAGCCCCACTTCTCCCTCCACTGCTCAGCCTCCCTCCTGTCGTAAACCTGTGGTATCTCCATAAATTAAAACTTTACAGTCTCAAACACAGTAAACTCCTTAGCCTTCCCCCAGTGCCAGTTTCCGCCGAGAGCGAGATCCTCCCTCTGTTCCAGCTTGAGGCTTTCTCTTGCCTCTGCAAGGCAGGCCTGGATGCTTTTCCCCTTCTTCCCACCACTGCTACTCGTCTGGCTCCACCAGCCTTCGGTGACTGAGTTTCTCCTTCACGTGTAAGCATCTCCCACCCAGGCTAGCCTAGCCTCCACTCTGCCACCTGCTCTGCCTCTTACTCCTCTTCCACCAGTCTCTCCAACATGCTGCTGCTGCTTTGAGATTTGCTCCTGTTGTCCAAAATAAAGGAAGGGGGAAAAGCGGTCCAAACAAACCAGCAATGCAATATTACTGTTTTGGCTCTCATGACTTCTACGTCCCTGTTGCCTTTAGCTCTTTTGGGAACAAAACAGTTCTCCCCTTCCTGTGAACCCTGTTTTATTTCTTTAAGGCTCTTTAAGCCATGTCAATCTCAAGTGGTTCCAGCAGCTCGTTTTCCTTTTAATAAATATCCTTGAATTTGTTTATTAAGGGCTGCACTTGGGACCAAAGACAACAGAGACAATAATAACAGCGACAAAATGTTACTATCATTATATATTATTAACAGCACTTGCCATTTACACCAGAAGATCCTTTGGTAGGTTTTCACTAACTATATGTGTAACTTTCCCCCAAACAACCTATTTTTCACAGATTTAAATGTTACGCATATTTACATAGGCACATGTATGTCTCATCAAAAGCCCAGAATTTTCAGATAGTTTTGGTGACAGAAATTGCTTACCTGAAATAAACCACCTGAGCTGACCTAAAGTAGCGTCCTAGAGCTGGAGATGAACTGTAGACATCTGTTAACTTGGAGAGAAAAAGGAAAAGAAAAAGAAAAAAAAAATTCTTCCATTCAGTGTCTCTCTTCCCCGTAAAAGAAAGTACAACAAATCATTCTTACAAGGTGTTTTAAGGGGCATGAACACAGGTGCTGAAGGCCTAATATCAGCAAATATCTGCCCTGGAAAAGGTACACAATCCCTTTTAGCTTGACAGACAAGTTAATCTGTGTGTTTGAGTAGTTACTATATTACCTTAACACAATGGAGGCATTCAGGGTGAATTAAAAGTATGTGCTTGTGTTGTCATGTCCAATTTACGTTGTTTGGCTTGGGTTTTTATTAGTACCAAAAAGCCTTTCTACTCTTACTTGGTAGAGCAAAGGGTCTCTCTGCTGAGTCTCCCTTTCCACAATAAGCTTAAATCAGCACTGCCATGCTGGCTGAGCTTATTTCAGCCACAACTCAGAGCTGTCATGGCTCAATAGAAATGGCAGTCACAAACCCGGGCTGCCATCTTGTACTTACAGGAGAATGCAATACACAGGATTTTTAGCCAGCATTGGGTTTAGATGACCTTCACAGGCCCCTCCTAACCTAAGTTATTCAATGATTCTATGAAAAAGGCGAAGACTATGTCCCAACCATTACTCAAACTTGGGGAAAAAAAAATCAGGTGGTTTTTTTTTTTTTAATCAATTTAAACTGTGTGCTTAAAAGCAGACAATTCTTTTTTTCTAGATCAGAACTTAAAATTACACTAGAAAAAGTACAACTCAGAATTTTTTGGGGACTTGCAAATGACTGAGTTGCTACACAGAGAAACAGAAACTTCTTGTAAGGGAAAACACTGTATCTCCGTTACAAGCAGAATCAGCTTTGCCAAGAACCACATCAACACATACCCTCTTAGTAATGTCTTCAGAGAAAAGGTGTGGGAGACCACACATTAACTCCAATGTTCCCGAAAAATTGCAACGATTTCCACTACCTAGTAGTGCATCAGCATCCCAATAGTCATCTTCATCTGTGTAAACATCTAATATTAGAAAGGTGAGGAAAAAGTTCCAGTTAGTAGAAGTACTGAAAAAAACCCCAACCCTCTTGGCTTTCTCCAGGGTGGCTTTGTCACAAGTTTCCTAGGTAATGACTGATTCAAAGTGACAGAAAGAAAGTGCAAGTCGGCTGAAGAAAAGTGACAGCACGTGGAGGTCAATCACCTGCCCCATTAGTGAAAGTCAGCTGCTTTGGGAGCCTGACAGGCACTGACACCGCACAAGGGATGGAAGTGATCCACTGCACTTGTTGTAATGTCATGAGCATCACTTCCATCCTCATCCCCGACTCTGTTCTCAAAACATTTTCTCACTTAGCTACAAACTGGAATTGCCATCTGATTAGGATACAAATTGCTTGCTGCCTGCTAAAATAAAAGCCTTCACATCCACTGCTCAACATACCACCCTCTGCAGTCAGCATCCCAGTCCCTTCAGCAGTTCACAGAAGGCGTTGGAAGGATGCTACTGTTCAATTTGTGCTATATCAGATTGTACATATTGTACATTTGTATTAGAGGATGAACCAGGAGTCAAATACTTACTAGAATAAAGAAATAAGCTGATGACAATGACCAGGAAGAATACTAGAAAAATTGTAGTTATAACCATCCATAGTTCACACTTCCAGAAAACTACATTCCTGCATGATTTCCAGTGATCTCTCTCCTGGTTATAAAAGGAAAGGGTATATTGGTTAATGAAATAAGGCAGGAAAAGATATTGAAGCATGTCTCTCCTGTCACACTTCGAAACAAAAACCCCACACAGGCAGGAGAGTCTCACTGACAAGCAACGCCCTACGCCAGGGGTTCCCACCCTTAACTACTGCTGCAGGTGGGAACATAGACCTGCAGAAGGCAAAGGACATTCACAGACAAGCTATTACTCGAAAGAGACACGTATCATTTCCCATTTGTGCAGAATTTCCAACTCCTGAATTGCCCATAAAGTTAAGGTGCTACAAAGGTGCTTTCATAGCTTCCAAATTTTTTAAAACTACATCAATTTGATTTGCATGTTCCACAAACTGTCCTTTTAATGTTTGCAATCTCTCCCGATCAAAAAGGTGTCTGTGGAGGAATTTCCAGAATCATTCAACTCTGCATTGATGATATCAATCTGCATAGCTCCTGTGTGCCAGCACCCAAAGGAATTGGACCGCTATTAATTAGATACTCTTGCATTAAAAAACACCATAAAATAATTGAGACTTTTACAGCTGACTCCCTGTTTCTTCAGAAGACTGGAAACTTGAAGGCTGTTGAGTACATTTAACAGAAAGTTTATTACAAATCTCACCTGTTCGAGGAGATCACAAGGAAACTCTTCAAAGCAATTGTGCATGCATGTACATTCATATAGGAGAGAAAGGACAATAGTTGCCTTTCATTTAATTTTTTAATAAGATTTAAGACCATGGCAGAAGTTAGTCTCTTAATTAGTTACCCTCCAACTGTTTTGTTCCACAGCCAGAAGACTGAAGGAAGGGCATGAATTCATAAGTAGATCATGCTGTCTTTTTAATTCCTCCTCCTCCTCCCCATCCACCACAAACCCAGCAGTAAGCTCCATCCCCTTTTTCACATCAGTACCAGGCAAGGAAAAGCACACGCTGTAGGTTGTCTGGGCCGCACACGTGCAGGTTGGCAGGAATCAGCTGCTGGCTGGAGGTACTAACCCAGGTTACCTTCCTTTACTTTTTGAACTTTCTAAGAACCCAGCATAATAGAAAGCCTTTCATTGAATTTAACTGACATCCACCAGCTCGTTTAAAGCTTCTTTGGGGGTGGCAGATGAACAGGGAGAGAAAACAGACACCCACAGAAAGATCTCGCAAAAGTCATTTCTCCAGGAGTGGGGGCAGAGAAAGGGGAAGCGCTCTCTGCAGACACCCCTGCATGCAGAGCTTTGCTTTGGTGGCGAATGAAGGGCAAAGGCTGAATACGGATTCACTTACAGCATGCTTTCAAGTGTGATCATGTTTACGTATGTATATTTTTTATTTAATTTTTAAAATGTATTAGAAGAATGAAGCTTCAGTTTAATACTTGACACTAGCATATCATTTTGTGTCCGAAAAAGGAAAAAAGCCACTAACTACTGCCTCGAGTACAACTATGACATCAGCCATAGTGACATCAGTTGAGACAGACAGCTCTCAAGCCCAAGTTTCGATTGAGGCATATTATTTAGACCATCACAAAAGCGTAATTCTTAATCACTCATAGCAAACTGGCTTGATCTCAAGTAAACATTCAGCTCCCCAACTACCCCAACACCCTCTGGCCGTTACCCGTAGACATCATAAGACTGCCGGAGGGAGTAGCAGCAGAAAAAATCCCTCCCCGGTGGGCAGGGCAGTTTTTCTGGTTAACCTGCCACCTGAGCAGTAAGCAGAGCATGATAGTTTTCCAGCAGTCCCTACAGGACAAGAAGCCAACTACCAGAATCAGCAGAAATACAGTCCAAATGAAAACTCAGTTCTGGGAAGGGGAAGGCTAGACAGAAACTTAAGGGTGAAGTTTCTCAAGAGAGCCAAGTGGATCTAGCTCACCCCTGCCTCTCCTGTTCCTCTTTGCACCTCCCTAGAACTTGTTTGACCCTGCAGCAAGCTGATTCAGCTTACCAGGCCAGAGGAGAAGTAACTGGCCCCCAATATAGCAGAGTCAATGCGGTTTTTGCCCAGCCAGTGGAATGAATCGGCCCGCGGAGGTATCAGCGGGGCTCACCCAAGGAAGCAGTAGCTAGTGCTGTGCCAGGAGTGGGAAGGGAGGGCTGGCGTGACTAATACGGACGAGATCTCAGGAGGGCTCGGCCATCCGTATGGAAAAGTGGGGAACTTTTTAGCTCTGCCACAGATAGCCCCTCTGCTCTGGAGTAAGTAATGAAAATCATTGTACAACAGTCGCCTGTAAGTATATATTACTCCTCTACCAGCGTTAGTCTGTTCCATAGCTTTAAGCTAAACGCTGGGAACTATCTGTCTGGACTCACATGCTGGTCTTAACTGAGGCTTTGGGGTACTCTATTCATACAAATTCAAATTGTTAGCAACTGCAAATTACTTAAAGATAAAAAGAGAGAGAATCCAGCATGATCTGTTGCAGGACAACCTATTTTTGTTTTGGCAGTGCTGTTTTCTGATTAATTTGTTCTGAAAGGAAGCCTGTTTTTAATAAGGGTTTCAAATTTTCTCCTTTCTGGTTTTGAGCCCAATCCCACTGACAGCGCGTGAGAAGAGAAAGCAAAACTGGGAGCACCAATTACAACTTCATTTCCTAAGTTCATAAACAGCCAAGCACAAAAAATAAAAGCTTAAAATCCCACTCCAGTATTAGAATACTTCATTGAGAAGATGAAAAAAAAAATATGTTTAACAGGTTTTCAGCCGTTACTTTCAAGTCAATAACCTTCCTCTCTCCCTCAAACAACAAATTAAACCTCCCCTACAAGGTGTTCCTGCAAAGTGTCATTTCTCTTGCTGTGTGGTATTTTCCCCAACAGCAAACATCAAGAGAGCAAGTGAGATACCCACCTTTCTTGGTTGAGCATTTAGAGGCTTGTCTTGCTCAGCCTCACTGTCCTCCATGTTACTTTGCTGTAATTCAATAATCTCATGCTCCTGACCAGAGCTTTGCCTTTTCGCAGCTTCTGTCTCTGCGCGAGGACCTCTGTCTCTGAAGCAAGCACGGAGGCAACTCATTTCCTTCTGGTTTCAGCTGCAGTTATGGTGAGTAACAGTTCTGGTATAAGGCTGGAGATAGTAACAGGGAGAGCCGGGATAAGTTTTCACAGGGGTGATCTCAAAACACTGATAAATAAGGGGAATTACTTGGAAGGACAAATAACATCATCTGCACTAGCTGCAGAGAAAGGGGAGGCAGAGGAAGTATCGATTTGCTTGTCAGAACTACAGCGCTCAGCTATGCAATACTAGGTTTTCCAGTTTGTCTACCTGACTGTACCAGCCCTTGACAAGCAGGTGACTAAACCTTCAGCAATGTTGTCATTTGCTGTGGCAATTTTGAGAGAAACTGGATTGCTTTCCCTGCTGCTGTCAGCAGAACCTGTAAAATACTATTGCTGTTATCTGCACAGCTAAACAAATAGATGTGGTTCTGAACAGCACAAATTGAGTAAAGGATCACATAGATTATGGTTTGGTTAGGCTGTGAAGGGAACTTATAACATCCATCAACAGTTCTAATTTTAGTTTCCCTGTATAGCCAATAAAGAAATGAACACTACTGACCTTTATGCCATGAATTGTCCTCTCTCTAGCTGTTATGCAGCCTAAAATCACATCTGGTGTTAAAGAACCATTTAAGTCTATTCACACACTATCCAACCTAAACTTGAGAAACTCCTTCCATACAAAAAACCAGAAGGACAGATCTGAAAAGAAGAGGAATCTGGCCTTCAGTTTCAGCCTGTGCTCTACAGGGCATGTTTTTATGAAGTAAATCGTGGTGTGAGTTGAGGTCTGGTCTACACTAGCTTCCCGCATGAACTCTCCCACACTACTTAGAGTCACTCATAACAACTGACTGCAGCTGGGGGCTGATTCCTCCCCCCACCTCCCCAGTATCCTTCATCCTACCTCCTCTCATTTCGCCTGTTCTGATTCCATCCTCGTGTTTCTCCTTCCTTCCCACAGAGCGTCTCTCCCCTCTCTGGATCAAAAGGGTCGGGCAGGCAGCCAGTAACTGCACTCTTGCTCACTCTCTTGTCCCAGCACAGAGAAGATCATGCATTAAGAGGAAAACAAAGCCTCTCTCTCCAGCTCCCTCCTCTGCTGGCTGAGTATCC
This sequence comes from Haliaeetus albicilla, assembly GCF_947461875.1. Classification (NCBI taxonomy): domain Eukaryota; kingdom Metazoa; phylum Chordata; class Aves; order Accipitriformes; family Accipitridae; genus Haliaeetus; species Haliaeetus albicilla. The sequence continues at coordinate 35,324,654 of NC_091488.1, forward strand.
ACTCACAGCACTGCTCCTTTTTCCTACCAAATGCTGAGGATGCTTCCCCCCCCCCCCTCATTTTCTCTTTGTGCAACTCATCTGGCTACCGATGCCTGGAGCACTCCCGGGGGTTCCCATTCCCCATGTCACATCACAGCCATCCAGGCAAAGGCACTCCATGAAGCCGAGCACACGGCTTGGTTTCATTCAGCAAATAAAAAGAAATACAAATTGCATACCCCACCTTTTGGTTCTGGAGAATCCTTAAAACTCCGGAGGACTGAGGATGAAGCTGAACAGTCATCAAGATCAAAACGTGTGTCTGGATCCACAAAATTTTACCTGGGACATCTTCATGAGAAAAGCCTTTACGTGCTGTTTCTCAGTACTCCTGCTGAGATGAGCTTCATTTATTTCATTTCCACTCAGAGTAAAAGTCCTTACCTTCCTACTGAATTTTCTGAAACCAAAACAGGTTTGCTTTTTTTTTTTTTTTTTTTTTTTTTTTTTTTTTTAAAGTCAAGTGAGTTAATGATTATGGATCTCACCCTGCAAAAGCCAAAGTCCTTTTATTTACATGTGTGAAGGAGCTCCTTACAAAGTCTTGAGTTTCTTTCGTCTGGTGATCTGACTGCCACACTTGGTGCCTTTCTTGCACGTGAAGTAACTGACCCTTCTAACACATGGAGCTCAGAAACTCTTAAAAAAAAAAAAAAGGGAAGTTGAGAACTGATCTGAACTTTCTGGCCTAGGTTTTTATCTAAAACAGAACAGCAGGAAAACTGTTTTCTTCCGTAGTGAAGGCATCTCTGGTTTCAATATAAGGAAAAGAAACTTGTGCCCTTAAACATTCACTTTAGTAAAATGGACAAGTTAGGCTCAGCTTTACAAAAAGAGGAAACTCCAAGGTACAAATGCAGTTCTGATTGCACCTGGGAATTAGAGCTTCAGAGGCACAATCAAACAAATAAAACATAGCCACTTGCGTTTTTAGCACGTGTTTATTGAAAAGGAAGATGTGAATGACTGACTAGACATTAAAGATACTACCATCCCACCCCCCCAAATATAAGCTTTGAGTATAGCTTATGTAGTAAGTTTGACACAAGCATTGTGGGGAGGGAAATGCCCAACACTAGTGCAAGAAAGGAAGGAAAAGCAGTATCAGTGTTAGACACAGGAATCTCACTGTATGCAGATTACAGTGGTAGCTCATTCCAACGTTTTCCCCACATGCTGCCAACGTGGGTCTAAAACTAAACAAGAATCGCATATTTATGTACTGTAGAATAAAAGTGTGCTGTGTGGACAGCAATGACTGGTATTCAAATTGCCAGCTTCATTATTTTATTTTTATACATTAAAGGTGAAAGCTAAACACTTCCAAATACTGAGCACAACTTTAAGACCATCTAGATATATCTTTTATTAAACCGAATACCAGCATTCTTAAGTACCATAAACAGCTTTGGAAACCTTAAGTCAGCTAGGTTTGGGCTGATTGGCTCATAAGGAGATTATAATTATCAAAGCTAGATTTACTGCTAGAGTTAAAGGAATGTGGCTGTCATCTCGTCTTCTATTCTCTTTGACCCCAAGGATGCATCCAACAACATAAACCCCTTTTCCTTTTGTGTCCCTTTCAATGTAGTGGTGGCCATGTGAGCACAGCCCGGGAAAAGATACAAAACAAAAATCCTGACCCTGAAACTCTGCTTGCTGCAGACCAAGGACATCAGGAAAAGCAGTGCAAACCCACCAGGAGCATGCTAAAAATTCACAAAGTGTGCTGGAGCCAGAGCTGGGGAAATACACTTGTAACATATTGCAAACATCAGACCCTACAGCTATGTTCAAATTGTAAAGAGAATGTAAGCAAGCACTAAAGTTTCCTTTTGTTTCATGAACTAAAGCTGAGTATTTCTTTCCTCTTATTTAAACATCGTCCCAAAGAACCTAAATGATGCTCTTCCAGTTCTTTAATGAAAATTTCTTGCATCCTAACATTTGTGATCTGTATATCTGATGTTTTTAGGAAAACACAGGAGACAACCCAAAAGTTACAGCCCAGAACGGAACAGTCCTGCAGCGGCAGCATAACTAGAGAATGAATTAATCTCAGCTTTGTACACTATACTGATTATAGCATTTGTATTTTCAAGAAACTTGAAATAATTGTGTTCAGAATCCTGTAACATCACTAAGATAATATATAGGTGTATATATGGGATGTGGCCATGAATATTCAGATATGTGTATGTGGAAACATATATGGATATATAGATAGCAGGGGAGATGGAAGGAGGGGAGAAGATTTGCGAAAGAGATCTGGCTGGATTTCTGTTACAGGTTCTAACCCATTTTATTTTGGTTTTAAGGCAGTGCTGTTTCTGCTGCTGGGGATAAGGAAGATGAATCCATAAGGAATCTGAAGTTGCTCTGAATCTGAACAGCTACTACTAGGTGAACAACAAATAATAGTTTCTTCATTAAGAAAGTGCATTCTTTCACAAAGAAACAGTCAATGGCACTTTCATGTTACATCATCAGAGATGGACGTGGTAGACTACTGTAGGACGCAGCTTTCATAAGGGAGATGATCTGCGTTTTCTCCTTGGCACATCAGTTTGTATTCTGACGAATCCAGTCATAAAGTGCCGTCACCTTAGTGTATACACCAGGACGATTGCGCCGAGCACAGCCTTCACCCCAGCTCACAATGCCAGCAAGGTACCACCTATTTCCCTTTCCTGTGCAGGCCAAGGGACCTCCAGAATCTCCCTAAAATGAAGGGAGTTCAGCCATTAGTGCGCACGCACACACACACAGAGCACTGTAACAAAAGCTCGGTTGTTTAAGGACAGTAAATACCTACACCTCTCTTTCTCAAATTACAATTTAATACTAGAATATTACTTCTGGATAGAATGTACCCAGCTAGATGTCATATGTTTTCAATTTATTTTAACTTATGGAAGTAGCACACTAGTCAATATAAAGCAATGGCAAGAAGCTTAAAAAATTACTCATTGCTAATGTCCCATTAGAGGATTCATGAAGCAACTGATCACAAGCTGAATGGGGAGAAAAGAAGACAGGGATGGGGAGTAGGAATTCTACTACCATTTGACCGTAAGTTGTTCACAGGTTGAAGGCAGAACTCTTATACCGTGTATTAAAAAAGAACAGAAAGATACCAGACACCCCCAATAAAAAAAACAAAACCAAACCCAAACCCAAACCCAAACCCAAACCCAAACCCAAACCCAAACCCAAACCCAAACAACCAGAACAACCCAAAACCAAACCAGGCATGATTAAGTATTATCAGCAGTTTCATAATCAAGACTGTGTTTACATTCACAGAGGGAGAGGAAGGAACAAAGCGTAATGAATGTGCAAGTAAGAACTGGCTTCTCAAAGGGAGCATGCCGCTCTGTACAGCGATGCAGAAAAGTAAAAATTCTCATTTAGTTCAGTTCACAGGATCAAAATGCATTCAGGCTCACGAATACTTTGTGCCCTTCACGTTTTAACATCGTATGCCTTCTGCGAACAGAACTCCGAGCAGTTATGAATGCAGCTCATCTCTGCAGCTGTTCCTTATGCATACAAGGCAATCAGCAGCCTCCAGGTTGACCCTGGGGTTTGTTTGCTGCTCCTAGTTGGAGCTAAAACATCGAAGAGGTCAGAAGAAAGCCATGTACTGAAAAAAGAGTAACGATAGAAAGCCTTCATCACACAACAAAACAAAATTATCTAGAGAGAAGTAAAGGAGCCAGAACAGTTCTTCCTCTCTGGCTGGCTGCTGTCACACTGGCAGTTTTGATAATGCAAGAGGCTGATCTCAAAGTGGCTTGAGAAAGGAGGCTACACAGTCCAGCCAATTACACAGCCGCTTCTGAAAGACCGAAGGGGCTGTATGCTGCTGGAGAGGGGAAGGATTCTATAAAGAGGAACCGAGATCAAAGTACATCCTAGAGTGATAAGAAAACAGAGTCTGAAAGAGTAAAAGTTGTATTTCTCATTGTAAGTATCACATCCTCTAAAGATGAAAGGTGTTTGGAAGCTTCACAGAACCTGTGCAGTACATGCACACCTTACGTGTCTGTGAAGAAATGAAACAAATCAGGATGCCCACAAGTCTGGAACTGTAGTAAAAGGGTTTCAGGGTGCTGTGGGGAATTTCCTGAACTGCCAACACCATGTCTCTCTAGCACTGCACAGGAAATATACTAGTGACAGAAGAGAAAGCAATAGCGAAGATGCTACCCAGACTAAGAACTTAAAAGCCCAGAGGGCCAGCATGCTAGGACTCAAACACTGCATATTATGTTGGAAATTGGAACGACCAGTATGGTGTATAGCCAAATTCGTTAAAATGTCCATCTAATAATTCAAGGGCATTGCTTAAGCAACACACTTTCTGGAATAACATCAAACCTCTAAACCAACATGTTGTAGCAAAACAGTTCCACAGTCTAAGGTGGAATGGTGCAGACAAACTGCACAAACTTAAGAAAAATAGTAATTCATCAAATTAGAACTTAGAGACTGCAGGAAGATCCAGTGAATAGTCTATTGTGTATAAATAAGTTTGACCCATTACGAGCTATGATCTTGCAAAAATTATTCTATTACCTTAAAATAGTAGAATTTATACATTACACAAAATTTCTATCGAATTACCACAGTCTAAAATTAGTAACAAGTTTCTCTCCCTTTCCACAGTAACTGGTGTAATAACCATGTTTGTAATTTTGAAAGTGGTTATTCATCATAATAAGTTTAAATACTGATAAAGTACACAACTAATCTAATAACTGAGAAGGAGAATGACGGCAAAGTCAAGACACTTAAAGTACATCCAAAGAGCAGTTTCTGACCATGTGTGTGAAAATAAACTAGGTAATATAACTTATGATACCATGATGTAATCTAAACTAGTAATTATATATGTGCATAAATGAACATTTGAAACTAAAAGGCAGCATTGCAACTGCATTTACCAAACCTCTTACCTTTGCCTTTAACATTACTCATCACACTGTTACAGTATTTTATTAATCCCACACCCAGACATCAAAAAAGGAAAAAAAAAAATCAATATGAATAGCAAAAGTCACAGGTGACCCTAACTTTATTCCTTTATCGTTACATCTCTGCTCTGTTCTTTTATAGGAAATGTAACTGTTGAAGAGGAAAAAGAATTCTTTTCAACACATTTTACCCCTTGACTTTGCAAAGCAACATTTCTCAAGAGATTCAGAGATTATCTATGCCAAATTTCCTTCCTCATTTTGGAAAGCCTTTAATTGCCATGTTAAATTAACCATCCACTCAAGACATCTCACTCTATTACTAAGAAAAAAAGAAAAAACCCACAAACAACAGACAACTCTGAACCATTTACCAATGAAAGTAAATATTACTTTGTAGTTTTTCTACAAGTTCCAGATTACCTGGCACGCATCAACACCACCATTAAGATTCCCAGCACACAGCATACGTGATGTGATAAGATCGTCGTACAGCTTGTTGCAAACACTTTGGTTAATTATTCTCACTCGAGCTTCCTGCAGTGTTTTGGCAAGGTGACCTAGAAAAAATACAAATGGTATTACAGAGGTTATGGTGGTACAAATTTCTAATAGAGATACCACTTGTCAAAACAAAAGAGAATTGCTCCAAACTCAAAATCTACCCAGCTGATGACAGGAGAGTAATTCCCCTCCCTTCAATTGTTGCCTGCCCTCAGCTTTTGAAAGCTGTTGTCTATAACCCTCTAGACATAGAGGTCCCTATGCATCACCTTTCTATTTCCTTGGTCTTTATCCTTATGAACTTGTTCTGCCAGAAAATAGTAAAAAAGCCATGCAAATTATGACTATAATACAAGATTCCATACAGTGTGACTAATTTTGAATGCCATTTCAAACTACGCCCAAAGCTTTTTGATATTTACACTATGGCTGTAATCCAAACATTGTCCAAGTCCTTCTAAATGAAATTTCTACATTATTCTCCATCCTCTCACATCTGGGAAGGAGCTGAGGAATGAAGCTGAGAGGGGAAAAATAAAGAATTAAAAAAAAAAAAAAGTCAAGCATGTAAGTCACAAGTGATGCTAAGAGCTTAATTCTGTACTATAGTATTGGCATAAGGTGTCATTGTGAACTAAATATCCTCTGTCATGTTTTGGCCCAACAGTGAATGTAACTTTTTCAATACCTGAATGATAGGAGGAAGTACTGGTTTTTGGTTTGTTTGCTCATTCAGCTCTGAGGGTGGGTTGGGAATGAAACAAGTAAGATAGAAAAATATGTTTTTCTCATATGTCATTATATTAACTTTTAAATATTACCTACATCATTTTGTTAAAAAGCAAGACATTGTAAGAAGGCATCAATTGTAAAGCCATTTGCACTTCATTAGGCTATTATGTTATCATCTAGATCTAAACCTTTTTTTAAAAAGGCGTATTAAGAAAGTGAGAATTACCATAGCATATGACTTCTGATCAAACACTAGCTACTAGGTCTCGGCGCAGTTGTGGGGACCGTGGCAATGCTGAGGAGCTGTCTAAGCCTGGGTTTCAAAGCTGGCTCCCATTTAATGCAGAGACAGAGCCAAGATCCCTTGGGCTGCCCCACCACCCCTCTCCACCTGTTTGCTTTTTCCCTGCCTCCCCCTGCAGCCTGCTCCTCCAAGCTGCACAGGGGCAGAACTCTTCACGGGGCATACATTAAATTGCCTTTGGTTAAGACAGACAAAACAAAGATCCTTCACAATATTTTTTGCAATTTCACAGCCCCCTATTGTCAAACAGACTTAAAGACAAATTCTTTCTGTGCAATAGTTGTAAGTTGCTATTTTCTTTACCTGTAAGATTGCTTATGACCTATTCACCAAATAAAATGAGCCATGAGCATGAAAATGGGCACAGTTTTGTAAATCTACGGTCATTTGCTTTTCAATGGTCTGTGACACCTACGTACGCATATTGTCACTTATCACCTGCCACCCAGGCAAATGTTCAGAGTTCACAGACTGTAGCTAGGGGAACATTTTCTAGCTTTTTATAGACTTACTAAGCAAACCATAGGTACTTTTTCTTACAACTATAAATATTTCAGTGTTAAAGTTTAAAACTAATCCAAACTTGCAAGAAGTATATCCAGGAAATGAACATACTATTTTCTTTTATGGCTCCCCAGCCAGTTACATAGCAGACAGTTCCATAAACAAATATTCTAGAGGTGCTGGGTAAACAAATGGGCTGTACCAGCTCACTGAAGAATACAGACGTCTCCATTTCCAACAGGGCAATATCATAGTCTGAGATTGATTGGTCATACTGTGGGTGGACAATAATCCTTTTGATTGATCTCATAGCTACACGATTGTTCTTTTCATTAATTGTATGTAAGCCCATATATGCTCTCCATCCCGAAGGAACGGAGTATCTGTAAAGAGAATGTTTTTAGAATGTCCCATTGGAAAGTAATGCAGTGTCAGTTTACTTATTTTACCTACTTTTCAGTATTTAATGAGATTCATCAAAACCAAAGTGAATGGAGTAGAATACCACTTAGGAAGATAGATGCGCTATAGTCTCTGTCTCCCAGAACATTGCATAATGTTTTTACTTACTATTTTGAAAACAACAATTTCCTGGTGTTATAAGGCCAATCCCTTGCAATGAACCATGCTTTGAAAGTCAGAAAAGTGTGTTATTAAAGTCTATTTCCTCCTTGCCACACGTAGAAGGTATGTCTTTTCAATTTACACTACCTAAACTGAACATTGGTGAGTTTTACACTCCACTTATCAATAAATAGTCCTTTTCTTGGGAGAAGAGGCCATAGCTTCTACTCAGAAAATCCCTGCCTTCTAAAATAAAAAATGGTGTTTACCCTAAAGCTAACAAAACAGTGTGTTTTATTATGCAGGAATCACTGGCAATGGAGGCAAAATAATTACTTCAGATACTTAGCGCTTTTGAAGCCAGCAGAATATAATATTGAGGGTTCGTGTAGTGATATCATGTCACAGAGTTATACCCTGTATCAGCTTACCTAGACAAGGAATAGCTACTGCAGACTTTTGAAAGCAACACTGTAAGGTTATTAAACTGCAAATACTCTATGACAGTATAACTTCCTCATACCTCACAGAATCAGAATCCAGGAAGCAATGGGCAGCAGATATGAGCCACCTATTGGAAATAACAGATGCGCCACATACATGGCCATGTGCCCCCATCTGTAAACTTGCTTGCCAAGGCCACTTCCCAGATCTTGCATCTTCACCTCCAACAATTCTGGTTTTCTTAAGCTGCTGTCTTCCACAAGCTAATAGAAATAATTAAATAAAATAGTAACAAGAACCACAAGGTCATTGCACTTTGCTATGCTTAATACATAAACTTTCATCCATGAACCTCAAAGCTTTTGGAAGAAAAGTATTTTCTTATTGTTCAGTTGGTAAAATAGTAAGGGTACTTGCCCATTTTCACTCAATGGGCAGGTCAGGAATGAACCAATCATTGCCTATCCTCCCTCACAGCTTTCTAAAGAGGTTAGTAACTAAAAAAGACATTTAAGCACAATTCTAAGCTGGGCTGTTTCCAAAAGTTCACTTGACTAAAATCTCTTATCTTTGCCCTCCTTACGTAGACAGCTCCGTGGCTGCATTTCACTCGGCTTAAACAAGCACTAAGACCTACCAGTCTATCCTGGAAGTGTGCATTGCTTGACATAAGTCGTCATAGACAGAATGGATCAGTGGATTTAAAATGAAACTGTACAAAATTCAAGACAGATATTTTCATACAGATGTTACCAGGAGTTTGTGGTTTTTTTTTAAATTTACATCTGATTTAATGAATTCTTAATCCAATAATGCTTTACCATAGCACAAACTCCTGACTCAGTTTCCCAAGTCATTAACTAATTTTAAAATAAATGTTACCACACCACAGTTCGTTTCATCAGATCCATCTGCACAGTCTCTTTTCCCATCACACTCAGGATTTGGTTTCAGCAAGCATTTTCCATTGAGGCATTTGTATGCATAAGGGGAGCAATTTTTGTAGGCTGAAATAAGAGAGAGAAGATAGCATCATGTGTTTGGAGCCATGGTTTCAAATGATTAAAAAAAACCTTGCACATTTAATTTACTTGGTTAAAGTTGTTCACAGCTACACATTCCAGTCTGGAGTCATAGTCTGTACTGTGTAAGCTGGTCCCTCTATGGAGAGGGGACAGGAGGAAGGTTCCACTCTGATTAATGATCACACTAATTTCAGTTTCCACTGTCCATGAGGAAAAAGACAGAAGAGCCTCCAGCTGTCCTCACTCCCATTTTACTTAACTCTAAACTGAGCAGGCTAGGCTTGTCAAATCTGTTGTTTTACCTTCACCAGCATTACTGGCATTACGAGTTATAATCTTCACAGTAGATACCATCTGGAAGTCAACCTTTTTGTTTTTAAGTGGAAGTTGAGAAAATTGTGGAAGAGCTTTACACCTCCCTCCAATAAATTTTTGGCTAAGGGCTGTCACAGTTTACTGTGTGAGAATCTTGACAGATTTCAGCAGTAGGCTTCCATTACTATTATTCTTATTATGAGTTGTTTACAGTGACTTCTAAACAGTGGGAGGGATTTTTTTTTCTTTTTTTCAACAAAGAAGGACATACCCCTGGCTACCTCAAGGACCTAAGATTTAGGCAAGGCAAAAATCATAAAGGCAAAATGCAGCAAGTCACTAGGGAGATATTAGTAGTACTAGCAATACCTGTAGCCATGGTGGATCTACAGTAAAGAGACCATGCATGGGGCAAAAAGCAAAAGTCCCAAAGCTATTACATCTCTCTCCCTTACATTATTTGGTACTGATCTGGCAGCAGCTGGGAAAAGAAGTGCTCTTCTAACAGGATCACCAGCAAGCTGTGGTTAGGTCATCTAACTAAAATCACTGTTATCTTGGATTTTGCTTCATTAATTTCTTGTCTAGACTCTCCCAAGAACTAGTTATACTCTGCATGTTTTGTTTTCACTATTATGAAACTTGTGCTTTGTGCTAGAAAAAATATATAGAAATACTACATTTATCCATTAAAATAAGCATATTCTTGCTTCTGTCTTCCACCATCTTTTGGAAAATAGCTGAAAATATATACTTACAGCAGTTGTTTTCATCACTGTCCTCCCCACAGCTGTCATCATCTTTACAAGTCTTATACTGATGCCTACACTTCCCATCACCGCAATTCAACTGTTCTGGATTACAACCTGAAGAAAAAAGGTCTGTAAATGCTTTATAAACCAAATACTGGCTAGCAGCCATGTGCTATGCTCCCTACCAGATGTCACCTTGATGTTACTGTGTCATGTTTGCCAGACATTCATCTACCTTGCTTTTGGTAGCCTCTAGTGACAGAGAGACTTGTTGCATTACCTAACTTCTGCTGCACTCTCTGACCTTGGATTACCTTCTGGACACTCTTTCTGACATCTTTTCATTGTTCCCTATCTTCTTTGATGTGCAGTGCTCAACTTGGATACAGTACTCTCGCTGAAAACTTCCTACTGGTGACTGCGAAGATCTTTTTAAACTTCTGTCTTACATCCTAGCGTGACACTTAAAAAAAAAAACAACACACCAAAAACAACAAAAAAACCCACCCACAAACAAACAAACAAAAACCCCAAACAACAAAACACCAAACAAACACAAAACACACAGAGAAAATCGTATGACTTTGTGACTCTTAGGTCAGCTTTTGAGCCACTATCACCCCCAGCCATTTTTCAGCAGAAAAGCAACTTAGGCAATCCACATGTGTATTTGATTACCTAAGTTCAGTTCTTGTCTTTATTGAATGGAATATCATTTTCTCCATATACATTCTCCAGCTTGTGAGCATCATTTATAAATACATCCCTCTTAAATATGTCCCTTTTTCTATTGTGCGGCACTTTTCCTATTTCATAAGCATCTTCTCTAATCCATCATTTAGATCACTAACAAAAATTATAATATGTCCAATAACAGATACTGGCAGAATGACAGTAAAAATAACCTTCTATTTTGGTAATGAGTCACTGGTAATCATTCTCTGGAAACAGTTTTCTGTATTTTTTCTCCCCGTGTTTCCTTTACTTACTACTGATAAGTTTGTCACACAAGACTATGTCAAAGTATAACTTCTTCTCTCTTTATCCTCTCACAGAGGAGGGCTAAAACAAAATAAAAAACCCCATGCTGGTTTTTAATACCTTTTTCAGTGTTTACAAATAGTTCATTTTGACTACTTGTTGCTTGCTTTTTTTTTTTTTTTTTTTTTTTTGGTAGCTTAACTTGTAAAGATTGGTGTAAAATTCCCTTCTCATTTTTAATGTTCTCTCACTCTTTAAAGAGATTAATTACACAGCCTCTTCTCCAGACTTTTAGATTTTCACCCACATCCTTCATGTGATCTTAAAGATAGCCACCAATATTTTCAAGACAATTTCAGCCAGTCTCTAAACTTCCTGGAACAAACTGTTTACAGGAGAACACAAACAAGAAATAATTGCCCTACCACAATCTATTTCATCACTACCCTCTGAGCAGCCTTTCCAGCCTTCAGACTGATTGCTTGAAGGAATGTACGTTCTATCTGCACATCTAAGGACAAGCTAGAAAAAATAAGAAATTAATGGCACTAGAAATGCTGTTACAGTCTAAATGCATTAATGCAGGAGTGTACCGTGAAGAAATATTAAAACGGTTATTAAAAACCAAAGCTAGTGTCATTTATAAACTAAATTGCATCTTAAAAAAGGAATTGCTATCTTACTTAGCATAATCTGCCAAAGATTTTTATAAAGCAGCCTGTATTAAGTGAATCAATATTCACCTAAATGGACTTAGAGAATTAAATTCACATTCACTGCCTCACTCTAAGGGTTGAAAGTGATTCAGCACAGATACATAATTACTACCGATAGCTAACGCCTCTTCAAATTGTTAAAGTAATGTATTTTACACAGAAGCATCTAAGGAGAAGAAAAAAAAAGGTCAAAACTAGGCATTCTCTGTAGTATTAGAAATACAAATTTCCTGACATTAAAATGTTGTAGAAATTAATCTCTGCGCTACTACACTCCAATTTCATGTCTGATGTGAATAAGTGCTTTATCAAACACTTTTCAAATCTAGTAATTTCATTATGAAACAGCCTTTCACCAAGAATTTATTTCACTTTCACTTAAACTAACAACTAGTATCGACGCTAAAGCGTTTCTTTGCAATATATCAATGATGTTTGTTCTCTTCTACTTTTTCAGATAGAAGGACGGAAAAAAAAAAAATCTGTGGAAGAATAAGTAGCCAAAAACTCTTTCTGCCCAGGCCAAGATGACTTAACTTTCTTTTTTCCCCACTAGCACCACAGACAAATCAGCAGCTAAATCAGATTGAAGGACCAAACACATTTGTCCCACATTTATTTAATCAGTTCCAATCTGGAGTCTTTTAGTCCTCTTTGCTGCCTTGCACATGACTCTGGTGGGAGGAAAGCACCCACTGCGCAGCCAGCACTAGCTCAAAGCAGGAGTCTCTCTGTTCTCTTCACCGCTCCCTGAAGTTATTCAGCTGATGGCTAGCATTTGCTTTCGAGGTCAACTCATAGCAGTGCCTGTGATCTTTAATAACTGTGCTTTGGTAGGCTCCCGACAGTGGGAAGAAGTTAATCTGAGGTGGGTGACTGCAGGTACTAAAGACATGGGAGAAAATAATTATTCCCCACTCCCTTACTATTGCTACAGGCAAGGCTGTCATAGAAGACCAGGGCACTCAAGACATTCTGCTCTCTGATAGCCTTCCACAAATACCTTTACTGGATTAACTTGATACTGACACATCACAGCTAATCTACCCCTCCTGGTGAGTCTTAATACAGATCCCGAAGATTGTGACCAAGGATTGATTACATGGCTTTGAGCCATCTGCTCATAGCTGGCTCAGTGCTAGAAAGAGAGCAGAGCACACAGAAATTAGACTTGTACACGTAATAAAGACTGGGGATTTTCTCTGTTAAAGAAGGTATTCTTACGCTTTGACTCGTCTCTGAACTGTTTCTGAGCAGTAACCAGAGTCACCGTAGGACACGGTATAGTTTGTAACTTTTTCCGGTAGAAAGAGACATACATTTGTGGAAAAAGAAATCCCTGAAAATATCTGAGTCCTATAGAATGACTGACCACAAAATCTGCCACTTATTTCTAAAGAAATGCATGAAGCAAGATTCTGTACCAGAGATCTTAATACGTAAATACTTCTAAGTCAGCAATGACCAGAACCACACTCAGTCACGCAAGCTGAGGATCTGAAGAGGTTTCATAAACTGAACTGATCTCTTGAAATCACAGGGAACTTTAGCTACCTAGACGTTAATTGGGTAAAGGAAAGAGAAGGTATTTACAAAGAATATATTGCAGATCCATCTTCTTTAAGAAATAACCCAAGTAAATACGTGTATCTCCTGAAAATCTCTGTTTCACCCTCTGGAAGCACCCCCCAAAATCTAATGCTGATCCAGAAGTACATAGACTGGGGAGTCAGGAAAGGGCTATAAGAAACCCATATTTGTGCAACAGCTGCTAGCAGGGAGTCCTCATTGACTCTTAGTGAAAACTTAGTTTGTATAAACCTGGAAGATGATCCATAGCATGTTGATTTGTGACTTTAAAGAGAAGACTAACTATTGATGGTTAACTTCTGTTGGCAGACGAGCTGTGCTTAGAGGCTCTCTGCCATACTGTTTTCATGTTGCAGTTTGGCTATTTTAAGATGTTAGCAAAATTCCAAATAATTAGATTTACAGAAATTGAGAAATTTTACTTCCCATTTTACAGAAGTGTTGTTAAAAGTTAGAAAATAAGTACTAAAAGATGCTTCTAAAGGCATCTTTTATCTAATTTTTTACATCTATTTGTTGAATTAAATACATAACATTTTAAACATTCGCGTCTTACAATTAGGTTGAGAAAAAAAGGCAGGTGGATTTGTATATGGTTGGTCTGTCAAGCATGGTTTCTCGAACGTTTCTCCTTAAAAATTTAAGTACATGCTTATTCACTTACGGTCTGTGTGACTGAAGGCTTTGTATTCAATATAAAACCCTCTGTGGGTGACCAGTTCATCGGAATGGAAGTTGATTGTGACAGAATAGCCATATTCTCTGTGTCTGTTGTTTTCTGAAAGAGCTTTACAGTATCTAACAAGGCAAAAGTGAGAATAATTAGTTTCTAACCAAACCGACCATTATCATCCAGCTACCTCTCCTTTTACTAAAGGGTACCAATGCCAAAAAGCTTTAAAATAAATAAAGATCAGCTGTTTTTCAGTGTTAAAACAGCCCAACAGAGGCATTAGAAAGCCTATTTACAAATGCCTTCCACTCCACAACTTTTCTGGGCCTAGCAGACTTTGAAACAAAATACAGCAAGGTGATCAATGTCAGAATCTACCGTATAAGCACAAACCGCTTTTCAGCATGCTTGACGTCAGATTTCCCATTTAGGTTTGCAAACCCAAAGGCTACAAATCCAGTAACGGAATCATACAGCCAAATCCAACAGCTGTTGCCGGTTTCAATGCACTCCTTCCAAGAGACAAATTACTCTGAATACTGTTTTTGGGGGTTGATGGGGGGGGCGGTTCTGGGGGCAGGTGGTGGTGGTGTTTAAGCATACACATTGCAATTTTTCTTAATTACAGAAAACAATTACAATCACTGAAGAGTAAGTGGTATAGAAAAATGAAACTTCAGATGATGCAAGCTCTTCACCCATGTTCAGACCATTGCCAGGAATTTACAGTTCAACTGCAGCTGCATAAAATCCTGTGGTTTTCTATGTCATTGCTCTTAAGGGGAACAACAAATTAAGTAAATGCCTATCACCGTAGAAAAGGCAGGATGCTTAAGTTAACATAATGACAAATATTTGGTACTAGGGCAGGATTAAGAATATTGTTCTGCTGAAATTCAGTGGAAGTATGCTGATTTTTGCTGAAATGTATCCTTCTACAGTGGAAGTGGTGAGACGTTTCTTCTTAAGTACGGTATGTTGCGCAGAACATTGAAGTGCAAATTAATATGTCAGAGAACGGTGTATTTACTCACCTAACCCCATCAATTTCTAACCAGTCTTTATCACATTTACTGGACCCTGGAGACTTCTCTTGAATTTGTATTATGAGGATTTTTAATGAGAGCTTGTAGTCAGGCAATGGTGCCTAAAAATCAAAGGATAAATATCCTGACACACACATCCACAAAATGAAAAAGCCCGTGCTTCTAAGATGGTAAATCTTGCTTTACTTATTATCAGATTGAAAATACTGCATTTTTTATTATGCAAATTGGCACCTCTGAAGGATCAAAAAACTTTGCTATTTTAAACATATATGGAAATCTTTTTAGACCCAACTTTGGCCAGACTGTGACAGCTAAAGGAGTGTAAGCCTTCCTGCAGCCAGCACAAAGCACTGTATCTGAGGTTCATGCTACGTTTGTACTGCCACGTGTTCCAGTAGGTCAAATAAGAGATTTAAGATATCTATGGAAGCTGGTCACTCGATTGCATTAGCTATGACCTCTCTGGTTTAGAAAGCTTTTTTCTTCCCTTTCTTGCATATAGATGAGTGTTTTGTGCTACAAGCTGCTAATAATTTTCATTGAGCAGGTGAAAGGTAGAGACTGTTACTAACTCATAGACATGAATAGCATACTTTTCCAGGGAAAGGCAAAAGAAGTAGTTAAATGCTTAATGGAGCAACAGATAAACACACCAGGGAGTTGGTGTAAATCATGAGCAGATTCTAAAGTCCTGCCAAACAGCTTGCTGGAAATCCAGAGCTGAATTTCTGAGCCAGAGAAGGTCCTGTTTCTGCAGAGTTCAGGGAAACACAGTGTGGGATCTGTCATATGAGGCATGATTTACATGACCATTTTTTCTTTCTAACACAGAAGCAAAGCTCTGACTACTAGCAATTTTCTCTGGCTGCTAGGAGTTGTCATCTTACCCATCACTGTGTTTGTGCCGTGAATAATACTCAAACTTTTGCAAGCTGGCAATGTTTCCCTCCCATAGCTAGCACTTCTACATAGGACAGGACTTCTCTGCCTGAGAAGTCAGGTGCAGTGGTCTTAGTAGGTTTTCCCTCCATTTCACCCACATTGAAAGTCATTTCTCCCAATTTTATGTCTATATCATAAAGCAAAGTCATCATGACTCAGAAGAGTTCCCAGCACTTACTCTGATGATCCAGCTGCAGTCAATGTTTGGTGGGTAGTAACTTGGGTAATAGGGGGAACTCAATGTCCCATTCCAGGAAATATAATGACCACCACACACTGGGAGAGAAATATATCAGCAAGGAACACAGTTATCTCAGCTGGGGTAAAGTACAGAGCCTACTTCACTTGCTAGGTCCCTTCTCTACGTACAGAATTAGAAGAATGGGTTGTGACAGTACTAAACTCAGGTTTTGCCTGCATTGACAGAAAATTACGTAACTTCCACTTCCCCAGCATGCTGAATTTCTCTTATTTTTGGATCCAATTACATTTAAGGGTAAGTACAAAACACCTCTGACCAAAGATTTTTAAAAAACGTTCTTTCATAGTAAGTGGAAGAAGCAATTAAATGTGGACACAACAGACTTTCCTCCTCCAATTTACTTCTGACCTTCCTGTAGACATTTTCAAAAGTTAAAAAAGCATTCAGCCCAATGAAGTGAAACCTCTAATTAATTTCATGTAAACCAGGAAGTTTGTGTGTCAGTTCAGTCTGAAAATTCATGCCACATTTGAACAATCTCTTTGAGGTTTCGTTTTCCACCAAGAATTCTTCTAGATATCCAGTCCTTAGTGCTTTTGGTTCCCTTTAGATAACATAGTAAATGCAGACAGGAATATAACAGAAATTAAGACAATTTTGAAAACAGCAATATTTTGTAGCAAAACCTGGGCTATACGTCATTTGGAATCCATCTTCAGAACAATGAAGCAATTCTGATTTGTAACATGCATGGGATGAGTATTTGCCTAAGAAGCATCCACACAGACATAAGGTGAAATGTATAAGCTTTGGAGAAGTTTATGCTGACTGCTCTGCTACCATTGCTCAGTGTTAACCAGGTAATAAGAGAAATGGCTGGGAAGTATGGCTTGGGTAGTAACCAGGAAGAAAAATCTCCCAGACCAAAGAATATTACCCTATTCTTTGTTCAGTTCTCAGACGACTTTTTTTTTTTTTTTTTTTTTTTTTTTTTTTTAAGGTGGATCAGAATGACAATTCCCTGACTTATATGCCAACATTCCTTCCCCCCAGATACGTTCAGGCAATATCAACTTTTTTAGAGGCAACAGCAGGAGTAAGTGTGCTTACATCGGATGCTTATTTCTGTTAATTACTCACTGATCTTAGGAACAGCTTGAAAGTGAGCTTTTAATATGTTGCTTTCTTCTCTTCGGTCCAGTGAGAAGGTGAGCAACATGACATTACTTGATGAAGTTAAACGTACTACAGGAGGAGTCCAGGCCCCAGGTCCACACCATCTGAAATATTACAAAAATTGCATTAAAAAAAACCCCAAACATTTCCCACATTCCAGTCATCTTTGCTGAGAAACTTCACAGAAGTAACACCACTCTTGTCATCTGCATTTCAGAAGTATTTCCCTGGCTACCACTTCCCTTTTATTCTTCCACCCAGTCGATACAACACAAGATGCTAGAGTTTCCCCAGCATTGAGGCTTAGTCATTCAGGGTGAACATCACGGATGTTCTTGCCTAACAGGTGTCCTGGAGTTCTCAGACCTGTAGAAGGATCAGAAAGGCAGTGCCAGGTTATGATACCTAAGTAGTGATAGTGACACTGAGAAGTCGTGGGTAGCATTAAAAGGACAACAAACGCCAGCGCAGCAGTGTTGAGCAGCATCTATGCAACAAGCCTAAAGCATTTGCAATCTATTAACCTTCAGCTTGGTTTCATGTCACAAAAGCTGTCACACAAGATGTGAAGCCCCATGCATGGCAACTATTTCTTCTTATTGTGCTTTTTTTGTTTAAATGAGTTAATTTATATCCTGAAGCTTGAAAACTCACTACCACTTGTAATGTGAGATGCTGTTTCTTGCATCTGTAAATTCACTCTTATATTTATACCATTTTGAAATCCACAGCATGTTTTGAATTTCTTTTCATTGACTGACAGATCTGCGCGTGAAAAATTTCTAACAGTTTTTTTCTGTTTCTATGCACAGCAAACAAAAGCAATTAAGATCAGATCTCACAGTAACAGACTATTTCCATCACAGCCCTGCATTGAGTTCTTTGATGTCACTGAGATCCAGAGTGGCAGTATTAAAATCAAATTTTTGAACCTTAAACTGAAAGTAGTCATCTTCTGCTTTAGTAGGTCATTCCCTGCTCCCATTCCATATGGGACACCAGACAATAGATCTGTGATTTACCTCTCTTTTGCAGACATTATTAAATTCTTTTTATCATAATTCCAGTCAAATTCTTTATAAAATGAACAGTTTGAGTCCCCTCTGCAGTGCCATGTGGAAATCTTTCAGCACCTTGATCCTCTACCCAGCTAACAGCCTGGCTTATCTTCTAGCTGGAACTTTTGTCACAGTATCATCAGAATAGCAAGGCAAACACATATGAGAAGAGCTGTCCGCATGAGACGCCTACTTCTACAGTACGTCTCAAAATCCTGGCTCACTCTTTAGTATTTGTCACTGAATAGCTGTATTACTGCAGTTGACAGAAACTGGTGAGAATTATTTTAGTCACCACTTGTGATCCTAGACCTGAACGTCAAGGAATAACAGCTAAATAAAGTGATTCCTGGCCATCACGAATATTGGAGATATTATTATTAGTTCTACCGCATCTGTCCTAAGCTAAAAGCTGCTAGTGACATACTTAAGTAGAAAACTAATAAGCATATGCAAACACACAGATTTGCTAGGGTGGCAATAAAAGTAACCCAAAAAAGCCAATTTTTTTTTGAGGTACCATCAGGCTTTTAACATAATTTCAGTCACCAAATTCTGTTCCGGTTCTTTGACAGACAGACATCAATGCACATTCTTGAATTTTCTGTCTTGCAGCTGACTGCATCAATGTTCTCTGGACACATTATGTCATACACCTGTGTTAGTTTTGTTAGGTGCTTTCATGCATGTGGCCCACTCTACGTTTCTAGTTCCTAAAAAGCCGAGCCATTGCTAATAATATGCAATCAAGTAACAGTCTCAGCAACAACCCATAACCAGCAGCAGAGCAGATGCAGCCCAGCATCAGGAACGGGATTCTCCATGCCATGCTACAATCCAAGACTAAATCCTTACAAAACCCCCGTGTTCACTTCATGTCTGGCCTTCATGCCAACAATGGCAAGCTCTTGTGTCTTGTTGCATAAGGAGAGAAATAAGTCTTTTAATAGAGCTGAAGAGGACCACCTACTCAAGTAAGTTAAAGCACCACTAAATAAGTGCGTTTCAGACACTGTTAACTGAACCTGCATGCTCAGCTAGCCTCTTCCTGAAAGTTCTTTTTAAAACAAAAACACAAAACAAAAGAACAAAAAAAAATTCCCTCCTTGAAACCATCCATCCTCAGATTCTAAAACTTGTTTATTTATTTTGTTAATGAAGAGATGTTCATAGTGGATAATGTGTCCATATGTGAAATTTGACTCTGGAAAGAGGAAGCAGTGTGGCCACTGAAAGTTAAATATCATCTGATCTCACTTATGCAAATGGACTACACATTGACTCTGAGGGTGGAGCCTTCCATAGACACACCATCACTGTTATGAACAGGGATTTGCCTGCTATAAAACATGTATTTTCTAAATGTAATAGAATACAGTACTCTAAAAATACTAAAGTCTGTATCTTTTTGAGCTGTGACAGTAATTGTATGAACTCAAAACCATTAAAAATTAGTCATAATGTAGACTAAACCCAACGAGAATTTACAACAGGCTCCCCAGGGAAGTGGTCACGGCACCAAGCCTGTCAGAGTTCAAGGAGTGCATGGATGACACTCTTAAGTCATACAATTTAGTTTTAGGCAGTCCTGCGTGAGGAGCAGGGAATTGGACTTGATGATCCTTACGGGTCCCTTCCAATTCAAGATACTCTATGATTCTAATTCATTTGGGGGGCGGGGGGGAGGATAATATGGAAGATATTTCGTTGCCTTATACAAGATTTTAAATTAAATTGTATTTGGAGTCTTAGATTTTGGAAGCCTGTTTAATATCAATTTGATATCGCTACAGTTTCAGAGAGTTTCTGTACAGCTCAATAAAACATCTTTGTTCTGTACTATCATACCTTGTAATGATCTTGTTCTGCAGAGGAAGAAGGAAATCATATGCTGATAAGTGGTGTGATGCACAGCTCTCTGGAGTGACACCATGCAAAGTGATAACTACCAGTCTCACCACATAGTTAGAAGGAACTCGCAGCCTCCATTGATAAAAAGACTTTTTGGGATTCATCAGAGTTAGAGTCCTGTTGTTACCTGGCTTGGCATACAGGTCAAAGGATACTGCTATACAAAAGAAGCTAGATCAGTGGCTGAAAAACTGTTAAGTTGAAAGATAAATTAAGTCATTGGGTAAAATTTCAGAAGAGGTGGCAACAATTGCCTACCCGCACTTCTTGACTGCTCTAGTCTCTTTTTTTCCCTTACCTTCCAGCTCCATCCCCTTTTCCCTACCAGGATGCATCACCTCCTCCTGCTCTGGCCAAGGAAGCACAATCCCTCATCACCACCACCGGCTCATCGCACACTCAGCAAGCAGGAGGGGACTTGGCTGCAACTGCTACCACCCCTGCCTGAAACCTACTGCTTCCTTTGCCATTTTCTCTTCACCCCATTCTGTGCAACCAGAACACCAAGTATATGAAGTCAATTTTGAGGTGTGCTTGATACGGAGAAACCAGGCAAAGGGAATTAAAGCTCTACAGTATATGACTGATCACTAACTATGAATAACCCAAATTATCTAGTTCCAAGGCAAATAAATTACATATCATTTTGTATAGTAGCTTTTTAAAAGATACGAAGAAAAGGAGCCACAGCTCAGTTCAGCAGGAACTATTAAATTTCAACCATTCTAGTCAGAACATCAAAATAAAAGCTGTAAGGTATTTTCATCCCAGACTTTATTTGGAACACAGGCCAGGGAGATCCCTAGTCTGGTTTGGTTCGTAGGCCCTACAGGTATAAGAATAACTGGGAAACTGCCATTTTTCTGTTACAGGATTTTTTCCCCAAAAGTGATAACAGTTGAGATAGAAGCATAATTACCTGATTTTAGCATCACATCATATTCTGTGGAATCTGAAACTGAAATTTAATAACTATCAGCCATGCAAGACAAAGACACAAACCAGAGAAAGACAAATAGACAGAATAGGTATTAAATGACAGGTACATTGTTACCAAAAAGCTCCATTGCAACAAGATCAAAATCTTCCTCCCCAGAAGAACTGAACGTATGAGATGCTTGTTTACTACTGATTTCTTTTTGTTCCACTGGGGTTAACTTTTTAAGAGAAGCAACCATATCTTGTGGTGCCCAGAATGTATTCCAGTAGTAAGCTCGAAGTCCAGACTCTCCTTCACTGTGGAGGGAAAAAACCACATCGCTTTATTTAGTATTTTGGACATGCTTTCCACTGGTCTGCATTTTTGGCTTGCACAGTTTCATAGCCAGTTGAACTGCTGTGCAAAGTGTTGCAGCTGAACATGGTGGCAAAAAGCTCTCTTGTTTAACAATTGTTTTTTCTATACAGTAGAAATACTTTGAAAATATGCTGCTTAAACAGGTACTCACTGAGACTGAAAAATACACCTCTCGGAAAATTCTTGCAATAATCACATTACCGCTCCAGACACATTTTCCTTAATATTTTTTTAACTGAGGCTAGCACCATATAACAATTTAATTTTATGCCTATACATTTGATACAACATTTCACACAATTCTTGTTGAAGTAAACAATCTGTATGTGTACATATACAAAGTATTACTTAAGTAATTCAAAGAGACAGTCCGTCACACTCCTCCTTTCAAAATGTACTACGGACTGACCTTTCAGAAATTTTCAGAGCCTATCAGGAATGTAGTAGCTATCTGCTCAATGTATTTACATTTCTCATGAGGAACTTAAGTAGAGTGTCCTACCCAAAATTATAACTCTATTTTTTGTTCTGAGAGGTTAAAAAGGAACCTCATTTAAACAGACAAAACCAAAATAAGATTCTGCAAAGTGGTAGAGGGAAAGCCTGCTGAACTGTGATTTCAAAAATCAGAAGTAGATGAATAGATTACAAAGCAATCCATAAACCAAGGAACAATTAATCAGACTTCATTTTTCTCACGGATTCTATAGGGCAAGACATTAGTCACACTATTAGCTAGCTCACATACTTACGTGCATTTCTGCACTTTTCATTCTCTGTTAGAGTTCTGCATCTTTTTCCAGATAACTAATTTAAAATGCAGGAAAAAAAGATAAGACAAACACAACTGAATATCTCAAATTTATACCATATGCTGGAACAGTACGCACCTGAAAGCAGCCACTACAGACTTCAAGTAGTACTTTCCCAAGGAGGAAGACTCATGTATTTCTGCAAACTTACAGTTAAATAATGGTAAAAGAAAATGTAAAGCATTAGATATTAGTATCAATATAAACTCTTATGCTATAAAGTATTTGAATTTTTCTTCCTTTCCTCTTCTTCACCCCTCCCATATTACAAGTACTATCCATCATTTTCACAAAATGTATCAAATAAGAACCATAAATGTGCATTCATTTCCACTAAAAAAAAATATATTATTTTTAAGTCACATCACATTTCAAGACCATTGAGATAGCTCTTGATAATTAGCTATGAAAAAGAAGCCTTTATGAATACCTTTATATTTTTATTTCAGTCTTTAAATTTCCAGCATATAATCTGGACATGAGCAACTTGTATTGGCTGTGCACAAAGCAGCTTTGAGACACTAGATTACCTCTTTGGGGAAATACAGGGTAACAGAGAAGTTCTTTGTGTTTAAGACTGCTGTTCACATGTATCCAGGAAACAGTATTGATCTCACAAATAGGAACTCACATAAGAAGTGCAAGAAAGCAAGCATTGTTGTGGGGAATAAGGGAAAACAAAACAAAAAGTTAAGCATTGAATTGGAGCTATAATTTAAAAAAAAAAATCAAACAGAAAAATGTAGCAAGGAAGACTATTTGAGCAAAGTAAAACAAAAAACATACTCCTAATCCCTTTAAGAAGAACAATTTATCCATAACCTTGAAGCCCCCAGGTTTATTACCTAGAAAAATGTTGTCCTTACTGTGAGACACACAGCTGCAGCTGTTTAGCTACTTTGCTAAAGCTGTACACCACTGAGGCATTTACTAGTTTTAAATTTATTATTTTGAAGGAAAAAAAATTGTGAGTAACTGAAGTCTTCTCCTCATTCCCAGTCTCATTCTGTAATAAATATTTTTTAAATTATTGCTACACTTTTCTGGGAACTTACATAATTTTGAATTGCTTCTGCTTGCAGGAGGAATTTCTGTGACTTTGGATCATTGAGGTCATTTGTATAAGTCAAATTAGGAATTTCTACACTTCCACCGATATAAATATAGGAGAAAGCTGGAGCTGAGGAAAAAAAAAAAAAAAGATAAAGAAATTAGCACACCTACTAACATCATGGAAAACTTTCCAGAACAAGAGGCTTGCAGAAGCATGTATTTGTCCTTGGCATCTGTAGGTATTAGTTCTTAAGAGAAACATGCAGTAATAGCCAGAGTGCTGAGTCAGTCCCATTGACAGAATAATGCCCAGAAGGAAAAGAGAGGAATCAGGTATGGGTTCAGAAAGGCATTTCTACCAGGAAGCTTTAATTGCTAAACTTCCATTTTTTGCAGCACTATCCTCCTGAAGAGATACAGTTTTAATGGCTGTGTTGAGATCTGGGAAGGAACATACAAAAGTTAGGTACCCATTCCATTTTGGGGAAGTGACTAGAAGACAGACAGTTAATTCCTATAGGTTCTTGGGAAAGATGACAGTTATAATAACGATGGTATTCACAAGCAGAGACAAAAAATTTAGAGATAAAATACATACCTTCGTTATTCTTGTGCAACCACCAACTGCTAATTATTGTGCATTTTGTTGCTTTAGCAAACACATGAAGGAGAAGAGAAAGTCAGTAGTTTATACAAGTATTACGTGCTTATCTGCTTAGTGCAGAGCTTTTCATACCAATCATTCACACAGTGCAAAATACTCATCCCATCCAGACCGTGCTGGGAAGTAACACTTACAGAATGAATAGTGCAGGACTAGCACGATTACTGTAACTATTAAAGAAACTATAGGTAATGTTCCTAGAAGCCATCTTCTCCAGAAAAACAACCTCATCCACTTGAAGAAACAGTACTTCTGACACAAGCCTTCTCGGCAGGATGGGCAGTAGCGAATATGCGGACTTTCCTAGAGAAAGACATGGGAAGGCATCAATTAGTAAGACAACAAAAGAAGAGCTATTGTACCGTATTTTAGTATATTTACCTTTTTAGTTTTTAAAGAGGTTTAAATTGAGAAAATATCTTCCATGTTATCAGCTATGTCACACGCGAAACCTACATATTTCTTGGCTGCTTGTTTGCACCATGCATTTCAAACTATGTAAATGGGGGGGGGGCAGGAATTGTTATCTCTTTGGTTAGGAACAATTTGCACATGAAGAACAGAGGTCAATACACACCAGAGTGGGCAGAGAGATCATTTACTGTGTTCCTACTGTAAAGCTTAGCTGGTATCTCTTACCTGCCCTGCAGTCTGCTCAGAGTCGTATGGAGCTGGTATGCTGTACACAGACACCCGGCTGGAGGGGAAAGCCCGTATCATGATGCCTTGACAAATGCCTTTTGACAAACCTAATAACAAAATCCTAAGTGAACCTCATTTCTTAAACACAACCCAGAACAGCATGGTGCTCTCCCTGCCACGCATACCAGGCTTCTCTCATTTCACCTTTGCCATACTGCTTGAAGCTGGAGCCAGCTGATCTGTGATCAAAGAAGGTGGGGAGGAAAAGTTACCATCACTGTAACTCTTTGTTTTCCTAACTCTCCAAGTAGGATATGGATCCCATCATTTGAAAACAGATCACTCGCTTCTTTCAGAAATACAAGAGTAGGAAATAATTTATGACACAATGCAAAGGACATGCAAGCCATTCACAGATAGAAAGTCCCAGAGCAAGGTAAATGAGGCAGCTTCTAACAAACACCTGGTGGAATCCACAGAAATATTTATGAGAGAGAAGAAATGCGCAATTCTACAGACCACAGGAATTTTCCAGCCTCAGGCCGGTACCACAGAATAAACGCAGTTTGCTTTTGCAATTGCAAAGCAATTCGTGTTCACATTTCCTGTTTGAAATTAAAGAGAGTTTTAGGTCAGCAAACCAAGTTTGGGGTATTCTGCTTGTAAAATAAGAAAATTAAGGATGTATGTATTTTATACATATTGAGAGAGCGAGAGAGAGCACAAAGAACAAAACCTAGAAAAAAAACCCAAAACAAGCCCAAGAAACCTCAGCCCCAGAAAACAAAAAGGGAACAAACCAACCCCAACACAGATCACACAGAGACTACAAAAGGGATTAACTGGAAGTCAATCCTCACAGCTCAGGAACGCAAACTACAACTGTAGACAGACTGCTTTGTTCAAGTCCTCTTTTTTTCAACAGCCTATTGCTGCTACTCACACAACCTGCTGACTGATGCTTTGCCCCTTCCTTCATAGGAAAGAAACCCACAGAAAAAGCCTAGAGGAAATAAAACATCTTTTGTGTCATCTCTAAAAATTGTATCAGGATTTTTTAAAATTATATACATTCAAGAGAACCCAATTCCATAGCAGTACCTCTCAGAGGGTAGAAGCATCAGTTTTACTTAGGCAAGGACAATATCGTTGCAGTAACACTCATCGCCGTGTTTACTCATCTTGTTAAGTTTGCCTGAAGATAAAGAATTCAAATTCTGAAGTGGATGAACTTAAATATGAGGAAATAAAAGAGGTAGTAGCTCCAAATCATGCAGTTAATTAAAATGAAAGTTGGAGAAGGAATACGACTAATGCTTTGTTCCATGCTTAACTGCAGAACTGATCTCCAGAAATGAGGGCCCTATGGATTTGAGAGGATTGAGTTCACTTTTTGCAATCCCTCCTCTTCCTCTCTCTGTCAGCTGTTCTTGGTGAAGGAGGTAGGGAGTAGTATTTGCAAGAGTACTAACAGTTAATTGCTACTTCACAGTTACTACTGTATTGGGCCATACATGTCTCAGAGGAGATGACCGAGTAAGACTTAAGCTCTGTCTGTAGGTGGTCAACTGTATCTTCAGCTTCCTGACAGCTGATTGCACACGCACTTAGCTGGTGCCTGGAAAATGAACACAAAGTGCCAGAAGTTTATTATCGCACCTCCTCCTGTGTTTCCAGACGTCTGCACAGAACAACCACCACAAAGAACAGTCTCTTCCTCTTTCACTAAGGTTTGAAAGAAGAGTATTTGTTACTTCCATACATGTACTCCAGAATCAGCAGGAAGACATACAAAGAAATTCCACCACAGAACAGTTTTACCAAATAAGATTTTTAATTAAGAAATCCAGGACATGTTTCATTTCAGGAAAACAGTTTTCAGGTTACAAGACTGAAGGCACATATTTGTGAATCCATGGTGCAAAATTTGACACTCTTGTGTAGACACCTGGGAAATTTGGTCTTCCACATCCATAACCCCAGCTAACAATGCCAGTCAAAAACCATTTTCCACCTCCATTGTTTTGACATGACAATGGTCCACCGGAATCACCCTAAAAAGAATATATGAGTTGTATGTGTTTACAATACAGATTATGAAAACTGGGACAAAATTCCACAGGAGATATTTTGCCTGAGTAATTCCAAAAGTGATTATATTTTCCTATTCACATAGTTCAAACCATCAGATAGTCAACAGGCATTTTTTTCTTGAAGTAGATGGGATTACACAGTTGTACCAAAGTTTGCTCTTCCACAGGAAAGAGGGCTAGCTCTCAATCTTTAAAGACACTAATAAAGATATTACTTTTAATGGACTAGATCTGAAATTCACATTTTGTTTCCTAGCCTCAAACTTACAGCTAAACCCCAAATCTGCTACTTAATACGTATGTTCATTTATAGGTTACAAACCTAAGGACTCCAAAAAATAGTAAGCTTTTTAAAAAAAAAAAAAAAAAATCAAAAATAAAATAAATGTAATAAATTAAATACAATATTTAATAGTGATATAACTTCTTTCAAATTAAAGATAAATGGAAACAGATTGAATCCCTCAACTGATTTGCTGATTTGTTTTGGGGTTTTTTGTTTGGTGTTGTTTTGGTTTTTTTTGGGGGGGGGGGTTTGTTTGTTTGTTTGTTTGTTTTTTAAAGAAGGAAAAAAACTAACGTTGTCATCTAGTAGATGTAATGTTTAGGAGCACATAATGTCTTTGTAATTAGAGCAGTTAAAATGAAGTCTGTTTAAGACTTCAAAGTTCTATACAGGATGGCATAATTCCATAATACAGGACAAAGCAAATAGTACTCTTCCTTTATCGGGTATTCTTCTAGAAATACATTGGCAGAGGTTCAGGGAAAAAAAAAGTGTCACCATTTGGGGAAAATTTCTTGGACAAAGCTTACACTTTCCTGTAAGACTCTGCTGTACACACAACATCTCTGAAAAAGACAGCTAGTAGCAATTCAATCTTTACCAAAACATTGGATGCAATAAAGAACTTCCAAAAGGAAAAGGTGAGTTTGTAAAATTTAAATATTTTGCAAGAGAAGTGCCTTCCTTATAGGCATTTATTTTGTTAGATATAGCAAAGCATTTTGCTTTAACTTTATACGATGTTAGGATATGCAGGTTGGAAGGGATGTCAGGAGATGATCTAGCAAAGCCACCTGCTGCTCAAAGTAGAATTATCCTGAATTGCCTCACAAACCTGTTAAAGACTTATCTTGCAAGGTAATTTTTTCCTTCCTTGACAATTAAGATTTTGCATTTAGAGAGTCAAATTTTCAAGTTTTTTCTTTAATTCCTGGGACAAAAGAAAAGTGGAACACCAAAATTTTTCAAAACACAGAAATCCCACATTTTGGTCAGCTCCAGCAATTGCCAGACATAGTCACAAATCATTTGCCCTTACAGAAATGCAGCCAAAAGACCTGTAGATTGTTTTTCCTTGCCCATATCTTGAGTGGCCATACAGATAACTGCAGAAACAAATTCTCCAGTTAGTGAAAATGGTCGTTAATGTCAATGATCTCGCTAATCTCTAAAAAGCAGCTGGTACATTATACTCCCTCAGAAAGCCCTCAGACATTCCTTGCCCTGAGAGCCATTGTGGTGTCTCTCACTTTTCTGTAGACCAGTGAATGCTAGAACATCTTGGACATTCCAGATCATCTCCATCATAAAAAAATTAGTAATTTTACTATTATTTTAGCAGTAAATTTACTACTATTTTAGCAGTAAATATATATGTTTTATATAAGTTCTATATAATTTAATATAGTATATATTATATATCATCTATAATATAAACTATGACATATTAAATATATATAGTGTGTATGTACATAGCTTTACTACTATATACTAGAAGTAAATTCCGAACTTCATGTTTATCTTTTAGCATTTCCAAATCAGAAATATTATACATTTGAAAAATTGTGCCTAGTTGTCTGCATCTCATCAGATAGCCCTATAGTTCCAGGTTGGCAGGGAGGGATCCTGAAAAGAGACAAGCTAGTTTCTCAGTTTTTTCTTTGAACTGAGACACTGTTGTGCCAAAAATCGCCTGGCTTCAACTTGTTATTGGGACTTGCATACTGACTGACCCTCGGCCTGCAACTGAAACTTAGTGATGTTACTCATGCACATAAAGCAGCAAAACTGTGAAAACACCCAGATGACTGACCCAGATAGAGAACTCTTACACTGCTGTTTTTCAGAACTGAAATGTATGGACCACAAAGCGGTCTGCCGGTCAATTCTTACATCTCATCGTGCAACAATGAAAGACAAGATAAACTCTATGCAAAGTGTGCCAAGATACATACTTTGCACCCATCTCTTTTCCCAGACATTAGTCCAGCACAAAACATCCTAGCTGTGATAATCCCATATGTGGAATGACATAATGTTTGGTCAATAATTTCTACCTCTGCTTTCTGAAGAATTGCTGAACCTTCATCATCTGGAAAACAAATTGAAAGAAGGATAATTCAACAGAGCTTGGCATTTTACTCATCTATTGAAATACAAAACAAGAAGTTTTCAGAAAATATCCACAGATACTTTTAGCCTCCAAGGTATTCCAGGTTCCAGACAACTAACCGCAATAATGCAGACAGCCTCTTCTAAGTATTGGGCATTCGTGTAATGTGGTCTTGGTCCTTCGGCCACACCAAATAAAATGGCATAATCACTAGGGCTGGCCAAAAGCTTTTTCTAATGCCTTTTGCAAAATGTCTCAAGACTTCTTAATCTGTTCTCTTTTTATTTTTAAAATGAAACAAGATTTTACAAAGGTATTTGTAAAATAGACAAGACAGATTTGCAATTAAGGCAGTACCTCTGAAGGCGTGTGATCCAAAATTAAGATTATGAGTCAGAGTTACGGAAAGCAAATTGCTCTTTTGGCAGCAAAAAGAACTTGGACCTATCTCAAAATTTGGTCCTCTCCGTCTGAAAGGGGCAGCCCACCGTTGCAGGGGCGACCATTTTGTCAATGGGGCGGCCATTTTGTGAAGCCGCACTCCGAGGACAGAGCTGGCACCTCGCAGCCGGGGTGGGCCCTGCAGGGCTGTTCAGCCTGCAGAGGCTGACGGCAGGAGGAAGGAGACGTAGCAGTTTCACCTCCCTGCGGCAAGCAGCAGAGGGTCCATTTGGGCATGCTAACATACCTCCAAGAGTAACAAAGGGGAAAAACAATACCGTGTTATTTCGGAGTGAGTGTAGCTCCCCTGGAGGTCTTAGCTAACAACACGAGCACACAGGACTTCGAGACCCACAGGACCAGCAGCCAATTTTCCTGAGCCTATGAGGGTATGTGCATGCAGGAACCTACTTCCATAGGACAGTAAATTCAAAACATCATCATTTTCTGCACACCTCAGCCATGCAAGAAGAGCAGGTGTCCTGCACACCCACCCACAGCTGTGAAGGCTGCTGTTCGCCTGGGAACAAAATTAGCTCAACCGAAGCTATAAAACTCACCTGCTTCCTGCTTTTGGCCCCAACCTGTTATCCAGCACTTGTCACCGCTGCGGATTTTGTGCGAGAAGGGAGGCATGCAGATCGGCTGGATGACATGGCTCATTGTGTCCGGCCACGGCTTGCTCAGCTGCAGCAGCGCGATGTCGTAGTCGTAGTTCCTGCTGTTGTAGTATTCGTGGACTATGATCCGTCTCACCGCAGACACAAACTTTGCACGGCCTTGCGTTTGCATCCCCAGGTGAGCGCGCCACGCTCTGGGGTCAGCCAGCCTGGTTGGGAGCAAACAAACAAGACATCTCTTAAAAACGTACCCCAAAATGCCTGCCAACAGTGGGGCAGGCGAAAGAGGAGGACACGTCCCACCTCAGTGCCGTTCAAACTCTGGAAGCTAAAGGCGTCTGGGGACGCTGGCCATGTTTGGGACGGAGTTAGGGGGGAGACTGCTTACTTGCTCCCTTGAAAGCAGTGAGCTGCAGACACAAGCCATTCTTTTGATATCACTGAAGCCCCACAGTAAGCAGCTCCCACAAAATGGAGGCTGACCTGCCAGGGCCATTCACCGTCCTCAGTGTTCGTACCGCCTACGATCCGAGAGATGGGATTGCTGCTCTTGCTGCTGCCACAACCTGCAAGGAATATTTCAGGTTATAATCCCCATCCCCAGTGCTTTCCTTTAATGGGAGTCCTTCCCACATAGGGCATGAAAGAATCTTGCACTTTGAAGTGTTTTGAAATCTATTTCCTTGCCCTGCTCTAATCAGAAAATTTCTCTATTTGGCTACTGTATTCCTGAAACAAGAGGTGATTCCATAAGAAAAGGCACTGGCCTGGGAAATACATTAAGTTTCTTTTCTAGCTCTGCTGCAGAAATTGGCCTCTAAATATTTCTTGTGTCAGAAGTGTCAGAGGAGCCATTGATTTAATAAGCATCAAAATGAATATATAAAAACAGACAATCCCTCATCTCTTTTTAATACTGTCAGCCCTGAACTGAAAGGAATCCATCAGGAAGTAAGGAAGATCAGCATCATCAGGACACTTATTTCTTGCCAAAAAAATGGGAACGATACCAGAAAAGTGTTTATAGTAGCAGCCACATATGTGGACTTTGGTCAGTTATTATTTCAGAAACCTGGCGGTCCAATTATTAATTTGCATGGAAACAACTGAAAGTCTGAAAATGTTGTATATTACTAACTCACAGGTGAAGAATTCATGTCTCAGCACAAAAAGCTGCACGCTGTAATTTGAAGAGCAAGGAAGAAAGACCCTTCTGTAGGGCCTTGTGCCCATCATGCACATAAAGCCTCTGCTCAGGAGTTTTAGTCCCACACTCCCACACGCAGGTGTTATGCTTCTGGGCACTTTCCAGCACTCAGCCAAAGAGTCAAAAGCAGCATTAATGTTTCCAAACACAAGTAGGCATATGGGTAGTCATTTAAGATGTCCTACTGGATCCAAGGCAGGTGCTGGCAGATTTGACATACAGGTAACATACCAGAAACAGCTGAGGGCTGGACAAAAATACCTGAGAACATTCAGTTTAAGCAACTAATCCTAACCCTACTGCAGTAACCATCACCTGTTCACTACAGCAAAACAAACTGAAAAGCTTGTACAGAGGTTACTTTAGGGAGATTAGAGATGAGAACCTAGCTTGGTACTATGAAATACTGGGGTCTTCACCATCCAGAAGAGAAGTCAAAAGTTTGTGTCTTTTATCTCATTGCAGCTGTGTCACTCCTGAAATCCAAATACAGTCTGACTCCAACAGAAGTACCTGACACTGCTGCAGGCAACAAAAATGCTGCCTTACCAGCAAGCCAAGTTCACTCTGCAATTAACCCTGCTTCCCTGCTCTTTAACATAGCTACAATAAGCATTACAGCTGACTAAGACCCCCCCATGACAGTAAACTTGCCCTCCCACAAGAAATTAGGAAATTCTGCAACCAGACCTGAAGTAAAGTGATAGTGGATCATTACCCCACTATCACTGAAAGTATACAATAAAAATCAATACCTGCTGCCTGAGTTGTACCCACTCCAAAAAGGAAGAAATAAAGGGCTTTATTGTGTAAAAAGTTCAAAGTTCAAAAAGATGAACATTTGAGAGGGACTTACTGCAGCTGCTTTCATCACTTCCATCAATACAGTCCACAGTCCCATCACACTTTGCGTTTTGTTTCCTAATGCAAATGTTATTCCTGCACTTAAATGTGTGGTTGGTGCAAGGAATACCTGAAATAGTTGTGGAGGGGAGAGGAAAAGAAAAAAAAAAAAAAAAAAAAGACTATTGGCTCAGCTTAACACATGAAGATATGCCTGCACAGATGAAAGATTCATACATGTATTAATAGATAGGAGCGAACATAGCAAAAGAGCATGTTGGCTGGAATGGCTTAAACCAATCTCCAAGTAGAATAAACTATTCAAGTAGGACTGCATCTGTACTAAGGCTTGCATCAAGTTGGCTGAGTGTGAACAAAGATTTCCTCCCATCCTTTCCCATAGCACTAATGAACATGGATATAGTAGCAAAAACTTTGCTGTAAAGCAAGTGCTAGGCTAGAAAGAGAAAACATCCAGTACTCTGGAAAAAAGCCCTCCTTTATATTTCAGTATTAAATATGAACTGAAAGATCATACTGAAAGCAGTCTTACTAATTGTATTCAGTTAAACTGCAACCCCCAACCTTGGCATTTTCCTATTTCCCTGTAGCTCACAACAAATGAGGCCACTCAAACCCAATCTTTTTTTTTTTTTGTCAACACACAGAAGTATCCTGTAACCATTTACCCAGACTGTTTAGTCAAGCAGGTCAAAACCCATAACTTTTCTTTTTAAAAGTTACTTGTAGCACTTCCTAGTTGTGCTCCCTTTCATATGTCATGATGTCCATTTATTCTAAAATGTTAAAGAAATGGCTAACTCAAAACTTTCATGTGCCTAACGCTAAATTTATAGCTTCATTAGCATTTCAAACACATTAACCTTATAATCCTGAAAACTGCTCCAGAGAAACTATCATTTTTATAGTTATTTTACAGATGGTAAAAGAGATCCAGGAAATAATTTGCACAGATTATGCTTTAAAGAGATAAAATCCGGGATTCAGGCTTTAAATCCCTAGATCCCCAATCCTGCACCCAGAGTACTTAATTCTTCTGCCAGTATTTTGCTAAAACAGATGTTCATGAGCTCATTAAAAAGAAACAGTTTTAAATCAGTAATGACTGCTTTATAAGCATGTCAGAAAACTGAACAGAATTGTATAGCCTGAGTTAGATTTGATAGTGCCTCTTAACTCTTTGAATACAGCATCCAGTATTCAAGTCAGGATTGGATAGATGATAGAAGAGCGAAAAAAATTAATCAAGAGAGTAGCCTTACTGTGGGTGCAGTTCTGCTCATCTTTTCCATTCTCACAATCACTTACTCCATTGCAGGCAAGCAGGTTATCCTGTATTGTGAAGCTGGAGTTACAGTTCCACTCAGGGACATCTTTAAAAACATAAGTCAAATCAGCTACCGAAGTGTGCTTGTAATGCTAACACTACCCTTCTGACTATGCCCAGGTACCACTTTTATACCTTCACTGCACAATACAAGGATGAGTAAGAGTGCCACATTATGCATGGAGAAAATAAAGCACAAAGGAGTTCAGTGACCTATCCCAGTTCACAAATTGCCCCAAGTGAAATGGCCCAAGTTCTAATCCTCTTTCACCATGGACATTTATTATCACTCTCACCTACTCTATTCACCCCAATTTGTCATTCCCCCATGAAAATAAAATAACTCCTCTCAGAATAGAGCAAAACTTTATAATTACCAGCATTTATCACATGAGGAAAAACTAAAATATAGCCTATTATGGCTATTTTTGCACATCTAACTTTCTTCCTCCTGCTTTCCAGTGCCATACCTTCTTCATCCCCAGTTTTTCCCCTTGCTAATTAAATTTAATTAATTAAATTGAATTGAGCACTCAAGACACTGACTGATGGTCTGTACCTTGACATATAAAGGAAGCTGGAAACTTCGCTCCCCCCCCCCCAAAAAAAATTTCATGTTGTTTCAGCTGCCTTCTGAGACTAGAGAATACATTCATTGGGTTTTC
Source organism: Haliaeetus albicilla (assembly GCF_947461875.1). Classification (NCBI taxonomy): domain Eukaryota; kingdom Metazoa; phylum Chordata; class Aves; order Accipitriformes; family Accipitridae; genus Haliaeetus; species Haliaeetus albicilla. The sequence goes on from NC_091488.1 coordinate 35,359,201, forward strand.
CAGTCAAGATCTCTAGTAAGTGTATACAAACCACAAAAGAGCTCATCGCTTTCATCAAAGCAGTTGTTTATCCCATCACAGCGCTGCATCTGCTGGATGCATAAGCCAGTAGAACACTTGAAGTGTCCAGGTGGACATGCTGGAGGTAAAAAAAAAAACCAACAAAAAAACAACAAAAAACAACCCACACAACTTAAAAGTTTCTTTTTCCCAAATATTGCCAGCTCATTTCAATTTACAGTCACTAAGCTGTTCCAAGGAATGATAAAGTTGATCTAAATTTAATAGTCTGTATGCATTACCAGCACTTAAATTGAGTTCAGACGTTGAAAACTGAGATTTAAAAAAAAGAAGAAAAAACATCTCCAATGTTCCAATTCAGCTGTTACTGCAATTTCTACTGCAGACTCCACACTAAGACTGGACCAAATCAGCCAGTGTTTTACAGTGCCACACAAGACAGCCATCTTCTTTTAAAGGACACTCTCACTTTCAATAACCAAATTTTGCAGCACTTTGCAACTTTGGTTAGTCACCTGTGTTGAGGTGACTTACGAATTACATAAATGTTTGCCTTTTAAAATAAAATCATGAAGTTACCATCTTTTTATATACTCCACATATATGTAATGCATAAAATTGCTCTAATGTGATGAGTAACTATGACTAGAAACCATTGCCTCTCTACTACTTTAACAACTTGAACGTATGAGATTAAAACAAGGGAAAAAGTATCGGTAAACTATTTCAGGACTTGAAAAGATTTGCAGTCAGTAGACTGTTTTATCAATTTTTTAAGAAGTTTTTCAGCTCAGATTTCTACTTGCACACCAAGTATTTAAATTGATAGAAATATTGGAATAAGCAGTTGTACATTTGGTACCCTCTGTTCATTACCTGGAAGCCTTTGTAGTAATAGAAACCTTGCAAACAAAACCTTGGAGTGAAAACAACCAGGAACAGCAGACTTCAATTGACTGCACCGTGGCCATAGCCACGCAGGAAGCTTTAGGGACCGTGCAGAAGAGAGCAGGCTGTGTGCGTACAGGAAACCAGAGCATGCTGCACATGCCCACAAACTTTAGCTGCATAGCCTTGACGAACTAGAAAAGGCTCTTTGTTTGCTAGTTACCTGACTTGGTAAGATTAGAAAAGAAACAAAAACCCAACAGAGAATTTCCTCCGTGAAGCCAATTAAGTCCTACCAGACCTGAAAAATGCTGCTTTGCAGGTCTGAAATACAAAGACGGGTTGAAAAAGATAAAATCCATCTTACGCTGGCTGATGTTATAGCTGCCATACTCCACCAGAAGTGGCTTCTCTGAGACCTTCGAACTGCACTGAAGCTCGATGTTGACAGCAGAACTTGCGATGTGGAAGACGGTTTGGTGATCAACATAGTAACCACAGTACCTAAAAGTGTTCATTGGAGTTCTAGAGCAGCCTTCAAGTCAAAATTGCCTTACATACAATTTAAATGTCAACATCACTGAAATTCAGCAATACAGTCAGCTGCCATACTTTAAGAACCAAATTCTGAAATGGTACACAGATTCCCCAAAATGCTAGTCATAATCCTTCATGACCACACACATGCAAGCAGAATGTTTTGCCAGAAAGTCTAGAGGAATGGACATGTAATGAAGAAATTCATCAAGACAAACATGGGTACTTTCGTCACCACTTCTGATATCTGTTTTCAAAAGATTTCGATTTTTGGGAAGACTTAAGTAAGTTTGGTGGGAGGGAAACCATCAGCACAGTGGAGAGCAAATTCAGCTGCTCTGATTTTGATGATTGCCCCTAAAGAAGAGTGCACAAAGGCATTGGGATAAAATTGGTCCAACTACTTTGGAGGCAGAGGGGAATAGATTTAAGGAAACTGAAATTATTTCTAAGTAGTCACCCAGCCTTCATCCACCTTTAGCATTCTGGAATTTTACCTTTGAAAGTCATGTCTTCAAATAACTAGTCTAGATTTAAAAAAAAAAAAAAAAATCCCTTGGGCGTGCTTCTACTTTAAGCTGTCATTTTGGCAAAGACCTTGGACTTCTGCCTAGGTGCCACTTAACTCAGAGAAACCTAAATGCTCCCTGATGCCAGCAAACACTTAATCCATCCATTGCTAATGCATTTCCATTGCCTCTTTCATCAAAGGTGCCAAAGATGTTGCAAATGGCATTTAGATGTTACTCTAGCTGGGGCGGGGTGGGGGGTGGGGGGGGCAACAAAGCAAAACAGAACCCCACAACCAAAACAAACTGCCAAAACCTCCACCAAAACACACCTGTCCCCAAACCACCACAAATCTTTAACAGGGAAAGGTTGCTGGATCGTGCTTTGAAAATTAGAGTTGGTTTTAAATGTAGCAAACCACTGAACATTGACAGTACAGGTTGCTCTAGAAGTAGAAATAAGGACCCTCTCCTCAGTTCCACTAAAATGCCCCCAAAATGTGGCACTTATGAGAAAAACATCTGGCTTTAAGACTCCTGTCAAGAAAAGTTCTTATCAGTCTAAGTAGATTTAAAAGCAGAAGCAGCTGTATTGATTCTTAGCACACTTGGCACACACCCTTGCTTGACCAGCAGTGTAAGGTCATACGCTGCAGTTAGAATGAAGAACATGAAAAGAGATTACTGTATTGTTAAATGGACTATTATCAAGAGGTAAGTATTTCCCTTATTTATCTTGGCAACACCAGGCATTGCACCAGGACTGCTCTTCATGTCAATGAATGCAGGGAAATTGGTCAGTGATTTCCCTGTGGATAGATGTGTCTGGATGTCCTGTGCACCCCACTGAAGCATGCCATAGGGAATGGCCTTGCTCATTCATATGTTTCCATATGTCCTTTGTTTCATCCTATGAAAATGAAACATCCTTTTAACAGACCTAGGAGATTCTGTTCCAGCAATGTGAAAAATAAATGAAGAAAACAATTTAAAAAATAAACTCCTCTTATACATCCTGGAAACAGCTAAAAAAAAAAAAGAATTAATTTACAGCTTTCTACTATAGTAAAGTTAACTGTCAAAAAAAAAAAAAAAAAAAAAAATCTATCAGGGCTAAGAGTGAAGACTTCCTGCTGCAGGAAGTCATCTTCTCACTCATTTTAGTGTCTCTGTCGATGTTCCCAAGCTAAAACAGCCTGCCAAGGTGAATAACAAAATGCCACCTAACCATCTGATTGCCTTCAGTTAGCCCACATACATTTTCTACGTTTCTCCTTCTGTCAGTGACTTAGACAACTTCCCTCCAACAAACCTTAGCACCATTTCAAAAAAAATTGCAGGCTGCATTAACCACTTCTCAGCCACATAAAACAACCTCACCTCTCCAGAAGTAGAGGAAGCTCCTGCCCATCTGTGGGAGAGCTGAGACAGCTACACCAAGGAAGCTCTCTCCTGTACAGAGCGAGAAACACCATATGCTTGTGGGATTTGTAAGACAGAGCTACAGATCCTTGGGAGCCTTCTACTGATGTTTTACTAGCTATTTCTCCACCACAAATGGAGGTTGCAAGGCACCATCTGTAATTCTGTGCCATTGCTATGGAAAGAAAATAATTAAGGGGATCCTGTCCCATATGTTGAAGCAGGGAGTAGGATACCTTTTCAGGGGATGAGTAGATACATGCGTCCTGTAGCAGAGACAATGGGATGTTGCACCAATGGCTTTAAGGAAAATAAAACACTGGCAGCCTCTTTGCTCACATAAACCTCTAACAGTCTGCTCACAGAGACCCATTGATATTTCTGCCTATGAGAATTTCAGCAAAAGCAGTTCATCAGCTGTGACTCCTATAACTAGGCAGAGGAGCATTTGCATGTCCACTGGAAGAAAGACGAGGGAGAACTGAATGGTTTTGTTCAGTGTCTCTGGTTAGATAAAGTTTTCCCTAGAGGTTTGAAGGAACATTATCTGCACCATTTCACGGTAGCAGTCTTTACTTATCAAGATCAGTCTTCTGAAGCTTCTTAACCCTTTTTACCTAAGATAGCAGAATATGCATGCTATAAGCTGCAATTGCAGGAACCTGAAAAGGTGGGTTTCCCCTCTGCCCCCATTTCATTAACCATTAAAATTTGGAGGAGGGGGAATCAAATATAAAAATGCTTCACGCTTTAAATCATACTTTTTCCATGGAAAGTACACATAGAACAGAAAGTCAGAGAGGATCAAAAGCCTTATTTTGGGTGAAAAAGGCACTTTAAAAAGAGAACTTGTCTTGGTCTACTTATATCAGCAGCAACTTGCAACAGAAACCAGGAGCATGTGTTCTTACGCAGTACTTCAAAAGTAACCCAGAGTGCATTTCTAAGGGTCATACTCTGACATTTGATTCTGTGGAATGTATAATTGGTAAGCTTGTTTAAAAGCTGCTCTTTCATATAGAGAGTCCTTACCATATGAACCCATCACCATTTTTTTCTCCAGATTTTGCCTTTATTTGATTCATACCTCAGCCATCCCTAATATCTCCGATCTTTCCAACTGTGTCATAAAAAGAACACAAAAAATCCCCACAAACACACCAAATGCTGTCTGTTTTGACTGGTGTTTTTGTGTGCCCGTCTAGTCCAGCAGTGAATTCCCATCAAGGCACAATTTTAGGAGCTTCAGACAAACTGAATTTTCTCTAAGTACAACATGGTATCAAAGAATATAGAAAGTTTTTTCTCCAGTCTGTAATTATTTCAGTTACACTCTTAAAGGCCTGACTGACTTTTCTCAGTTTCACTAGCAAGTTCAGAAATTCAGTTTCAAGTCTGATCTTACTGAGGTTTCCATTTGAACAGCTTTAAAAAAAAAAAATTAAAAAAAATTCCAACATCCTAAATCTAACCTTGCCTCATCATCCCGTGATCAAAAGATAACTTAAAAAACTGAGGAAAAAGTGGGTGGACTATGCATATGGGAAAGCAGCAGTATTTTAATAAAAAAGAAAAAAAGCAGCAATATTTTAATAAAAAACACTTAAGAAGTACAGTGGTACCTTTGCAGCCAATCTGTGTGGTTTCTCTTTCAAGACCCAGTGACCGGAATGCGGAAGCAGTTACTCTTCTGTTCCCAATAATCTCATTGTAATAGCTTTCACTGAGAAGTTAATTAGGTCCAGTGCCCTCATGAGCAATCATAGAATTAAGTTACACTTAAAAGGTTTTTAACAGACCTTGTTCAATGATCCCAGAAAACCCAGAATTATTTTAGGGTTCACAGGACATCTGCCTTCACCCAACTCTTCCCATTTCTTTCTCTCCAGAGAGTGCCAAAGGCTCTTGTTTTCATCTTTCTGGTACTTCTCAATTATATATATATATATATATAAAACAAAGATTCCGTTACATCATCAACCAAAGCGAAAGAATGGTAAAAGACACCAGTGAAGTATCTCTGTCTTCATGGAAACTCTCCGAGCGAGCTGCAGTAGTGATGGGAAGGTTTATTTCGGTAATGTTAGTTTAATAACCCATGCAAAAGTACTTACATGTGTTCATTAATTTTCCACCATCCTCGCTCACAGCCTTTAATATTCTTCTCACTGATGGTATAGTTATGAAACTTCAGAGCTATACCAAGGCTCTTCTGTGGAGTCTGTTGTGAGCAAGAAAGACAGTGCAAACAGTCATCTTTTTCCTTTTGTGGACATAGTACACCAAAGTCTTTAAACTTATCTCGGCAATTACGGTGCTTGGCAATGCCATGCTCTGGGAGCTGTGCTGACTTCACCAGCTCGACAGCCAGCACTTGAGGCACCTGCCAGCTATTCAGTCTTGAGTAAAAGCAAAGGTTGGCAAAGCCCCACCACAGCTGCAGGCTTTCTCCCCCTCTAGCCAACAGTCCTTTCGCCTTCAAAAAGCCACTGGCCATAAAAAGCAGCTTTTGTATCAAGATCAAAGCACTCAAACGCATCCAAATTTACTTGTGCGGGGACACACGGCCCCAGTGGATTTTTAGCTAAGACATTGCACTGAATACCTGTGTCACCTTTGTAATGTTAGGAGTTACTTCTACCACAATATTGTAGTCTTCTGCTAGCACCTGCTCAGCCAAGATTTCTTTAGCATTTTGCAAAAGATTTTTAAACCCAGCAGTACCATGAGGGTTCATAATTAGAGTTTCCTTTATCAAAAGGAACAGAACCTTTTTGCAAGACAAGGCAATGTTCCTTTAAAAACAAAGGCTGGTTCAGGACAAGAATCCAGAAATGGACATTTTTCTCCTCCTCTCTTACAGAAAACATGATATGGGAAATAAGGGAAGTTTCAGCATTGAACTACTGGGAAATTAAACTCTTTTGAGAAATAAGTCTTGGGGGTTGCCCATATTAAGTGTCCAGAAACTTTTCCCTCAGAAGTCCAGGGTGAATTGAAGACCTGAAGTTTAGCAAAAAAGTAATCGCCTTCGCTTTTTAGAAGAGGAAGAGGCTGTAGGTCATGACTAGCTGGACTCCATTCAGATTGGTGTGATTCAATGTGGGCAACCACTAGCTTCACCAGATATAAGCAGCATAAGCAGAAAGATTGGTAAACAGTGGACTGCATCGTATCCACTACCATATTCCTTAGAGAGGAAAACACTGAAGGGCAAACCATAAGTCAAAGATCATATTTTAACAGCATCAATAAGAAAACACTAGTGTCATCAGACAAGGCATGACAAAACTATTTTAAACCGATGTAAATTTTCAGTCATTTGCTTTCAGGAAAGTACCTGAACAGATGCAGAAAAAGGATACCAAGAAAAAAAACTGTCTGTGGGATTGTGCTGATAGGACAGACCATCTTAGAAGAAAAATTCAATTTATTAAGCATAACAAAATAGACTGAAAAGAGATATCAGAGCAGTGACTGTAATAACTAGGTTAGAGGAATCTTTTGTACATAATTTTTTTCCAATTTTTTGGGGGTGGGAAGAGGGGAATGAAAACCAGAAAAGTCTTACATTCTTTGCTGTGAAGTAATTCTGCAGGCTAAACATCTAAACTTACCTCAGCTCTTCAACTTTATAATAGGCCAGCTTAGGAACTATGTTCTCTTTGTTAGAAATAAGAGCACAGAAAAAAAAGAAAAAACCCAATACAAAAAACCTGAGCACAGCCAGCTATTCAGCTATATCATTTCTATAAACTGCCACATGTGTAAGGCTCCAGGTTACACCCTACACAGTTGTGTCTGCTATACTTACAGGCTCTGTGTGCCCAAAACATGCAACAGTGCCTAAGAGAGAAAGAGATTCATGTTACCTGGAAGTTCCATACACAAAGACATTTTGGAGGATAATAGCTTGGGTAATAGGGACTTGTGATTCTCCCTTCATAGCCAATCTTCTCTTTTGTCACTATTGCTTTTCCACACCCTAGAGGAAAAAAAGGAGGCAAAAGTTAGTAAACCTTAGCATGCTTCCAGCAAAGCTATTCAGTGGGCTAAGCATCCAAATTATCAGAAGTCTTCCACTGCACAACAGGGCAGCTTAGGAATTATATTTATCTGGGTTCATGTTGTAAAAAGATACCCTTCCCAATGATGCACATAGACAGACAAGGGATGTAAAAAAACTAGGAATGCTTGCTGGGCTCTGCAGGACCAGGAGAAAACATTGTGAAGTTTTATATTGGTTATTTCACTGAAGGCAGTTCTGCAAACAAGTCTCAGTGAACAGTGTTGCACATCAACACATCCACACTGCAGTAGTACATGAGGATCTCTAGTCTCAAAATGCAGCCAGTTAGAAGAGAAATGGACAATGTGCTAATCTAATCAGCCTCCTGGAAGCCAAAACTTTCTTTTATGACTGCTCAATGGATTTAGAGAATTCACTAAAAACAACACACGCACACAAAAGCCAACAAAGAAAACTGTCCTGGTTTCAGCTGGGATAGACTTAATTGTCTTTCTAGTAGCTGGTATGTTTTTGAGTTTGTGTTGAGAAGAAAGTTGATAACACACTGATGTTTTCAGGTGTTGCTAAGTAATGTTTAGTCTAAAGTCAAGAATTTTTCAGCTTCTGATGCCCAGCCAACAAGAAGGCTGGAAGGGCATGAGGAGTTAGAACAGGACAGCTGACCCAAACTGGCCAACGGGGTATTCCATACCATGTGACATCACATCTAGTATATAAACTGGGAGGAGTGGGGGCAGGGGGATCGCCGCTTAGGGACTAACCGGGTGTCAGTCAGTTGGTGGTGAGCAATTGCACTGTGCATCACTTGCATATTCCGATCCTTTTGTTATTACTATTGTCATTTTATTAGTGTTACTATTATCATTATTAGTTTCTAGTTTTCTGTTCTATTAAATTGTTCTTATCTCAACCCACGAGTTTTACTTTTTTTTTTTTCCTCTACCCCATCCCCCTGGGGGGGGGGGGGGGGGGCGTGAGTGAGCGGCTGCGTGGTGCTTAGTTGTTGGCTGAGGTTAAACCACGACAAAACTCCAACCCTGAATTTAAACCAGCAACCAAAAATAACAGCCCTGAATTTAAAGCTACTTACGACGGAGAATATCACATGCTTTTATGATGGTATTTTAATGTATAATTACTCTCAACATGGAAAGTATACAGCATCTTTCTGAGCAGCTTGAATTTCCTTGCATTGGATTGTGTTAGATTTTTCTCCTTGTGCTACTAGCGTGATGTCCCTTGTACTATTTGTGATTATGATCTAACCACTTCTTAAAGCTTAAAGCAATAAAAAACAGATAATGGACTTGACAGACAAACATAACTGACTCCTTTGTCTTAATGAGGCAGCAAGGACCGATAGAAAACGCAGACAAAGCTACTGAAGTTTTATTTTCTGAAAGTAGTTTTTAGTGCTGAACTCCTTTCACCTTTAACATCAGTGAGTCCCAAACCAGAAGAGAGGCCAGAGCAGTGCTACACCTGGAATAACAACTCCATCTACTGGCACATTGCAGTCCTGACCAGCTGGATTCAGTCAGTGCTGGTTTCAGCCTTCTACCTTCGTATTTCACTTAAGAACAGCTAATTCGCACAGATTAAATTACTCGAGAGGAAGGCAGACATCAGTAATGCAGAGGAGATGAAGGAAAGAGACAGGCACGTAGAAAAAAAAAGAAACTGAGATACAGGAGCCATTTGTCCGTACTCAGGAATATGACAGCCACTTTGGGGTCTTAGACAGAAACAATACAATAAACACATTGCCAAACACAGAACAAACCTACTTTCTTGTGTAATGACCTCAAAATAGCCATGGAATTCCTTCCATTCCTTTATTTGTGCTGCCTTAAACATTACCAGCATGAGATTATTCGTGGACACGAGTGATACCAATGAATTGGCTGGTTCACAAGCTCTGAGGGAGAAGAAAGGAGAGAACGTACGTAAGCAATCAGTAAAAACCAAAAAAACCCCCCAAAACCCAACACATTGCTCTCATTCTGTGCATAAGTTTTCCACTGGTGCAGAGCTTACCTATTTCAAAGCCTAGTAAAAGCTCTATGCTCTTAAACACAGGAGTACCTGTTACAAGGCCAGTTAGAAACAGTATTAGAAAGTCATTTCTTACAAAAAAAGAAAGAAATTGCAAAAATGAAGAGGAAGATGGTCAGCTCTAGGAGATAATACTGACTTTCAGCCTTCACTCCAAGCAAAAATAAATGAAGCCAATAGTAAAGAAAGGCTTGTAGAAAGAGAAAATTGATTTTATTAGACCAACAGATTTAGGTTGGAGACTGGGAAAGACAAGCAAGTTATTCTTCAAGTCAGAAATTAAGAACCTCAACCAATCAACTAGTCTCATAAAAAAATGTTACTTTCCATATGCATTACCTAGCAGATATCCTCAGTCCTCTACAAATACTAACAAGTAAGTCAACACCATCTGCTGTTTTATAGACAAGTCAGTGAGTGATTCAGATTACTAGAGGACAGCTCTCAAAGAGGACTGAAAAGCCAATGCTCTTTTTTGAGGCTTATACACACACTGACAGGCCAGAGAAAAGGATTTCAGTGGTCAAAACACTGAGCTCTTCGTCTACTCTATGGACATGCTGCCTTCACCTTTTGGTATGACAGAGACCTATGGAACTAGCTACCAGGAATTTCAAACAAAAAATCCCCAAACAAGCCTACTGGATCATTAAAAAAGAGGAAAAAAAATAGAAAATAATCTAAAAAAAAAAGTCCACATCCCTCAACCCATCAGAGCTTCAACTCTAGATTTTAACAACCCTCTAAGCTACTCAAATAGAGCAGCTAAAAAAAGCTCTGAACTGGTGAGTAGTGGTAAGTATCCAAAGAATCACAAGACTTAGTTTTAGAACTTCAGTCTTCGTATGAAGAGCACTAATCTTCATATGGAAGAAGAGTTTGCTTAGGGGAGGAAATTTTGACATTTTCTTTTAGTTAGCATCTGTTTCCTGATGAGAAACAGAAAATTCCACCCAGTAATGTGTGAACTTCTTATAGTTCTGCAGCTAAGTGAAGATGAACTGCAGTTGAAGAAGAAAGGAGGATTTAAAGAATATTTGTTTCTTTTATTAGCAAGATCAACTTTTCCATTCAAAAAAAAAAAAAAAGTGTTTTGCCAGGTGGTGTGTGCATAACTCATGAAAAGCAGAGCATTTTTAACAAAACAAACCCAAACCCACCAAAAACACAGTCGACAAATCTACAGGAGAAAAACCCAAATGATTGTCAATGAAATCTCAATGAAAATTTATACTCACCGGTACAGTATCTTATGTTTGATTGGCATCAGAGAGTCATAAATGGTTAGCGAGTCAGTGATGCAGTTGTCTGCTTCAATCTGAAGGGATACTATTGAAAGGCGAATAAGATGGCCCACTGATGCAATCAGCTTAAAATAGCAGATCGTTCCCCCTGAGGTAGCGTGGATATCCAGAGGAAAGCGTTCATGTAGGTGATCAGCATACAGATCATACATACAATTTGTTCCTGTGGAAATGTCACATTTTCAACACTGGACATTCACTACAAAACTGCTAAATCCTCTTGGGGGGGGGGGGGGGGGGGGGGAAATCCCAAACCAAAAAAACCCACCCCAGAACTCCACCTAGAAATAATTTTAAACTAAAGCAACATATGAAAGCATAGCTAAACGTGAAAACAAAGTAGTGTATTCCACTCTTTGTTTGCATCTTAGTTCCAAGTCTGTGGTCAAGGAAAAGTCTATTCATATAACTACAGAACATTGCAAACAGTGCTGTAAATAAGTCTTTGTAGGGTATCTGCACAAAAGCACCACCATTTTGTACAAGTATTCTCAGTTAAAGATCTGCGGAGGCCCCAGAGGATAAAGTACTTAAATAATTGTTCACTGGGAAACATGCGTCAAGGCAGAAATCAACTCCTCACCCCTACAGAGATTAGGAAATTTATACTAAATAAAAGAAAAACAAAATAAAAATCAAGCTACATTTTTTTATTACTCTGGGTGTTTTAGATCATTTTTCAAACATCAGGCTTCTCAATGTTTTGTTGTGAAATGAGCTGTAAGTGCTACCACTAAATTCAGATTCACCAATTCAGTCAGGTTGGAAGGGATGCTAGGACCTTTCTTGTTCAATGCCCTGCTCAAAGCAGGGTCAAAATTAATTCAGGCCAGGAGTTTGTCCTGTCAAGTCTTGAAAACTTCTGCAGCACTAGAAGTTACTGTTAGAAATGGAAGTACCAGGAAATGTAAGCAATATAGCCTAACCTACAAGCCACTTTTTTTTTTTCCAATTAAGCTGAAACAATTGTTGCTTTCAAGTCAAACATATTGAAGTCTTTATTTCAATTCAATGTTGCAGCTCCCATTCAGCAAATAGCTTAGGGATTTTTTTGTTTGGTCATATCTAAAACTCTTAACATAACTCTTTGAAAGGTGAGGAGGAGGAAAATGCAAACTAGGGTAATAAGATCCAAAGTAAATATTTGCATTAATTTCTGCCTATTAAAAAGGCAAGTCTCTGAAATAGTTACTATCATGGAACACCAATTAGAGCACTGTGAAAGTTCACTGTCGATTGTTGACTCAAAGTAAACGTTGGCCTTTTAACCAGCAGTTAATCAAGGCAGGAAGTGGCAGGCTTTGTCTGACTTCCACTTCTAATTTGCAGTCTTGAAACTAATGCTATGAATGTTCATGAACAATCTGTAAGGGTCACGTACCATTCAAGTGAATTACAGTTTTAACTATTTAAAGGTTTGGTTGAGCCATTGTTCTTCCCTCTTGTTCTTATCTCTTCCCAATAACATTCTTCTTTATAATAGTTATTTGTGCTTATTTACTTGCTTCTAACAAAGCCGGCTTTGATCATAATCTTTAGAATTATGCGACTGCAATAATTTCTACTAAGTAGTTAATAACGTGATGAGCTCACTGCTGGTGAGGAGCATGGTGCAGAGATTTTAGAGCTGGCTCTGGAACTAGAAGTAATGCAAGCATACCAGTTTGAAATCAAAGCTGAATACAGTTCTTCACCCAAGCAGGCCCTGCACAGCCACATACCATAGCAATGCCAGTCACTCGCAGTAGCTGAAACTCTACAAATCCCTTCTCCGACCCAATCTTCAATAAATCTGCACTCCAGTGCCGTACCTGAAATAATAACTAGGTGCGTCTTCATGCCAAAGTAACTCCATTGCTCTCAAAATACAACCAGGCGATGCACCTTCCTTCTACACCGCTGCATTAACACTTTCACTTCTGCACCATATTCTATGGTCCTGCGCAGATACACTCAAGATACCGCAACAAATATAAGACTTTCTCAACTCCTGTGGCAATCCATGTTGTTGTTCCCCTGCAACTTCATTGCAGACCAGCACTGTGCTTCTCAGATACTAGTTGCTACCTGTGGTTGACTACACTAAGTCTCTGAAAGACGCCTAGAATATGGCAGGTCATCCTTCTCCCTTTGTGTCAAAGATACCTTAAAAGTCCTAAAAAAGCCTTAATGTCAATATTTATTTCCTACCATGCCACTAGGTACACCTAAAAAATTTACCAGTCAGACTAAAGGCAGAGTGTTTCTGTATTTGTCGCACTCAAGACTCTTGGTCACTCTTACAGCAACTCAGGACATAAATGCCAAGGCTGAATTCAACCTTCTTAAATTAACACCGAACAGTATCTTTGAGTCTAAGACATGAACTAAAAGCTTTGTTCTCCACCTGTCCTCTGCCAGGAAGCTGCTAAAATGGTGAATTACCTGTTCCTGTTGTCGACCAATAATCTGACCGAAGACCTGCTACACAGAAAGACAGTTGTGTGAGTCTTCTCATTAACCCAAGATCCAGAATTCAGAGTTTAAATCAATCACACTTCTTTAATCATAACACTAAACATGCAGGACAAAACAGCTATCTCAACGAGGGAGGCTGCCCAAGCCCCCTTAATTCCTGCAAACTCTGCAAGCAGCTTTGGAAGTATCATGTTCCCAGACATCTTAGCACCTGAGGCAAGAAGAGACTGCATGTCAATTAAGCAGTCAAGTTTAACTGAAGGACTGAG